>NW_017804587.1:567007-737441 GCF_001625305.1 Branchiostoma belcheri | reverse complement strand
CTCATGCGTGCATACATCGACACAACGACGCAAAAGGCAGTAGGGTTCGTCACACTTTATTGATCACTTACAGGTCAAGACTGTTCGAAAAAGCTTGCAAGATAGGGTACGTCTTGTCATGTAGGTATCGCTGTTACATTAGGAATAGTCGTCCTATAGGCAGAAGGACTATGCTGTATTATTTCAGAACGAGGTAGCCGTATTTTTTCATCAGTGTCTGTTCTGGGACCCAGTTCTTGCTGTACTCGATGTTATAACCGTAACGAGGCAAGGCAGCAAACTCTACGAGATAAATCCTTTTGCCAGAGCGTTTTGTCTCTTTGATCACGCGTTGAGGGACATCGCCTGGTTCTTGAGTGAGTCGAATGGTCCAGTCTCGAAAGAGCGTCCACTCTTCTTCCTCGTCACCGCTGTCGTAGCCGTACTCTTCACTATCATCAGATGAAGCCGGGTCGGAAGACACGTGCGAGCTTGCATCACTCTCAGGACCGCTCTGATCGCTGTCGGTTTCTGTCGTCGACTCTTCCTCCACAGCAGACTCATCTTCGTCTGAGACGTTTGTTTCATCTTGTGACATGACTGAATACTCATCTTCCCCATCGTCTTGTTTATCTTCCTCGTCGGTCGGTGAATCAAGTGCGTCAGTGTCATGTTCATACGATATGTCGGAGTCGTCGTCAAAAACATCCCGCTTTCGGCAAGATCCCGTCTCGGGGTCAACGACGACTTCCTCCGAGGCCACCACTGACTCGTCTCGGTGTTTTCTTTCTTGATGACGATCGAGGTTGAACTTACGAGCAAACTCTTTGCCACATACTTCGCAGACGAAAGGCATGATGCTTCCTTTCTCTTCGGTGGACAACTGAGAAATGAGGCGATGTGTTGCTCCGGAGTAAAATATTACTCCGGAGTGAGTATTAAATCCGTTTTGGAGTAAATTTTTTACTCCGGAGTAATATTTTACGGAGTAATACTCACTCCGGAGTAATATTTTACTCCGGAGCAACACATCGCCTCATTTCTCAGTTGTCCACCGAAGAGAAAGGAAGCATCATGCCTTTCGTCTGCGAAGTATGTGGCAAAGAGTTTGCTCGTAAGTTCAACCTCGATCGTCATCAAGAAAGAAAACACCGAGACGAGTCAGTGGTGGCCTCGGAGGAAGTCGTCGTTGACCCCGAGACGGGATCTTGCCGAAAGCGGGATGTTTTTGACGACGACTCCGACATATCGTATGAACATGACACTGACGCACTTGATTCACCGACCGACGAGGAAGATAAACAAGACGATGGGGAAGATGAGTACTCAGTCATGTCACAAGATGAAACAAACGTCTCAGACGAAGATGAGTCTGCTGTGGAGGAAGAGTCGACGACAGAAACCGACAGCGATCAGAGCGGTCCTGAGAGTGATGCAAGCTCGCACGTGTCTTCCGACCCGGCTTCATCTGATGATAGTGAAGAGTACGGCTACGACAGCGGTGACGAGGAAGAAGAGTGGACGCTCTTTCGAGACTGGACCATTCGACTCACTCAAGAACCAGGCGATGTCCCTCAACGCGTGATCAAAGAGACAAAACGCTCTGGCAAAAGGATTTATCTCGTAGAGTTTGCTGCCTTGCCTCGTTACGGTTATAACATCGAGTACAGCAAGAACTGGGTCCCAGAACAGACACTGATGAAAAAATACGGCTACCTCGTTCTGAAATAATACAGCATAGTCCTTCTGCCTATAGGACGACTATTCCTAATGTAACAGCGATACCTACATGACAAGACGTACCCTATCTTGCAAGCTTTTTCGAACAGTCTTGACCTGTAAGTGATCAATAAAGTGTGACGAACCCTACTGCCTTTTGCGTCGTTGTGTCGATGTATGCACGCATGAGACACACACATACGTGACATAGATATGAACTACTAGTTCACTTACTCCGGAGTAATCATTTACACCGACGGTTATGTATATGCATATGCATATACGATATATCTACACATCATGCACGTGAGGATACACGATACGGACAACCATGACAAATATACTTACTTGCTACAAATAAACTTACTCCGGAGTAAAATTTGTACTCCAAAACGGAGGAATAGTTACTCCGGAGTAATATCTTACTCCAAAAATACTTACTCCGGAGTAATGTTGTACTCCGGAGCAACACGTTTATATCGATATATGTATATGTATATGTATATAGATGCACACACACACACACACGCGGGCGCGCGCGCACACACTCCGACGATTATGTATATGCATATACGATATATCTACACATCATGCATGTGAGGATACACGGTACGGACAACCATGGCAAATATACTTACTTGCTACAAAAGAACTTACTCCGGAGTAAAATTTGTACTCCAAAACGGAGGAATAGTTACTCCGGAGTAATATCTTACTCCAAAATACTTACTCCAGAGTAATGTTGTACTCCGGAGCAACACGTTTATATCGATATATGTATATGTATATGTATATATAGATGCACACACACACACGCGAGCGCGCGCGCACACACTCCGACGGTTATGTATATGCATATACGATATATCTACACATCATGCATGTGAGGATACACGATACGGACAACCATGGCAAATATACTTACTTGCTACAGAAGAACTTACTCCGGAGTAAAAATTTTACTCCAAAACGGAGTAATAGTTACTCCGGAGTAATACCTTACTCCAAAAATACTTACTCCGGAGTAATATTTTACTCTGGAGCAACACGATTATATCGATATATGTATATCGATAAATGTATATATGTACATACACACGCATACCCATACATATTCGATCTTCGCTCGCTGTCGACAGACTTGGACTTGAACGCAGGTTTGTCTCCGCAAGTACGCCGGTTTCTGTTGCCACTTTATACAATTCTCTGACCAACACCCACAGAGCTTCCACCAATCGCCATGAAGTACGTCACCTACTTCACATGCAGACCAATCGACTACTCCGGATCCGCAGAATAAGTCACCATCTCTTGCCATGCGGCCAATCATCTACTACAGACGTTAACTTTAACCACGCCCCCACTTCATGATGCAATCCCGACGGTCCCGCTGTCATGTTGAATAGATTACTGTCAAAGTAACAATATCGGTAGGCGTGGTATCATCCTTCAAAAATCGTTGCCTTGACAACAGATTTCCCAGGTTACCGGGTTCAAAAGTGCACGCTGACCTTTATCTGACCTCCTCCATTGACGTCATGACACCCTCATAATAAATCATATTAAAATATACATAAATTAATTCATAATTGTACATAAATATTTCAGTTATTAATAAATCAACGTAGTCTTTAAAATTAAAAAAATGCATAAATTTGCATAAATTACCAAATTTTGCATAAATTTACATAAATTACCATTTTTCCGCACACCTGTGTAAATTTGGATATATGAATAAATTTGCATAAATTTGCATAAATTTGCATAAATGCATAAATTGGTCCAGACAACCCTGTATTCTACTCTGTTACAAATGAATGTGAAAGCTTTACCAACGTTTATTAAATTTCACTCACACTAAAAGCACAAAAACATAAAAGGTGAGCTTGCTTGTGACAGCTGTTGTCGCACGTCCTATCCAGAGAATACTAAGTAGGCTGGTATCAAAAGGTCCAGTTCTTCTTATAGTAGATGTCAACTACAGTATCTGTCTGCAGATCTGAACACCATTTGTAAAGTTACAACACAAACTATGCATTGACCATCGAATGCATTGGTAAAACTGTCAGATATGTTCATAATCACAAAGAAGCACACAAAATCATACCATGAAATGTTTTGTATGGAACTTACATCGGTTCATATCTGCTAACATCACAATGTTGTCGTGCAAACCTGTTACGATAGACTGGCCAAAAGACCACACCACACACCTGTTACACATGCAATAAACCACAGAAAACTTGCAACACTCATCTATGAAGCGTCGTACATGTACAATCAAATGATTTTGGCAGATACGAAGAAAACGTACAGCGATATTTAAGCTTCAGCATTTTAACATTAAACACACTCGGGACTTACAAGATCATTCTTTCAGTAACATTGAAAATACCATATCAATGATATACAAAGATGTGAACTTCAAGAACTACAGTAACCTGCAACAAAAGATTTCTACCTCAGTGCAAAATGCTCACTGACAGTACGAAGCCATCTAGGAAAGGCAGTAGAACTCTACTCCCCAGTTTACCATACTATCAGGTGCACCAGGTGTTTCGGTGCCCTTCATACAGTACTCGTGAGCGGCGTTGTACCCAACCTTCTTCTCACCCTGTTTCATGTATATGCCTGGTACGCCGCTAAAGTCGGTTCCTGTAGGGAGCCTTATTTTCACATGGTTGTTCCCTGCGCTCACGAACTCTATACCTGTATACGTGGCAGGGCTGATTCCGTTAGGTCTATTGGGAAACGTCCACTGCCATGGCCAGGTAGGTCCCGTGTAAAGAGTAGATCTGTACGCAGTAGGACTAGCAGGGGTATCTGTAGTTTCGTAAGTCGCAGCAGTGTAATCTGTGGTAGGATTTGTAGCAGTAGCCCTAGCAGTGGTAGTATTGGTAGTGGTACCAGAGGTATCATCTGTGGTACCTGTGACAGGATTTGTTGTAAAATTTGCAGCTTTACTGTCCCTATAATCATAAGCAGTTCTAAAGAGATTGTTGCTACGTTGGTAATAACACCTTGCAGTTTTAGCCTGCACAGTCAGCAGTACAGTGTCCTCTGGGTTACCATGGAGCCGACGGGGGGGCATGCCGTCTCCCGGACTGGTCATGACCGGACCGGGACACTTAAACTCCAGACAACCGAAACCGGTTGAGCTATTCCCTAAGTCGATTTCGTCATCCCGAATCCCGTAAACTTTCCCGGTATTGTCAGGGTAACCTCCCCCTCCCTCGCTTTTTGTACGGATTTCTACTTTACCGTTTGGTCTGTTGAAACTAACCTTAACTTTGATGAAGCACACAGTCTTGTTACTGTCTTCCCTGTTATACCAGGATAGCTCGTTGATGGGTTCATTGTACTGTGCCTCATCAAAGACATAAGGAGGGAAGATGTAAGGTTCGTATTCTGTGTTGTAGAAAGCAATGTGATTATGTTCAATGGGTGCAGCGTTACACAGGGACTGCTGTGTGTAGAGAGGACCATTGTCTGATGCGGTCGGTTTGAACACATCAAACGAGATGATCGGGAACCGGGGATCATCGTTATGTTCCACACTGTTCTCTAGGTCAGTGGGCCATTTTGTGGGATGGGGCTGATCCCTAACGTTTAGGGGTTTCAGCGTACGGTTTCCGTGACTAACCAGTACGGACGCGTTAAACTCCCTCCCGGTGGGCTCACAGAACGTCTCTACACACGCGCCGTTAGCACCTACTGTTAGGGTCTGATACCGACTTAAACCGCTACTCGAACCCCACCAGCTCGAGGTGTAATCAGGTGTGTCTACGGTGAGTACTATTGCTTGTGCTCCACGTTCTTGGTCACTTTCTTTTGCGTTTTTAGCTGCATCTTCGTCTTTGTACACTCTGACTTTGACCCAACATCTCCTATCCGTAGTCTCACGTTTGTCACAGTTGATTGGGTACCCTTGATATTCAAATTCGCCTATGATAAACGTCTCTTGTCGTTTCCCCCTCCTTGATGCCGTCCCTGTCCTCAGATTACCCACCAACTCCCACTCCCCAGACCTGGGGTTCATGGACCACAACTTGCAATTCAGGTTTCCATTTTCGTCAACATCACCTGGATCGATGTTGACCTGTTGAGGATCTATTTGCATCGTCATCTTCCCTCCCATAACTACAGGGTTTCCTACATCATCTTCAAAGTCCATAGAAAACATGCCAAAAGTGCGCAAAGCCTGCTGGGTCCCCTCCTCATCAACTGTGGTCAGATCGCTCTGAATGGCGTCAAAGTCGTCGGGGTTTCTGGGGTCTATAAAACCCACACTAGCCTGAACTGTGCCTGTGTAAGGATCGCCATTCTCGGTAAAGAAAGAGTTAGGAGGGATGTCTACTTCTGCTACCGGGGGCTGACCCGGCAGGGTGCCAAGGCTTATGGTATTGGTTTCGGAAGCGTTAAGGGGGATGGCTGGCGGCCGGACCTGCATCCTTACTGTGTAGTACGGCTCAATGCCTTCTTCAACGGGCAGAACTTTTGTTGTCGTGACTAAGCTTTTGTAAAAATCCTTAAATGTGACAGTCACCTGATCAACTGTCAGTGGTACATTCAGCTCGAATTCACCTGTCTGACTTGTATAGCCCTGAATTTCGCCGTCCATTATAATGTCACCTTGGTCTAGAGGTATCTCTGTACCATTCTGCATGCCAAAAGCTCGACCACTAACCCTTTTCGTTAGTTCTACACATTCCCCACACCCACAACTTGTCGTTACAGTTACATCCAAACTATAATCACTGCACTGTACTGTGCGAGTTGCTGACGCTACCGGTGAACAGCAGAACTTCTTGTTGTCCAGACAGCTCTTGTCGTCGCCGCCCAGGTCCCCCGCACACTTTTGCCGTGAGCAGGTCCCGATGTCGTACCTGGCCGTGCTGGTGTCTGGCTGGACACAGTCGTTGGGAAGGTCGATAAGCTTGTTGGCCGGCGTCGAGTCGCACATTGGTGTGCCGTTATCTAAGTGACAAGACGTGGACGATCTTGGTAAAACGTACATGTGCTGCAATGATCAGTATGGCTTTCCTGCCTTACGATTTCAATTTCCAACGTATATGCTGCCTAAAGCTTTACCCACTATATACTTCATGAGCCATTCCTTGAGATTTAATAGCAACCATTACACGAAACATTACGGTATTTAGGCAATTACAAAACTGACAAAAAGTTGACAAGCAACTTACCATAAACAGTGAGCAGCGCCCCTTTTGAGTACTTGGCCCCCGCGTCGCTGTTGGCCCGGCACTTGTAGACCCCCGAGTCTTCCTCCTGTAGGTCGTACAGAGTTAGGGTCTCGTTGTACCGGTACACGTCCTCGTCCAGCACACGGTCGTCTTTGAACCTGAACAGAAATCATATATCAAGACATGCCAAGGCAACAAGTCCTCAAAATATTATAGGATAACAGATGTTTGATCTTAATCACTGCCTTGAAATTTTAGCTAGCTCGTTTACATTATTACTTGCACCGAATCAGTGACGCCAGAGCGACATGACAAAGATTGTATGTTTTGACAACATCATCAAACAAGGATTTTCTGGACATGTTGATGTCGTGAGGGAATGTCTTACCATTCATAGTAAGAAGGCATCGGTGTTCCACGGGCTCTGCAGCAAAACGTCACGTCCTGTCTGACAAGCCGGACCTTTCGTACTGGATTCTCTTCCATGACCGGTGGCCCTGAATTAGAAAGAAACAGACAAGCTTGCAATGACATTAATCATCTATTATTGACATTTGCTTGGGGACAATCTTCAAGTCTCATATGCCTGCGAAGATTCTATGTTGCCACCATTGGGTCCAACACCCTCGTGAGCTAACGTCTGGCATTTGTTCTTGTGACCATCTAGTTAATGACTATTCAATTAATGAGAATAACGTGTTCGTCGTCAGTGTAAGGGCCTATAATGACCAGGTTTCCATGAGAGAAGGACAGTAAAACTCACCCATGACCCTCATCTTCACTGCAACAGAAGATGTCTCGTTGCCCAGTTGAGTAGAGTTGGCGTACTCCTCGAAGTATCCCCCTCTCCTGACCAGGATGAGAGTGCCCTGTGAGCAGGCTCCGGCCAGGGCGAAGCGGCCAGTTGAGTTGGTCGTAGAGGCGACTTCCCACGGCTTCTCGGCGAGGTAGATCTCTGCACCATCCAGTGGAGCGTTTCTGGTGTCCGTCACACTGCCGTCCAGGACGTGGTTGTCACACATGCAGGCGTCACAGGCGGCGTTTAACGTACCGACTGTGCAGACGCGGGAACAGTCTGAAACAGTAATGTTAAATGTCATGTCATGTCGCATTTGCTCCACTGTTTATGAGCTACAATGCATTGCAACATCATCAATGTCTGATCCATAAATGGTAAGGTGCTTATTAAGAAACATGAATATGAGCTACATAAGGCAGACTTCCACAGTACATCATCATCCACATTATCGCCGCCATCATCAACATCATCATCAAAATCATCATCATGAACATCATCACCATCATATGCAATAAGGTACTGACTGGGACATTTCCAGTCACTACAGGGCCTGGCCTGCTCGTCGCGGCCGGCACAGTCGAGCCCCCCGTCCGCCGGTGGAGGGTTGGTGCACGCCCGAGTCCTGCGCTGTACTCCACCGCCACAGGTGACGTCACAGGCTTGCCATGCCGTCCAAGTTGTCCAACTTCCATCCACCATTATGACCAATGGGCGGGGTTGTGGGGTGGTGTCTGATGTCGTATTGGTGCCGTGTAAGTTACCAGAAGACAGTGGTCCTGCATAACAACAGCACAATAATGTTTTTATGTAGCGTGTATAAATCATGACTTATGGCAATCCAATAACCTTAAAACCCCACCCCTCAACCTAAGCCCTAACCCTAAACCCTAGACCATAGACCCGAAAACTTAACCTTACACCCTAACCTTAACACGATGTATCACGTCTTAGCACGCCGTTCTTCCCAGATTAAAGGGACAAGGCGAGTTGATAATCTTAACGATTAATCCGGAATAGTTCACAAATTTGAGCACATGTCAGATATATACCTCCAGTGTTGATCACACCCGTGACCACCAGCACACCGACCACCATCCCTGCCACGGCGAGACACGCAAAAATCAGGGCAGAGATGAAGGCAGGGCGCTTCGTCCAGGGTTTTCTCGCGGATGTAGGAGCAGAAGTCCCATAACGATTACTCGATGCCCCCTTGCTGTGAAACGGGAGCTCTCTGTGGTCCGTCCTGAACATTTCCATCTCGATCCGATCCTCGTTGATGTACGTCTGTTCTCCTAAATTTGCGTTGGCCGTGCCTAAACGCAGGTAAGAGACATTCACATTATTAAATACTAGTACATCCTCACATTCCTCACAAACTTAACCGAAGCTAATGGATACTGCCTTGCCACTGTAGGATCTGGTTGTAGATTACGTCCATGGCCATGCGACACTATCTTGGCTTACGATTAACGTACGAGTTACGATTTTGTCACGTAAGATCTGCTTTGAAATTAGCACAATACAACATGATAGCAGTTGTCCTAACCTTGATTATTGGGTTCTGTCAGCGGCTCCAGCGGTGTCCTGCCCGCCGGACCTCCCATGGCCAGCATCCTCGAGCTCTCTCCAGGAGCACGAATGGGCGGAAGTACGTATACGGCAGGTGATGGGATTGGTGTCTCAGAGGCAACCTGGTTGTTCTTCTTCATCTTCCGTTTCTTCTTCTTTTTCTTCTCCTTTCTCTCTTCTGTAGTATTGCGAGAGGTGGACTGTTAGACCTGATATTTAAAATCAAGTCACGAATGCTA
Source organism: Branchiostoma belcheri (assembly GCF_001625305.1). NCBI lineage: Eukaryota > Metazoa > Chordata > Leptocardii > Amphioxiformes > Branchiostomatidae > Branchiostoma > Branchiostoma belcheri. Next base: position 727,935 of record NW_017804587.1, on the reverse strand, counting down.
ATAATGTTAGACTATTTTGCATATAACCCACAACAATTTATTCAATTTACTCACCCAGCATATACAGAAAAAACTTTTGAGCTCCTCTGATCTCTCAACGAAATTCTAAATATCAACATGACCTCTTTGCAGGAATAGTTTCGTACCTCTACTCTCCTCGGTTTTCTGCTGCATCAGTTCAGAGTCCTTTTCTTCTGATCTCTCCACCTGCTGCTCCATATCTACGATAGCGATAAAACTGTATTGATTAAATGATAGATTTAAAAAAAACTACAGCTAAAAGAGGGCAGGCAGGCAAAACTACTGCCAGGTAGCGACGACGCATGTAGTATTTCTGGTGACGAAATTACGTACGGCATTGCAGTTTTCTTTTCACTGTTCCATGATGCGAAACAAAAGTGACCCTTTTTGTCTACAGGCACCAGGGCACAGTGTTACAGAAGTAACATGCCAGGGAAACCTGACACTGCGCGACCCAATGTTGTTCACAGTGTTTGTTATTGTTGTTGGGGTGGGATTTAAATAAGACCTGTCGAAGTCATCACTGGTCTGCCGCTGAAAAGCCACCAATCTAGCTACATTGGAGTGCTTCCAGGTAAAATAGTAAGACATGTTAACTGCGTACTGGTTACATACTATACTACAAGCTAGTCAGTCAGGCATCGCCAAAAACTGAGCTTCCTTTAGACAGCCTGATTGCTCAGCTGAAGTAGTTCTGTCAAACCGTCTATCACGAAAATATCCAAGAAACCACTCATCAGAGTGCAGTCAAATGATATACACAAATGATACACAGGTAACCCGTATTCTCAACAAATACCCTCATTATCAATACAAAGTCTAAGCAGATGAATACTCACCTTCTGCCTTCTTCTCGTCGCTTTCTTCCATTTTGGTAGCTTCTCTCAACTTTCTCACCTTCCTTTCTTGTTCAATCTTTGCAAGATCCGCCTGCAAATAAAGACAAAATGTCAACAGAAGAATACTCACCTGTGAAGATGGAACCATCCCGAATGAAACAAGTCCGCAGTTTCTTGATAATAAAATGTCAGTGTATTTAGCTTTGTTATCACAAGGTAGGAAACAAAATATATAATTCAGGGTAAATATAATAAAACTCTTAAGACACCTACTTCCAAAGGCAGTACTTTTACCATGTAACGGCTTCGGTATGACGACTAGCTACTGGAAAACTATCATCTCAGATGCTTTACCTTGTCTTTATAATGCCATGCAAAAAAATGGTCACAATTACAAAAATACCCCATGTGACAATTCCTCTATGGATCTTGTACCCCCTCGTCCGCACTCACCTGTTATACTTTTTTGAGGTAAACCAGAGCGAAGAGAACTCAGCCGGTGGCGCTCACAGCGTGTCTGGTATCTGTACCAAGTTTTGTGCCCGAATCACAGACGACAACGTGCGACGCAAAGCCGTACACTTCTCTGTTTTTGTCCAGGTGCCGAGTAAAGATAAGTAAACATTTTTTTTAAATCTTAAAGTAACTCTGAGACACCATTGTATTTGCCGTACGTTCTGCATGGCGATTTTGTATTTTCTAGCAAGTATTTTGTTCTTCATCGACTGTTTACTTAAGCGTGACCGTGCCTTTCACGGTAATGCAGCAGAACATCTGTATTGACGGTGTTTTAGGCCATGCTCCTGCGCCTATTTCACAATCACAGGCTCGTGGCAGAACTCTTGACTTGGAGTCTTTTGTATCTTATCGGCAATGATACAGGTCATTTACACGGGTGCCCAAAGGCACACAGACGAGCATGTACCATGCCTCGCCAGCTTATATGTCAACAAGTTAGAAAAGCAGGAGGTTGTTGACGATCAGATATCTCAACACAAGACAAACAACGCCAGTAATCAGATCGGCACCTGATGGGGTGAAGAACCAACTTTAATTTTCTGCCAATATAACAGTGTTTAACTGGCTTACATCCCAGCATATTATACTTCGCTTGCTTATCGTTTGCTTAAATGAAAAACTTTCAAATCCTTGTAATGGCACACTCTACGAAAGCAGTGTATGTAAACCATCAAAGGTAAACAGTAAACATAGATCATAAACAGTTGGGTTTTTTCATATCACAAGATTCACCACTAATGAAGCCACCAGGTACAACAAGTACTTTATCTTTGCACAGCTCTCATGGTAGCTGGAATCATCTACAGGCGCATCTAGAAGTACTCTATGGGGTCTTTCATTTTCTTGTCCAGTTGTACAGCAATAAGCGAGACGTTATTTCGCAAATCCTTGTACACCCTCAGATGCACACAGTTATCAGCACCTAGATCCACCTTCACCTGCAAAATAAAAACAGCAATTTTGGTATCTCTTTTGGAAGGTGGAGCCCATCCCTCTCCTTCCACTGCCTATTACCTAAGACAGGTACCCATTTTACACCTCGGTGGATTGAGGAAAGCCATGTTAAGTGTCTTTCCCAATGACACAATGTCTAGTCAGGAATACCAGGGATCAAAGCTGCAACCTCTCAATCTTTTGTCTGATAGCCTAGCCACTGTTACTCAGCTAATTTTTAGCCAAGGAAAGCTGTTCTCTACTGGTGGCATTTCTAACCCTCACCTTGATGAAGTAGTTGATCCCTGCCACCACCTGTGTCTTGTAGGACACTGCCTGGAAGGTGCGATATTTCACACCTGCTATTGCCTCCACCTCATCCTGAACCTGGAACATTGACAAGTTACAGGCATGAGCATACATTGTCTCATGTCTGTGCAGCAAAAATTTTTGATACAGGCAGCCATACAAGACATTATGCAACATGTGTACAGCATCATATGCACAGTTAGGCAATAATATTATCTGAGTCAGTCAATCACAGTAAACTTCCCTTCAACATTAGACACCAGCTGCACAGGTAAGGGGCAAGTGCTGAGTTGTGCTCTGCATCCCAGAGATCACCCGATAGCACCCGCCTCCGCCACATCAGCTGTGGGCTGAGCATAATTTTAGCCGTAGCTGCCCTCTCCCCTCAAACTAAATGCAAGATATTCACCGTATCGCAGATCTCTTGGATTGCTCGGATGTCTTCTGTCGCAGCTGTTTCCGTGTTATCTGTAAGGTTGGACAAGAATGTTAGAAATCAAGACGAGAGACGACGCAATTACCACAGCGCTGCGCACCATTCGGTGGCCAATGGAAATTGGCACATAGATACTAGCTGGCCAATTTGATACAAGTGTACGTTGAATCTATGTCATTTAAAAGCACCACAATAGCATAGTCTCATAGATTTCCTACATTTACGGGTGAAATCATAGGACCTGTATTATAGAAAACGTTCTGGGTAGTGCTGGAAATTCTCTATGTTTATTTATTCAAGGATACATTTGTATCAAATGTCCTTGGTTTAATCGCCCTCAGGCGACAAACGTCCCTCAACTGTTTACTAGTATCTACATATCCGGTATTCGGCGCTGGGAGTGTTGCCAGTCTGCAGAGGCCCATTAAAACACGTCTTGTCTACGGCCTGTTGAAAATAGTTACCACAATAAACTGCGAGCTCTGAAGGCCCTCAAGACGGAAGTAGCTTGGTGACCATACTCAACGGGTCGGCAGTAATTAAAACAGCCGGCTGCTACGAGCGGTTGCCAAACAACCTCCGGCCAGCCGGAGGCACCCCAAAGCCGAGCCGTTGAGCCAGGTCACCAGGATAGACCGAAGAGGCGTCGATGGGCTCCCGGTTGAGGTACTAGAACATATCGGCACTAGTATCGTGCCGCACAACGAGCTTCTGTGGCTGTACAAATGTGCTGTAAGGAGGGCTGTGAGCCCTGAAATTTGAAGGATGCCATGGCTATCTACAAAGGCAAGGGTAAACGACGCGACTGTAGAGATTCAATCCAGGCACTCCTCAGTCGTGGATGTAAAATCCACACGACCGAACACGAAGCTAATCGTCTATAGGGCCGTACTACACCCTCACACACACGCACACACATACACACAGGCACACACACTAACACTAACACACAAACACACACACACACACACACACACACAGGCACACACACTAACACACAAACACACACACAGGCACGCACACACACACACACACACACACACACACATTTCAGCACCAAGGACATCGCCCTGCAGCGGACATACAGGCGGACAGGGGTACCGGGTGGCCTGGGACGGCGTTTTCTAAACATTTGAACTGTTTCTCGACCTTTCATTTGTATTTTTGTACACAGAAACGTGTCCTGGTATGTACTAGACTGACTGACATAGTAAAAGACAAAAACGGTTAAGCGTAACAAAGCTGAAATACAACAGATAATAAACCAAAACGCACTCACCTGGTCCCACTTGTCCGGTTGTCTCGTGGATGTAGACAAACATCAACATGGTGGTCAGTAACAGTTTCCAAAGCATGATTGCTGTGCTGAAACATGTGTAACAACGGACAGATACATGTTTGTGACTGCCTTGTGTATTCTCGACCGACCCATGTCGCTCGGTATCGAATTACCTGTAGTTCTACCGTAACAGTCGGCTTGTTTGAATTACATTTGCAGTTTAAAGCAGCTTATCAATGAGCAGAGAATCTTCTAAAAATGAAAAATCGAGAGACCTTCAATATACGGGTTACCGAGTATGAGAATATTTCTTACCACCTGAAGGAGCCACAAAAAACTCTGGTAGAACCCTGTACAGTCGATAACGAGTTTCGACCAAGCCTCAGAAAGGTCTCGTCGTGTTCAGTACAGACCACAGTCCTCTCTCCAACCCGTACAACACGACGGCGAACTGTGCCGGGGTGAAATCCAAGCCCCTTCCCGTTGGTCCACGTTTCTTCCCATATCAGTTCCTATTATCAGGCTATGTCATTGGTCAGCTCATGTATTGTAGACCCCATTACAGGCCCCAACAAAGGGCTAGCGTTGGAGTTTTTGCCGTTTCCCCGATTATGTCTTTTTTCTGACTGCTACAGTGTTCTGCTCATGTAAATTGTTGGCCATAAGGAGGTGGCAAAAACACATACTTTTTACCTTGACAAGAGGAGGCCTATTTAAAAAGCAATACCAAAGGACTGCCGTAGCTAGAGCCTGCTTGAGAGGCTAGTCAGCTACTTACACCAGGATACCTGTGCAAGTTGTGTAAACTTTCCTGTACCCAAAATACAAAGGCATAAAGTCAAACCTGTTTCAGCTGTGAATCTCATTCATTTTCTATAGCTATTCGCCCATAAGATGAAAGAGACTAGGCAGCTTAGAATAGGTTCGGTAACCGGGAGAGTAAATATCATGCTTGAAGTCAAAGTTGGACGAGATATTGAAACTCGTGTTTATGAAAAAAAACACGCCAATTTCGCATAAAGATTTTCAGTTCCCTGGAGCAGTCATCACACAGATCTAAAAACTATCCCACTATGATGTGGACAATACTCGTCAGTTCTGCGATGTAAATAGTAACGATGCATGGAATTGGCTGTACACTCCAGGTGGGGATTAGATCTTAGATATACATATCAACATAGAAGACAAAATTATTCATATCCCTCGTGATTTTTATTCATTCTGTTATGCAAAAATTTGCCATATTTTGCACATTGTATAACCAAATGAGAATACATGGAATGAAGTCAAGCTTCATGATTTACCTGAGTAATTCTCTTAAGTTCTCACATTGATGTTATGATAGATCGGTAGAAATAACATTACATTCAATTATAGATATCATAGTGTCTTGTCTGACTTGTTTTCTTTAAACCTTGGTCCTGTCTTGAGTTGATTTGAATCTTGTGATACAGTACCTTGATCTTAAAATAAGCAAAAAGAAAGGAATGGACAAACATCAATAAAAGCAAAGTTGTTTGCCATGGCAGAAGACATTTGATAGTTTGTATGATTCAGAGACACAGTGTGTCCACTGAAAAAGTCTAGCTTCAAACTATGATAAAAGTGATTGATGTTACAGGAAATTAGATATCCCAACACAAGACATACAATGCCAGTGTAAAAGCAATGAGAAGGACTCTAACTACTGTTGTCCATATCAGACTGGAGACGAGCCAGTCCTGTAAGCCGGGCGTCTCTCCACCTCCTCCGTTCTGTCAGGGCTTCGGGGGTCGAGGGTGTCCGACTGGTCATGGCCGTGTCCACCTGCTCCAGTGCCGGCCCGCTGAAGTCTGGGATGGGTCCGAAGGTGGACAGCACTCGCTGCATGGTCTCACCATACCGCTCTATGTAACTCTTCATCCCTGGTAGAATGAGCAAAGTGTCAGTAAGACATGGTAACGAAGCAATATTCAAACCTATCTTAGCTGCCAAATCTCTTTCGCTGTTCTATTTGTGGAGAGAGCAAATTTAAGAGATTGGGCATCTATGATAGGTAATGATAAATGATAACAAATTCAGCAGAGCAGGACTTTTTTTCAGCTTTGGAAACAGACAAAAGCTTAGGAAGCAGACAAAGAACCCATATATCAATGTACAAAACTAGTATTTGTATCTGACCTTCAGCGTTGAGGTGCATGACCTCCAGCGGCCCGATGAAGGCGTACCTCCGACCCAGCCCTGCTGACATCACCGTGTCTACATCCTCAGGGGACATCACACCGTCCTGGGGGGGGGGGGGCAGGATGGATACAGTCATATCAAGGAACAAAAAACAACTGTCGTTTCTGAAACATCCATCTAGATATGTACTTCTCATATCAAACATATCCACAAATACCCCAACCCCATGTATTGCTCATCCTGAAAATTGATATTTGTACTCAGCTCTGCATCTTGAAAAAATTGCATCGAGTTCTATATGTATCTGAAGAAAAAAATATGATGCTCTATTTGTATTTTATTTTCCACAATGAAATAAATCCAGAAATTCTGCTGAAAACAGAGCAACAAAAACACAGAGATTCAAGGGGAGGGGAGAGAAATAGGTTTAACCTAAAACACCAAATAAACCTTGACTGAGCTAGGACTGCCCAACTAACCTGTAACCAGAGGCTTTTATAAAGGGTTTTTAACTGGACAATAAACAATGGTTACAATTCAGATCCAAAACCTTGAGTCTGCATACCTGTATGAGCCTCCATGACTCAGCGATAATGGCGTACTGTATCCTGTTCAGCGCAAACCCGTCCACCTCCTTCTTCAGGCTGACTGGTGATTGGCCGATCTCCACCATCAGGGCGCGGGTGCGGTCCATGGTGCTCGGGTCCGTCTCGGGGTGGGGGATGAGCTCCACCAGGGGGACATAGTACGGTGGGTTCACCTGAGCGATGGAGAAAGATTCTGTCAAGTATTTGGTCTCCTCTTTGAGTTGTTTGATACAGAGCTGAGTGACTATTGTTTGCCTAGTGTGTAGCTTGGCTAGTGTGTTACACTGAAAGACAAATACAGTCCAACCTGTACAAGTACAATGTAACCACCTCTACATTGAAACCACCTGGCCATTGTGGTCCCTTCTATAAATTTTCCCATTGACACAAGCATTAAGAATACTGGCTATAGTGACCACCTGTCCACATAGGCCAGATTTCATCAGTCCGAGTGGCATTCTTAGGCAATTTGGCTGTATATGAGTTGACTCAGAAAACAGACACCTATGGGATGTGCCACGATGCACTGATTGAACATGCTGGAGTTGATCATTACAGAGCTATTCATGTATCAGGGCTGTGTGCCTGTGTTATACTGGGATAAACAGATGCAGTAATAGAGACACCTACTGGATGTGCCACGATGCACTGTTTGACATGTTGTACATGTATGAGGGCTGTGTGCCTGTGTTATACTGGTATAAACAGATACAGTAACAGAGATGGGATGCCCAAACACCGGCTCCCGACCCTTCCGCCTTGACGCGGTGCGAGGGCCCGAATGTACCAATTTCCTAGTCCCGGGGTAGGTAAAACGTCCCTACTCTGTAACCTCAAATGAGGGGGTGGAGATTGGGTAGTCGCTAAAGGGAGGGTCACCCGTCTGTCCCAGACAGGCCCTGCTAGCCGTGGGAAGAAGACGTTAAACCACTAGCACGAGATAAACGCAGGAAGCCTCGAATTGGACTGAATTCCACGGAACGAACTGAACGGAAAAGGACTGAGAGTTCGGAATACGCGTACATTGGAACTATAAATGCAGGAACTGTAAAAGGTAAAACTGAGGAAATCGTGGAACTTATGGCAGAACGTAAAGTTAAGGTCCTAGGGGTCGCTGAAACACGTTTAAAAGGAAACGGAAGAAAAACTGTGCACAATGGTTATGAACTACTATACTCTGGCAGTGAAAGAGATACCAGACATGGAGTAGCACTCTTCTTGGACCCAGAATTTTCCAAATACATTGAGAAAGTAGAATATGTGAACAACCGTATTATTGCAGCAACACTTAACATAGACTCATACAAAACCTCATTTATCCAGGCATATGCGCCTCAACAAGGCAGACCACGGGAAGAAAAAATGAACTTCCTCGAACAACTTGAAGACACCTTCGATAGGCTGCCAAACGAAAGTGACATTATTGTCATGGGTGATCTCAATTGCCATGTAGGCAGTGTCGCGGTGAGAGGAGTGATTGGCAAGTTTGGAGTAGGAGACAGAAACGAGGAAGGGGAGATGCTCATAGACTTTTGTCTTAGAAATAACCTCGCAGTGATGAATACATACTTTGACCACCAAGAGAGTCACCAATACACGTGGTATAGATATAACTCCCACATTAACCTATACGACCAGAAGTCACAAATAGACTTCATACTTACAAACAAAAAATCCATCATCAGAGATGTGAAGGCCTTCCCTTCAGTGTCACTCGACTCAGACCACAGACTGATAAGAGGGAAAATGAAAATACACCTACCAAAATGCCCAAAGAAAACTGTGAGAAAGAGAGTCAAAACTGAAAATCTGGAGGTTGTTAAAGAACACATTGAAGAACAACTACAAAACAAAATAGACAACATCAAAGGAGAAAACGTAGATGACCATTGGAACTCCTTAAAAAGTTGCCTTCAAGACATACAAGAGAACGTGGTAGGAATGACTGTTGTAGGTAACCCAAAAAAGAAAAGAACTGGATGGTGGACGGAAGAGGTTAGAACAGCAGTAGCGGATAAAAACAAATGTTTCAAACAATGGCTGAAAGAGAGGACACCTGAAAGTAGAGCAGCATATGTACAACACAGAAACAATGTCCAGCGAACTAAAAGAAGAGCCCAGAAAGAAATGTGGGAAAACATAGGAAAGGACCTACAGAAAGATAGCCAGGGAACCAAGAAACTGTTGTACAGTATGTCTAAAGCCTACAAAAATAGGTCTAATGACAAGCCCAAAAATTCCACATTAAAGAGCAAAGAAGGGAACCTGATAACAGGACAAAATAATATCACAGACAGATGGAACGAGTATTTCCAAGACTTGCTGAACATTGTTGATGAGGAAACACATGATGCAGACAATAATCAGGTGCCAGTAGAAACCCTGCTCACAGAAGAAATAGATGATGCCATAACATTAGAGGAAGTAGAAACAGCTTTAAAGCTGACAAAGAACAACAAAGCTCCAGGCCCTGATGATATTCCCATCGAAACAGTAAAAGCAGGAGGAGAAGCTATGAAGCATATGCTGCTAGACATGTTTAACCATGCATGGAAATCTGGGAAAGTGCCAGCAGAATGGAATAAATCTGTCATATGTCCTATCTTTAAGAACAAAGGAGATCCCCTTGAGTGCAAAAACTACAGGGGTATATCACTTATGAGCCATATTGGTAAACTATATGAAAGAATCCTGGAAAGACGACTGAGACAGAAAACAGAAAGTCTGCTCAGTGAAAGCCAATGCGGCTTCAGACCAGGCAGGGGAACTATAGACCAAATAGCAGCGCTGAGACTGTTTATGGAAAAGAGTTGGGAATACTCAATTGAACAACACATATGTTTCCTCGATCTGGAGAAAGCATTTGACAGAATACCAAGAGAGAAGATGTGGACAGTCATAAAAGAAACTGGAATAAGTCTCAGACTCCTTAGAGCCATAAGAAGTACATATGAAAACCAGTGCAGCACTGTACTAGGTGGCACTGCATACTTTGACACCAATACTGGTGTGCGCCAAGGAAGCGTTCTTTCTCCACTCCTCTTCATTATTTACTTTAACCATACAATCCAGGTCATAGAAAGAAAGGACTTTGAAATAGAACGATTTGGATATGCGGATGACATCGCACAGACTGGGAATAGCATACGGAAACTACAAAGAGTTATGTCCCAGTGGGATCAAGAACTGTCTAGAGCGAGCTTGAAACTAAGCTATGAGAAAACAGAGTATATGAGAGTCGGCCGAAAACAAAGTAAGGGCTCCATATCGGTCAACAACCACACTCTCAAACGAACAACTAGCTTCAACTACCTAGGCAGTAAAATGACCTCCGATAATATGACTGAAGAGGAGATTAACAACAGGATCACCAAATTCACTAAGAACTTATGTGCCCTTTATCCTCTACTGAAAGAGAAATGCATACCCAGAGACGTTAAAACCTGTATTTATACTACAATATTGAGACCTGTATTGTTATACGGAAGCGAAATCTGGACTCTAACTCAAAAACTAAAAAGTAGGATACAAGCTACTGAAATGCGAGTGTTACGACTCATCTATGGTGTCACAAAAAGAGACAAAATCAGGAATGACATCATCCGTGGAGCACTTTCAGTTGAGTCAGTACTCTCCATTGTGGAAAGAAACCAACTGAGATGGTTTGGACACCTACACAGGATGCCGGAAGATAGGGATGTGAAGAGAATCTTTAATTGGAAACCCAAAAAGAAAAGACCAGCCGGCAGGCCAAGAAAAAGATGGTTGGACCAGATCATTGAAATCACCAGAAGAGAAGAGCCAGACTTCCGAGTAGTTAAAGAAATAGCTGAAGATAGAACAGAGTGGAAGAGACTGACCAAGAGGCTGACAACTTACAGGCCTAAGGCCTAAAGGCGTCAGGGTGAGAAGGTGAGAAGTAACAGAGAAACCTACAGGATGTGCCACAATGCACTGTTTGACATGTTTGAGCCCGGTGAAGATCTTGGATGGCAGGATACAGGAGGTGGAGCTGGACAGGACCACGTTGTCGTCGGCAACGGCATCCAGCTGGCTGAAAATCTTTCTCTTCAGCTCCAGGTTCTCAGGGACACACTCCTGAGGGGGAAGGATGATGATTGACATCTATCAATCAACCAATCAGAAGAGGCTGAAACAGCAACTGATTCTCAACAAGGAGCTTCTACGTGTGTGTAGAAGCTCCTTGTTCTCAATCAAGGTACAAGGTACAAAGGTAAAGGTAGTTAGCCTGGTTACCAAACCTATTATAGCTTCCAAGTCTATAATAGGAGAGGAGGTAGGACTCAGGAGCTATAATAGGTTTGGTAACCAGGCTAGGAAGGATGATGATTGACATGATCAAAGACAATTCAAACTCCATATCACTCTTCTTCAGCGGCACTGACACATTTTTTGGTGAGGCTGAAGAAAAGTGATGGATGCCACTTGAAATGCCTGGAAATAATCTCCATAATTTACCCGGTAGTAGAGCTTGAATTGAATTGATTTATTGAAATTGCAACAGTGCAATACACGCGGAACAGAGGCAGCTGTTGCTGGTGTTGCGTCCCGCACATAGAAACGAATACTGGACAGACAATACTCATTTTCACTTGAGTCTAGTGGGGAAAGTCGTGTAAAGTGCCTTTCCCAAGGGCACAAGATCGGTGGCATGTCAGGACTCGAACCCGGGACCTCTTGGTTCCGAGTCGCGCACGCTGCCGTTGTGCCACACGACCCCACTTGAATTGAATAAGTTCAATGAATATTGTTAAAATGGATTTAAATCTTCATCAATAATGATTGGCATCAATTAGAAATGGCTGAAACAGGAACTCCTTCTCAACCAAGGAAAAGATAAAGGTAGTCCCATAGCCTGTTTGAGGACATAGGGGCAGTAGGTTGTTATCCACTGTGTCAAAGGCACGGTACTGGAAGGTGACCATCCCTCTCCTTCCTCCACTTTGTACCTCCCACAACAAAGTCAGGTACCCATTTTACACCTGGATGGAGATAGGAAAGTCTTGTTAAGTCGCTACAGACAACACAACTATGTACCTGTATGTGAAGCGCCCCCTGGCAGGCGGCATTAAAATCGCTGCAGCCAGAAATCAGCCCAAACTGCTCGTCTGCCGTCAGGCTTCCACGCAGCAGCCCAGCTTTCTGAAACAAAAAGTCAACTTTACACTCATATCATTACATACAGGGCAAATATTTTCTGGTCAAGGTAGATGTAGATTCTATCCTGAATCAGGGCTTTTCTTCAGCACCAGGTTTTCCCATCTTTGCACTCACAGCAAACACATGCTTGCATCCTAGTGTCACTCACTCACAAACTCATTCACTCACTCACTCATCACTCTCACTCATCACTCTCTCACTCACACACTCATTCACTCACTCACTCACACACACTCATTCACTCACTCACTCACTAGACATGCCAAATCTGGCCATGACCTTCGGCCATTAGCAATAAGATTCCATCAAATGGTGGACTGACAAGACACTGTGAACGCCTTCTCATAAATACTGTAGTCTAAGTGTCTCAAAAAGTTCCTAGTGCAGAAGCTCCCCCTACCTGCAGGTCGTGGAGGCGCATCTTGATGTTGTCGAGCGCTCCTGACACCTGTTCAGGCAGGATGTCGAACAGACAGACCTCGTACCCTGACGCTGCGAACAGCATCGCCCAGCCTCGGCCTATCAAGCCACTGGGGATACAGGGAAACAACACTGGTTATGCATCAATAAAGGTTAGACATCCAGGTATCTTGGGGAGCAGACTAAAGCTAATAGGCTGGACTCCAGGCTATAATAAGATACCAAAGTAACAGTTATCCAAGCACCTCAATAGATTTTGACTGATGAATGGTAGTGGATACTACCTGAAATATCTGACATTTTTCAAAATCTATCCAGCTTTTACTTGAGTAACACTTGTTCTGACATTTAGCATCTAACATGTACTAGTACAATGCATCAAGGTTGGTTGGTTGGTTGGTTTACCAGTTGGTTGGTTTATCAGTTGATTGATTGTTTGATTGACTGACTAGTCTGTTGGTCAGTGAGTTGTCCATTTTGATCAAAAATGCACGCATACACACATATGGAAATAGGGCTTAACCCAGACCAGAAGTTAAACCCTGGTTTTGCAGTACAAAGTCCAGCCTTCCTGTCAAAATCAAATCTGACCGACCAGAGAGATGTTGTGCATTTAAAGTGAGATTTGTCGTGAATTATTGTTTATTGTTTGAAACTAAACATTCTAGACATTCTCGGAAATCTAATGTGTTTGAGAAACAATTTTTGAGTCCTTTTTTACGATATTTCGGATGAAAATAAAGTTTTTTTACCTTCCGATGATTCCAACTTTTCCCTTCGCCGCCATTTTGAACTTTTTGTGCCGGAGGGGGCGTGGCCAATCAGCTGATCGGAGGTGAAAGGTCACCATCACCTGGAGGTCAACGTTCACTGGGTCAAATATAGTTCACGAAGCAGGTTGAAAGTCCGATCACATGGACCAGGTGAGGCGTTAAGGAATAAATAGTCTGTTGTCCTGTCACGTGTAGCTGCATGTGGCGACTTGAAGGTAAATCGTGTGTAACAAAGAGTGTGGCGATTTGAACGTGAACTTCCAGAGAGTGTGGCGAATAATCAATTTGAACGTAACAGAGGTACATGTATCTACTGAGGGGAGGGCGTGGGACTTTGTTTACCAAAGTCTTATGTAGCGTGTTTACTATAGGTAAATGTATAACGGTGACGTCGCTAGCTGTTTTTACGAAACTGTTGCTAGCTTTAGTCGGTAACCATTGTGCCACGGCCCGGCTTAGGGGCATTTTACCCACCACCAGACCTTGTGTTCCAACCGGCCTTCAGTAGACTTTAATGCGATCGTAAATCACACCTACACCACCCTAGCTCCTAGCGAAATTATACTGTTGCGTGCTTCCAAACCGTAAAAGTTCACTGGCTAATAGGTCTACAATGTTGTTTGTCTGATCAGGGTGATGTGATGTTTTCCTTTGATATATACCGTCGTGCTATACCGTCAATATTTATCTGCTTTACAGATAGTGTAAAGTAGCTAGGATGAGGTATTCAGACAACTCGAGGATGGCATTGACTGACATGTACTGGCTGTCCTGCTGAAGTCAAACCACCATGTCCTTCCGCACTGCCCAGCGGCACGGCTATGCAGTGGAGTTCTCCCCCTACTACCCCCAGCTGCTGGCCTGCGCCACCTGCCAGCACTATGGTATAGCAGGTGGGCTGTCGTGTCAGGGATACTATTAGAAACATTCAAAGTAAACTAACCTACTAGTACTAATCACAAATGCTACACAGTCAAGTTTAATGCAGTACAGTAATCTTGTTGTTGCTATCTTGTCGTCATATCCTGTCTTCAGTAATTTTCCTTGGGATCTAGAGTAGAAATACTAGCATCACTTTCTTCAAGCAAGGAGGTTTAACCTAGGAATGTAGTACACAAGATCTATGGGCAGTCAAAAGTTCGTGGCTGCCAAGAGCTCTTGCTTCTAGATCAAGGTTTGACACAGTGTACATTTGTACTGCCTGCACTGTACCCAGGTCTGTCGCTGACTCCCTGTAATGTCTGGAGGGCAACTAATTTCACAGTAGAAGGGAAAAAGCAGAGAACTCACAGCAAACATAAAACAAACATGTCTATTTCACCATGTACATTAATTTTATGTTCTCCCTGTCTGCTGTAGGTAGTGGTTCCCTGTTCCTGTTGGAGTCCCTCCCGCAGGGCGTCCGGCCGGTGCAGAAGTTTGACTGGAACGACGGACTGTTTGACGTCACATGGAGCGAGAACAACGAACATGTGCTGGTAAGGACACCAGTCACCAGTACTAGTATTACATTTTAAATAACATTATCTCATCAAACAAAGCAAGTTTTGGGAGAATTTCAGATTTTGATTCCCTTCTGTACAGGCCCCGCAAAGCATTTCAGAATGCTAGATACCAGGTTTCCCAGGTTGCTGTAAAAAAGTAGCCTGGGTTCCATCCTGGTTAGTTTACGTCCGCTCCCACAGTCGACTGTGGGAGCGGAGGTAAACTAACCAGGATGGAACCCAGGCTAGTAAAAAAGTAGAAACTGGCCAAATATACTGTATGCCAGAGGAGTTAACCAGCTAGAGATAACAATTTGCAGCCAGGGGAGCCTGGCAGTGGCTAGATTTAATGAACAACTTATAGAAATAACCTGCCTTATCATGACATTCAGCCATTTGTTGAAAACTTGTTCTGTGACCGATCGACAGGTGACAGCCTCCGGAGACGGGTCCATACAGGTCTGGGACACGGCGCGGCCCCAGGGACCAATCAAATCGCTCCGTGAGCACACCAAGGAGGTTTACGCGGTGGACTGGAGCCAGACCCGCGGGGAACAGTTTGTCCTCAGCGCGTCCTGGGACCAGTCGGTGAAGCTCTGGGACCCCGCCGGGGACAAGTCCATCGCCACGTTTCTCGGGCATCAACACGTTGTGTACAGCGCGATCTGGTCGCCGCACATCCCATGCTGCTTTGCCTCGACGTCCGGCGACCACACGCTCCGCGTCTGGGACACCAGAAACCCGCAGATCTCGAAACTCGTCCTGACCGCACACGACGCGGAGGTGCTGAGCTGTGATTGGTGCAAATACGACGACAATCTCATAGTAAGCGGAAGTGTGGATGGTACAATGAGAGGCTGGGACATTCGGAGGCCGCAAAGCCCAGTTTTTCAACTCGACGGCCACACGTATGCAGTGAAGAGAGTCAAATGTTACCCGTTTGAAAGAAACATTGTCGGTTCAAGTTCCTACGATTTTTCAGTGAAGATTTGGGACTTCAGCCGACCCCAGCCCTGTCTAGAGACAATAGAGCACCACTCAGAGTTTGTGTATGGTTTTGACTTTAACCTACATGTGCCAGGACAGGTAGCAGACTGTTCATGGGATGAGTGGGTCAGGGTGTACACACCCAAGTGTCTAGTTCCCACATGACAGTACATTATTGGACCAGTGGGTTAGGAACACACTAAAGTGTCTAGTTCCCATGTAATAAGAATGATTGCAATAGCCAAAGTAAGTTACTCAAGCGACTTGACACTAGCATGGGTAGATTGTGAAAACAGTTGCTGACCAAAGGTAGTGGGGATGCTACCTGAAATGTCGGTTTTTTTAAATCTGTCCAGTTTCTTGAGTAACTGTATCTTTGGTATCCTATTACCTCGATCTCTAACCTTCATAAACGAATGATTGTAATTGTTGCATGTTGATCATATCTGTGTGCCGCAAGTTCTATTGTAACAATCTTTATATCATGAATAAGAAAAATGTTATACCAGTAGCTGAGAATATCTGAGCCACAAAATGAATATTGAAGACAATGCGATATAAAACACAATAAGATGCTTTTATTACCAATTTCATAGTTATATACATTCATCCAAACAAAACATGCAGTACTAATCTTTTGTACTACTCAAGTACAGTCAGCAGTATAAAATAGTATAAAACAGCAATCAACCAAACCCTCCTCTGTACCAACAAGCCAATTGATTGTTTCCTATTTAGATCTTTGTTCAATTCACCACTAAGTACACAGTCTAAATGTAAAGCTTCTATCCCAAAGTGAAAGTAATGTGAAAGAATGTTCTATGATTATTACAAACTGTTAGTTAGAGAATAAATAGTTTCACTGAATTGTTTTGGTACAATGTATGTCTATTCTGCTACAGGACAGCTGGAAAAGCAGACAGATGATGATAATATTGAATAAGAGGCACAAATGAAATGCCTATAGTAGAGGAGTATGATGTTACAAGACACATTTTCCGAGGTACAATGTGTGGAGATAGTGGGCATGAATATGTGATTTGAGAGGTCATGTTAATCTTTACAAAATATATACATGTACAAGATATTCAACTGATGAAAATGTCTTGTTTTTGAGTGTGAGGTAACATATATCAACCCAAATGTTGAAATATAGTGTAACTACTTACTTCTAGCTGCTACCTTGTTTGTAGGTACATGTAGTACATTTGGTTGGCAAGAAAACAACTGAGAACAGGCTGTTTTTTTCAACTTGATATAAAATACTATCCTATTCTTTTATTCTAAACACTTCATGTTCATATCAAAAATAAAAGAATCACTTTCTTCTCTGGTCACACCAATACATTTCTTTGGTTCTTGAAACTTTTATAATCATAAAATTACACCATATTAGAATATCAAAATTGAGCCAGGAGAAAAAGTCTGCCATATATAGAATTAAACGTTCTTAATCTTATAGTGTGTTGAACATCCATATGTTACCTTTTTGCTTTTCAATTTGCCTTTTTGGCTCATTTCTGAATGTATCAAAAATCCAAGTGACTAGATTGGTGTGACCTAAAATACATTCAAATCAACTGTTTCATACACAGCATTATGTATTTCACAAGTTTCAAACTCTATCTTTAACAACATCAGAGCACGCTCTTGTTGGGCTGGTAACCGTAGTCCACTTCTGCAGGAAGATCGTGAAGGTTTCGTACGACAGTCTGAGGAGGGTTGGAGGCACCGGCGGACTCCAGGCGCATGGACCGCCGTACAGGGGACATCACCACATCTGTACCCATGTAGTCTCTGTGGTGGACACGGTTTTGTTAGTACCAGTTGATATATATCTTTAAAAGTGAATCTACGCATCTAAAACTGACAGACACACTTTAGTAGGGGTAGTACCCATGTAGTCTCTGACAGGTCGGAGGAAGGCACAATTTTTCTCACCCTATAAACATTTGATTTTAGAAAAACACGAAAAATTTGGAATGTCAAATTCATGAATGTGCTGTCATGATGATGGCGTGTGTGGACCAAAATCATTTTAGATCTTCCTACAACATTACAAACTTTACAAGTTGTAGTTTCCGACTTATTCGGTACAACATTTATACTTGTGTACAACTCCCTATTCTTAGGATGCACAACAGAATGAAAATACATGGCAGGCAAACTTGGCTATACTCTACCTCATTTTCTTGGAGGGGGTGATGGCAGCAAATCTAACAGCTGTGCCTGCTGTTTCCTCATCTTCACTGCTGCTTTGCTTTTTCACTAAACAGAAGAAGAAATAGAAATCAAACAATTATCAATCCATACAGAAAATCAAATCAATAATAAAGATCAGAAATTGTAAAAAAACTGATCCTTTGACTGGTTCAGTCATATTGGTGTATCATGTATGATGTTGTTTGGCAAGCACTCATTGGTGGCTGTTAGTTCAAACTGGCTGATTCCTGATTGGTGGATGATGATGTTTGGTGATCACTGATTGGTGGACCTCAGCTCACACTCACCTCTGATTGGTGGATCGGGAGAGAAGCCCATGAGGTTGATGGTTGGGTCCTCCTCCTCCTCGTCAGAGCTGAGGCTGGACCGGTACGTCCTGACTCCGCCCTCTGTACCCATGATGGGGTTCTGGTCGGGAGGAGTGAAGCCAAGGTCCATCGTGTCCTGTGCAGAGAAAAAAAAAAGAGTCAGAAAAACAATTCTGGTCAGTCTGAAATCTCTCACAGATTCTTTGTTGAACATTTTTACAAATGTTATTTCTTATCCCTTTCAATCCAAACAGAAGGTGGGTATGGTGCCAGGTTGGATGCAAGTTGCAAGTCAAAACTTTTCTTCCAACCCAAAAGCTTATTAATATTCTCTCCTAGAGCTTCAGAAATATAGATTGTACCTGGCAGCTCCCTTTTTAACTGCATATGCAGGTGGCATTTCCAGCCCTGAGACACAAAGACAGATTATTTTGTGTGTTGTACCTGGTTCATGCTCAGCCCTGCCAGCAGTGTGGCGGGTGTGGCACAGGCTAGTTTGTTGTCTGACACTGAGGTGAGAGGAGAGAACACGGCACCGGCTGTCGACGGTCTGGACTTGAACAGGTTTGGAGCTGGAGGGGAGAGACAGAAGATACTAGTAGTTAAAGACATGTTTCAAGAACTGTGGGCATCACTTAGTATCCTTTGGTCCCAATTGCTCAGAATATTAACTTTATCAGACACAATATCTGCTAGCTACATTGCTTCTTTGAAACTAAATCATGTATCACTATAGAAATACAGCAATACTGGTAAGAGACCAAAGCATCACCTTCAAATGTGAAACATGACTGTTACTAGTACATGAAGTAACATTTTGAAATGTAAGGCACTTAAAACTTTGAAGATGACTTTCCAAACATCATGACTTTAAAGTTTTACATAGTTCTGCATCATTCGCTGAGCTAACCTGAAACCAAAACGTTTAACAGAAGACATACCAGGAGTCTTGGGAAGAGGTTTTGCGAGACATCCTTCCTCCGGCGGAGACACAAAGTTGACCACGCTCCTTCTGGCCACTCTCCTGGCCGGCGTCTTGACCTTGGGATGACCTTCCTGGTCAAACATGGAGGCCAGGCTGCGCTTCATGGGGCTGTGCATCTCCGTGTCAGAGGAGTTGGGGAGTTCCGTGTCCATCGGCTCCGGGGCGTCCGGGCTGCTGTCGTCGGCAGTGGAGGTCGACGGGCGCAGGAACATGCTGAAGGACTGCTTCCTGTCCTGGAGGGAAGAAACAAAATAAAAACATCATTAACATGGAAGGGAAAGTAAACTTATCCTGAGCAAGTTTACCTTCTGTTGGCCATAACAGGAAATGTCATGTACACAGTATTCACAGTGTATTCACAGGGAATATACACAGGTTTATCATAAAATGTTGTAAAGGTTTTGGGTACAAATTGTCCGAAATTCTTTATTTTACAACCTTTACTTTACAGATGTTGTCCGCCAACTAACCTCTCCTTGCTCTGGCATTTCTGTTTCTATAGCAACGACCCCGTGTTCAACAAACTCTTCTGAGGCGACATTCTCCTTGAACTCTGACGGGCTGTGCAGCTTCACTGGCGTCCCGATCACCACCAGTCCCTTGGTTTCCATGGAAACTTCATCTTCCGTGACCTCTGACCCCTCGTCCTCTGAAGGCGGGGTGTGGAGTTTCACTGGCGTCCCGATCACGGCCAGCTCTGGAGTTGCCATGCCAACGGGCGTGTCTTCCGAGATGGGCGCTGCGATTGGCTGAGGGGTGAGTCTGCTGGACCGGCGCAGGCCGGCTGACAGGGGGGTCCTGTCGGTGGTCTCCATGGCAACGGGAGACTGCTTGTTTCCTGTGAGGAATCCCAAATATGCAAATTACTTGACGATGTCCAGTGAAAGCTATCCATAAGTAACATGGTGACCATCTAAGACAATGCCATATAGAGGAAGAATTAACAAATGTGGCACATATACCTCATGTGCTATGTGTATATCACTCACTGACACTAATATTCTAGCTGAGATACCTGGAGTGTGTGTGAGTGCCTGTCATACCTGGAGTGTGTGTGAGTGCCTACCATACCTGGAGTGTGTGTGAGTGCCTACCATACCTGGAGTGTGTGTGAGAGCCTGTCGTACCTGGAGTGTGTGTGAGAGCCTGTCGTACCTGGAGTGTGTGTGAGAGCCTGTCGTACCTGGAGTGTGTGTGAGTGCCTGGATGAGCTGACTGACAGGTTTGGGGTGAGTCGGGAGGACCGTCGGCGAGCCTGGGGGTCCATGGTCCTGGACAGTCTCCTGTCCTCACTCAGACCTTTCAGGGCCTTCAGTGGGGTGCCAGCTGGGGGGACAACATGGAAAAGACACATAAAAATTAACACTACGTTGTAATTTTAAGAAGTAAAAGCTTGCTTGGCCGTTGGGAGAAACAACAATAAGACTTAGTATAAATGTGAACATGCTATCAGCATTAAATTTCATGATCTGCCTTGATAGTTAGCATAGCGTAGGGCTAAATATTGTAGCAAAAAATTAGCACATTAGAAGTTCAACTGCCCCAGTGACCACAATCAAGACAAGGTAAAACTTTGTTCCCAGACAAAAAATTAGCTGTCAAATTTTCAAATGTACTTCTGCAGTCTTTTTCAGCATTTGAGTGACTGACAAAACTAATCTACAATCAAGCCATGCCCTCTGACCTCTGCAGTGGAACTGTGGTGTCTTGGCCGGACTGTCAACCTTGAAGAACCCTCCGTCGAAGGTCACGGTGTCCTCTGTGACCTTGGCCTCCTCCTTCTGTTCCGTCTGCTGCTTGTTGGCCATCATGGCCGCCTTCATGGCTGCCTTAGCCTCAGCCAGCCTCTTCCTGGCCGCCTCTCGGTCCTTGTTGTTCTTAACCGCAGGCTTCTTACCGGGCTTCTGAAGTAGATCACAAGAACAGCATGTTAGTGTGGAGTAGTCCTATGCTGGGTTTCTATAAAAGATTCGCATCCCAGGTACCACACTTTCTACAAACAGATTCAGTCGAACTCTAAGTAATGTACAAAACGTTTTCAAAATTCATAAGCTGCGAGATTTTATTGTGAGCATCCCAAATAAAGGGACAATGTTGTAAGAAAATCCAAAGAACTGTACCTTAACTATCTTCTTCTTGACCTTGACCGGTTTCTTGACCTCCTCTGGCTCCCAGTTCCTGCCCTTCAACTTCTCAAGGTCATCAAACTTCTTATCCACATCCTCAACCTGAAAATACAGAATTAACATTTAACCTAATCTCAAAGCAGACACTAGGGTAAAAGACAACTGCCAAAGGCTTGTCAGAGTATTCTAGCAGTCAGAAAACCTTACAACATCTGCTTGAAAACTTCAGTTGACCCGGAAGTCGATTCCAACTGACCTGGAAGTAGACCATGTCCCAGAAGCCCTGCAGGTCGGTGCAGGTGGTCTCCTTCTCGCCGGTGTTGAACTCACAGTTGTCCACCAGACCGGAGAACTGCTTAAACCGCTGGTCCATCAGCAGCTGCGCCTGACCGATGGTCGTACGGATCTGGCCTTGAACTAGAAAGGATCACAACAGAACAGTTAGGCTAATTTGGAACCTTTCTTGTTATTCATCATAGCATCCTACATCTTTCCTTCTGCTGCTTTACCCCCATTTTCACAGCAACTTTTTGAGTGTTACAGTTTCAGTTTCATTATGACACTCACAATATTATATCAAGAATACAACCTTGCAAAGGAATTTGTACGAGAAAACTACTGGACCTGACTGATGGAAGCAAACTTTATCATCAAAAGACAAGACTGCTAGGAAACACTACAAAGCTACCCTGAGTGCTTAACACTTGTTTATCAAGGCTCCCATATTTCCTCCCTTACAACCCTGATGGCACCCAGACTATGAAAGAGCCCCACAAAGAGACCAACCTTCCTCCGTGAGTCCATCCTCAGTCACTATCTCCTCCCAGGTCCTGCACAGCCCGGTCAGACGCTCCGTCTGAGACACCAGCAGCCGGCGGAAATACGACACATCGTGGGCTTCTGTTGGCAACACAAGGAAAGCAGTTCTATATACAAACTTCCTAAGATTCAAAAGATTTCATTACTTCATTTGCTAAACCAGGTTTCAACTCACAGAGTGGGTACAAAAAAAATCTTGAAGACAAGGAAAGCAACAAAACAAAACTGAACAAGCTTGGCTAATGCTGCTACTAATTTTATACTTAGTAATTATGTTTTTAATGCTATTTGGTGAGGAAGCCCATAATGATACAGAATTCCATTCTATGATAGCTCTACAAAAAAATTGAATAAGAAATACAAAAACATTCCTAGCAGCAACAGCTTTTAAACTTCAGCAGAAACCTCACCTTCCTCCTCAGGCCCCTGCATGATGTCATCAGCAGGCTGGATGAACTGGTTGGCATCTTTCAGAGCTACAGGCAGGACGTCCTCTGTAGCTGCAGCATCAGGACCCTCCTCTGGCAGGGATAGAGTCACCTGCTCCGGGGCATCTGAAGATGCTGGTGCGTCGTGGGATGCTTCGACGACTGGTGCATTGTGGGATGCTTCGACGACTGGTGCATCGTGGGATGCTTCCACGGCTGGTACATTGTGGGATGCTTCCATGGCTGGTGCATCGTGGGATGCTTCCTGCACTGCATCTTGGGAAGCCTCCATCTTCTCGACATCATCTTGAGGGGTCTCAGTAGCAAGTGGCACCTCCTCCTCTGAGACTTGTACCTCCGGCATTGGCTCCTCGAGGAGTGCAACCTGCTCTGCTTCTTCCTTTGGCTTATCTTCTGTAAAAACTGTAAAGAACAAGAAAGATTTAAGGAAAAATACAACAAACTGCAGCAACAAACAATCTTTAAAATTCAACAAACAATCTTTAAAATGTGAGATCTGTCTCCTTGTTGGAAGTGTAGTACCTAATCAGGGTACGAATAAGTCACCATTGGCATCTAACCAATCTGTCTTGAACTAAAATGCAAGCTGTAAACATAGAAGCCAAATAGATTACAAACCTTCAAACACAACTGGCTCCTCATTGGCTGGCTCCTCCACTGCTGGTCCCTCATTGGCCTTCTCCTCTGTTTCCATGGCAATGGGAGCTGGCTCTGGCATGATTGACTGTTCATTGGCTGCATCCTCATTGGTTGGCTCTTCCATTGCCGTGGTGAAAAGAGTTGGCTCCTCATTGGCTGTAGCGTCGGTTGCCATAGCAACAGGTTCTGGCTCCTCATTGGTCTGATTCTCACTAGAAGGCACCTCATTGGCTAGCTGCTCTGTTGCCATGGTGACAGGTTCTGGCTCGTCATTGGTTTGACTTTCATTGGCAGGCCCCTCATTGGCTGGCTGCTCTGTTGCCATGGTGACAGGAGCTGCCCCGCCCTCCTCAGCTTGGGCCAGTTTGCTGGTCCTCCTGGTTCTACGGGTGACGGACTTGGGGGTGGAGTGTCTGATGGAAACGAAAATGACATGATTGTTTTTCACTTTCTATCAAAGATACTCCTGGCTCCTCTGGCCTCACAAATTCTTGTTTCTTTAGACAGAGCATCAACAACAACGATACAGAGCTCACAAACCAGTAACAAAATAAGATTGGACATCACACGTCTTAATTGTTACACATGCAGTTTGAATCATAAGCTAGAATCACCCAGGAAATCTTGATCATTACAGTCAAGTCTATACAGTGGCAGTCTTGCCATAAGGGCAAACCGGCCAATGTGAACACTTTTTGGTGGTCCCTCAATTTTTTCCGTTGACACAAGCATGAAGAATGCTGTCTATAGTAACCACCTGTCCACATAGGCCAGATTTGACTGGTGTCCAGACAGTGTTCACTGTAATTCAACAACCCCATTGCCTTACCTGTTGTTTTTGGACACAAAAGGTGAGTTGAGGAATGACCCTCCCACACCGGACCCCGGGAACAAGAACGCATCAGCTGACCTCGGACTCAGGGGAGTGAAGGAGAAGGAGGGCAGGTGGCTCGGCGCGTGGAACGAGAAATCCGCTGGCGCAAACGACGGGACGGGGTTCGATTCCTGCAAGGGAGAAGTAGCAAGGTTAGTTGGCGCTGTACTCAAAGGAAATTTCCTTCTCAGATTCTTAGAAATTCACATTCTACTTGTGGCAAAACAAGGACATGTGCTTTATGTAATGCAAAATTAACCAAGCAACAGAATAAATTCTCAGTTCACTGATGAAATATAGAAGATGCTGTATGAAATCATATCCCTGAAGCATTATTTTCATGTCTCCCAGAAAAAAGAATAGCAAGGCAGAAAAACACAAGTAAACTGACCTTTGGCTCTCCCCTCTGATTGGACACCGTGGTGACCTTGCTGAGGCTGAAGTCAAAGTTCACAGGTTGAAGGTCATCATCCAGGCCGTCCTCCACAGTCATAAAGCCGGCTGCCTCGCTCTTCGCCCGAGCCCGGGTGACCCTCGGCGGCTCGGCTGGCTCAGTGGCGGTGGACGCACTGGCAGCTCGCTTCTTGACAGGGGCTGGTTTGGGCTCTGGAAAGTCAAAGGCCAGGAGAGGCTGTTTGACCTTCTCTACTATTTTAATTTTTTATGTCATATTTTACAACATGATAGTTCTTTAAAAATAACAGGTATGGCACAGGGCCTGGCAGCAAGGTAAAAAAGTACTGTAGTCACATAGCATTAACGTTAATGCTTCCACTCCACTGGCTTTCCTGTAACCAACCGAAGTCAGGTACCCATTTTACACATGGGTAGATAGAGTACTCCTAGAGGAGAGCTGTGTTAAGTGCCTTTTACAAGGATACATCGTCTAGCCAAAAATGCCATATGAATCGAACGCGTGACAGCTTGACCACTTGACCATACAAAGCCACTATTAACATGCTGTTACCAAAACATCCCCCCAAGGAAACATGTCTCACCCATCTCCTTGGTACTGGTGGCCCTTTTCCTGTTCTGGCGCTGCGGAGCTTCCTTCTTCCCCGCCGCAGAGCCACTCGGAACGCGCTGCCTCGTGTTGCGTTTGGGCGGCTCTGCCTTCTGATTGGCTGATGCAGCTCGTGACCTGGTGACCCGACCAACCGGCGCCTCGGGTTTGGGCTTCGCCTCCGTCCGAGCTGCAAGTCTGGCCGACACCCTCTTGGGGCCAACGGGCTCCTGGAAATTTCAGAAGGGAAGGGATGGTTACAGTTATCTCCCTAAAGAATGGAACAACTGTCCTCAACAACCCAGTACAATCATAGTGATTTACATGAATAGGGTAGCAGCTTTTCTGATACTAGATATTTTTTCATGTTAACAATTTGATCTCCTAAATTTCCTTTTCTGGCAAGACGAACTGATGCAGGTAAAATTTGTCTGGTTTTAGTAATTTTACCTGCACAAAAAATGTATTCGTTTGAAGTTCTGTCCCCATACTACCTATAAACGACATGTTGATTAAAGGCCTTATAGAACACCATGCACAAACACACAGTAGGATAAGATCATGACACAAACCTTAGCCTTCTTCTTGCCGTCCTCTGCGGCAGACCATGTTGGTGTGGGGTCGTACTTGACGTGGCAGACTTTGAAGGTCCTGTTCCTGGCCTTCTCCCGCGCCGCCAGCTTCTGCTTCAGCTCCTTCTCCTGCTTCCACTTCAGCAGCATCTCCCGACGGTCAGGCTTCACCGCTGGATTCACGGCAGGCTTGGGCTGTTGGGCGACTGGGGGGACAGGGAGAGATCTGGTGTTACTCTGTTGGGGCATTGTACTTACTTAGTATCATGGGGCTTAAATCCAGTCTTTATCATTGTATAAATGGTGACAAAAAATTATGCAAAAAATGCTTGTAACTTGATCTACCTAGACAGTATTGGGTATCTATGGATGCAAAGAGAAGTTGACTGGGTTGCTGGGGGGATAGAGGAATATCAGGTGGTGCTCCAGTCCTGGCTTTAGCGGCCCAACTCTACTGGCATGTTAGTTGTTACCTGTCTATTTGCTAAATTGGCCACTCTACTCTTTCCACCATCATGACCATTTTGGCCTGTGTCATTTTGGCCTGTTTTTTAGTTTTCCCTTCTAGTACTGATTCAAGCTTTTTCAAGTCCACCCCTTTCCCTCCACATGGACTGTTCCTTCATCATCATCCGTCGTCCCTGTCGGGCGGGGTGAGTTGCTGTTCCTTACCCTGTTCCTGATGGTCCTGTGACACGTTGAGGTCCACCTCCTTCAGGGGTGACATGTCGTCGATCTTCCTCCGTCCCATCAGGTGCCGATCGCGGATGTTTTTCTGGTCGATGGAGCGTCGGTGCGCCCGGAGCGCTCGCTTGTCGATGCCGCCATCTTTCTGCTTCTTGTACGCGCCGGCGTGGTTTGCCACTCGGGACCGGTCCATTCTCACTGGAGAAACGGGGGAGAGAGATTTGGTTGAAGACATGATTTATTTCACTACCTCAATCTTATGTAGGTACTTCATCATGAAAACACAAGAAGGGCAAGAATGTTTAACCCTCACATAACAGAGAAAATTAACCTTATCCCTGCTACATACCTCCATGCTGCTACTAAGAGAGAATGGGGAGCCAAACTGCAACAACCAGTACTTCAGTGTGCTAAAGTTTAAAAACGGATAGTGTGTATCATATTGTACATCTTAATCAAAAAATGTATTGTGTACTTGCACATATATATAGATTTCATTCATAATTTTGAACATCTACTTAAAAAGTCCCCACTAGTGACTAGCCTACCTTACACTTTATTTTTTTTTTTATGCCTCAATCTTTTGTTTCTATTTTTGATGTGTGTGCCCATGTAAAAAGTTAATTCATTCCTCCATTCACGTTTGTGTTGCAGAGAAATGATTGTCAAGATGGCGAGAAAACAACAGAAGAAAATCACAAAACACGTCACGTCTTTCAAATCTATCATGGCAGACTGAATTTCACCACTCCACTCACCGTTACTTCTCTTCGTCTCTTCTCAAAAAATCAGCTTCAAATCCAAATCTTGGCCTCGACCGGTAGTCTTAGACGCCGGATTTACACCAGTTTCACTAAAATGTCCTAAACTATTGAAATAATCTTAAAATTTTGGACGCATGGGCTCTCCTGCGACCTCCTCGACTTTCCTGCGATGAACTGAAAATTTAAATCTCACCACGTTTGAATCTGATTGGTCGAGACAGTTGCGCGTGCGCATTTTGTACTTGTCAGAAGCGCCGACTAGCAGGTTGTATCAGTACTGCAAGCAAATGTTCACCATTAGCTGCAGTAACAGACAGTCACCGCCAGAGGCCGCTGTGAGACCGCTTCAAAATCAAGACAGCATCAAAGCATATAAGATAAAATCGTAATGGTTTTACTTATCCTTCAGATCGTTTTTGCTATATAAGCCATACCGAATTATTTATTTTGTAATAAATTTTTTTTATACTCATGATGCTGATTCAAATTTATTTCAAGCATACATAAGTTTATTTCCAGTTGTGTTTGCATGCGTTCAAGCCACGTATTCCACGCTCTGCGATAAAAAACATGGCAGGTCTGCAACGCCTTGTTCTGTCCGTGGCGGTTGTTCTGACGGCCTGCTGGGCTGCCGAGGATCAGAAGGATGAGATCTGCTTCCAGCAGCCACAGAGAGGCACGCTGTACCCGGGCATGCAGTGGCCGGGATCCACCGAGCACGCACTCACCGGCAGCAAGGCGCAGAGTGAGTCACACCACGTAGCTAAACCTGCAACAAAAGCATAGTTTTTTTGGCTCACCAAATAATTGTATAATTTGCAGTGGTCAGAACTGCCAACATCAGGGCACAATATACACCTTGAACCACCTGTCCTTCGTGCAATTACGCCTAAAAGAACTAAGAATTTTGCCATAGATAGAAACAAAATTATGGTACATGTAACACCTTGCAGCAAAAACGGCCCCTCCCCTTTTTTCCACGTGTGAATATGCCAGTGAAACCAGCA
This sequence comes from Branchiostoma belcheri, assembly GCF_001625305.1. NCBI lineage: Eukaryota > Metazoa > Chordata > Leptocardii > Amphioxiformes > Branchiostomatidae > Branchiostoma > Branchiostoma belcheri. The sequence continues at coordinate 699,548 of NW_017804587.1, read as the reverse complement.
GGTTTTTCGTCGTTTTCCAAGTCCTTTCAGCACAGTTTTAATATGAGGTACTTGTGCAATGAGATGTAATGTTACCCCGGTTTGTGCCACGTCTTCAGAAACTGCCCACATACACACCTCTTCACACCTGAGCTCACCTGAAAAGGTGCACAAACTTCGAGCACCATTGTTGACATGTGATCACCTCTTATGTCCAATAATTTGAATAATGGCAAGGTTCAATGGGTAAGTTACTAACATTCAACATACATTTTGTACTTTTTTTTCATTTGTATGTGGGGAGATTGCTCAATAATTGTTCATCATAATAGTAAAATCATAACCACTGTTTTTTTTTATGCAATCATAATCCAAATTACGGCCTTTATACCATATCAAACTATACAACAGTATTTCTTTCTAATGCCAAATAATTGTACTTACAAGAGTTGTTTTATTGAAGCATAAATATCAAGTGCTATTGATAACAGGTATCCATTTTATGCACGAATGTTAACACCTGTGAAGCCAAACAGTCATTAATTATTAATAGTTTGAGAGTCTCCAAAATACTCTGAGAGTTACACGTATGTATTAGCATCCAGCCATGTGTATCGCCTACACAACAATAAGGACATGTTTGTTCTCATTTTTATTCTCCCACCTGGTCCACACATCTTTGTGCTTAGGTGCATCTAAAATAAGAGGTAACGTATATTACTGTATGTCTTTTTTTTTTCGCTACACGTAAGCACCTTCTTGAAGTCCAAATGAAAATTACATGTGTGTTGTAAAGTAGAAAGTTGAGCCTTCAACTTTTTATCCATTAGATCCACCAGTAAATCACTTGCCCTGTTTGAACAATTTTCACAATTTTTCATCACCCAGAGTTACACTATAACCCAACATGACGCAAGATGCCATATGGTAAGCTTGTACCTGATATTCAAGAAGAGAGTACATGTACTAGTAATTATGGCCCGGGTATGTTTACAAGGCCTGTTAATTTCCCACATAAAGTGGGTGTGCTTCCATGAAGGGTCTTATCCTATTTTTCTGCCGTACTTTTTAAAGGTTGATATTCATGTTTATGTTCCAGTCTCGAAGCCCGCGCCAGACTTCCAGGGTACAGCTGTGGTGAACGGGAAGTTTGAGGAGATCAAACTGTCGGACTACAAGGGGAAATACCTCGTCTTCTTCTTCTACCCGCTAGACTTGTGAGTACTGCTCTCCAGAACTTTCCATAGAACTATCTTTGGTGCTGTTGAATGGTGCTGAGTGATTATGTGAGTTGTCAAGAGAATCAAGAGAATACAGGTTTGATTTCTGGCATTCCTGGCAAGACATTTTGTCCTTGAAAAAGGCACCTCACATGACTTGGTTAGGGAGGTAAAAGGTGGTAGAAGGAGAGGGATGCCGTGCCCTAGACACAGTGGATTAACTATTGTGTGTAACTATGAGACTGAGAGATATTGATGTTTCATCATATTGTGATCACTCGGTATCACCATATTGTCTAAATTATCTAAAGCATGAAATTTTGTTGCCCTCTGCAGCACGTTTGTGTGCCCGACTGAGATTATCGCCTTTAACGAGCGCGTGGAAGAATTCCGTAAGATCAACACGGAGGTCGTGGGTGTGTCGGTGGATTCCCAGTTCACGCATCTCGCATGGTGAGTTCAACTTCTTTCCTACGCACAATATTTAGAGTACTACAAAATCCAGTTTGTAGTGTTATACATACAATGTATACATCCCAACAAGTTACCTACTGCTATGCACACATAAGGACAAGAGTGAATGCAATGATTATTTCTTTCCAATCTATGTTGAGCACGTTGGCAGAATGCACTGCGCCTGCGCGAATACAACCTTAAACAGAGGCGTTGCACACTTGTTTGTAACATCACCAACTTCTGTTGCTTGAATGTTCTCAGAACTTTTTTCTTTTTCCCCATAGGATCAACACCCCCCGTAAGGCCGGTGGACTCGGCCCCATGAACTTTCCCCTCCTGTCCGACCTCACGCACAAGATCTCGCGAGACTACGGAGTGCTGCTGGAGGACGTGGGACACACCCTCAGGTTTGTCTGTTTGTTTATTTGTTTGTTTGTTTGTACAGGTAGTTTGGAGTGACTTTTCTGTACATTTGTTTTGAACAGAATAGGAAGAAGAAGAAGTGGAGCAAAAACAATTTTTTTATATAGGGTCAATATAAAAAAAGTAACATTTTAACATCTTCCACAGGGGACTGTTCATTATTGATGACAAGGGGATCCTGAGGCAGATCACCATGAACGACCTTCCCGTGGGTCGTTCTGTGGACGAGACGCTGCGATTGGTCCAGGCTTTCCAGTACACTGACCAACACGGAGAAGGTACAATGCGCAGAGATTTTTTTTGGGGGGGGGGGTCATGAGGTGATGCATGATGCCTTTTCAGGTAGCTACTGGTGCAATACAACTTTGCTACAGCTGGTGTATTTAGCCAGGCATGGTCCTGGTCACCCCTACTCTTTTCATGAAATGACATTTCAAAACTTAACTATAGACTATCATAACAAATATGGAAAAATAAAGAATGGTGAGAGAGCAAAATCTTGTAGCAGAGTTTTATTCCATTGGTGAAACATAAGCTTAAGTGCTTTTCTGTTCCTGTGTGATAATTGTCCTGTTTTTGTACTGTTCTCATGTGATTATTGTCCTGTTTTTGTGCTACAGTTTGCCCCGCTGGCTGGACCCCAGGTGCAGACACTGTAAGTGTAACTTTTTTTTTCTAGAAAAATTCAAGGAATGAAAAAATTGAATAAAAGAAATTGAGCTCAAAACAGATCTCTATGACCATAGCTAGTTATTATGGAATCAAATATAATAGCATATTATATAGAAGAAAGAAAGATCTTTTGAAAATTTTACTTTACATTTAGCAACTAGTTAAATATATTTACTTGCAACCTTTGACATCCGTCTGATTTTCGTTTCAGATCATTCCAAACCCCAACGACAAGCTGAAGTACTTCGAAAAGGCGAACAAGGACTTGTGAAGAAGAGCCACCTTGCATGCAACTCTTTACTGTATTGCACCTTACCTAGCAATAGGGGCATTACCATCAAAAAGTTATGAAAAGTGTATCAAATTCCTTTTAATCAGTTTGTACTGGTATTATAAGCATAAACTTGGAGCTGTGAAAAATATTGAGAAGTCGTTGTCTAAGGCCTAAGGTGTTTCCTTTTTTTGCATCGTAACATTTCCAATTTTGTGAAAGAATGCAATCTTATGGTCAGTGGTATGTGGGTTGCTGTCAGCTATGCAATTGGCAGAAGTGGAGAAACTGGTATATTATAGCCACATGTGTTAGGTTGATATGAGTTTATTACATGGTATTGAATTGATCATGTATATCTACTATATTCTGCTCTAGAAGGAGGAATTAAAAAAGTATTGCCACAGAAAATAAAAGTATCCTATGTCAGTGTTCCCTTGGTTTTTAGATGAATTTTGTTTTGACCATCCACATAAGATGTACACTTTGTTTGGTGTCCTATTTTGCAGTGGTCAAATTTCGTTGTGCAGTCTTTGAACAATTTAATGTAGACTAAAACAGCATCTTGGGTTTCAAAGGTTGAGTATGATTCATTCCAGGGATGATCTGAGTTCATATGTTACCATGGCAATAAAGAACAGGCTAAGCTTTACAGCAAATAAAGCCACAAGTCACAACAGTTTGCGTGTTGTCTTCTTTTAAAGACTAAATTTCTGCTATATTAAAAACCTTGTAGTACACTGGGTCTTTCTGTACCCAGAATCCTTTCTGAAATATGTGTAAAAACCTCGAATTTGAATTGTTTTAGGAAAATACCAGCCAGTCAAAAGTTCCAAAATTTTGCGTGCAGTTCCAGTACTAGTCAGCAGGTGTCGCTTCTTCCGCTACCGCGGTTTGAACTTTTTGGCGGGCTTGACGTCACGCCGCCAGCTGCCAATCACACTGGCCCCGCCCCCAGGATACGGAACAACAAGTACACACGCTAGCTGGTTGCTGAGCTCGGAGAAAGGTCCGGGTTTTCCACGATGAGAGCTAATTAGAGGCGAGGTTTTGCGGTCAAAGCCACCAGAAAGAGGTCTAAAGAAGTAGAGGAGTGCTGTGGAGGTGTTGTAGGGGTCTAAGACGTCGGAAAGGTGAGTTTTTATCTTTAAGAAAAGTTGGCGATCGGCTGTGTTGTGTTGCACCGCCTCTTCCGGTGTGAAGGGGGAGGGGGGCGGGCTAGCAACATTTATATGATGTAGAAACTTTCATATAGTTTTCTTCCGAGCGTTTATGTTTTGCCTTTTCTGGAGTATAATTTCATAAACCCAAGTGTTTGTTTGATGTACAAAAGTCGACAAAAAATCTGCAAAGTCAGCAGCAGTTGAGGAATATAACAAGGAGTCTTTCCAAGAACTTGTGTCTTGACAAGGAGGATAAAAATCTGTCTCCAAGTCGATCATGGTTTCAAGACGATGGTATCTATCTTAAGATTACTCCAGAATGTTAAGACTTGTCTGTGAGGCACTATTTGGTGCCAGAATTCACCTATAATAATTCATAGCATTTCTTTCTTGTGTTAGAGTTTTATGATAAACTGGGAGAACTGACCACAAACATATCATTTTGACAGAAGAGGCAGATTGTTTTGTACCCAGATCATTGATTCCCTAGATGTAATTTTGCCCATGGGAAAAATCAGCATTGTACGAGGGCTTTAAAAGGTGCCAGTTAGGAATCCCTCCCATAGGACTAAACACAACAGTATCTATGATTACTTAGTGTTTATGTGCAATTAAAAAGATACTCTCACTACAAGTTGTGTGTCCAAATCTAAAGAACATACTATAAACTATAAACTGCCACATCACATATCAAGTTGTCAACACACCTGTTCAATACTTATGTAATGTTATATGTCTTCAGAAAGATATAGATTGCGTTAGCCTTTTAACTGAAGGACCACAGTCTTCTTCAAAGACAGAAAAGGTCTCAGAACATGTAACGGGTTTCCTTTCTTTAAGAACAGAGACTGTTTGAACAAGCCTCTGCTTTGCCTTTTGCCAACCTGGTGATAATCTCTGAACATGATAACTTACGAGTAAAGATTGGTAAATAAATACGATAAATAAGAAAGAAATGATTCTAGTCACATCATACAGTCAAGACACTTAGTACTTAGTGTCCCTTACACTTTGGTTACCAGGATTAGGTTTACCCGTGCTGTTCTGAAAGGCGTGGTCTCTCCTAACACATTACTGCTGTGTGAGTAGGATCAGCAGAGATCAGGGCCTTTGTTCTACACACCATCTCACCTGCACATTACACAAGCTCTGTAAATACTGCGGCAGGGGGGGACTCACACGTCACGGCTCAATGCAGGCAAAAAAGTCAAATGTCAACTGGATTCATCTTAAAAGATGCACTCAGACTCCTGACATACAAACCTAATCTCCAAGCAGATCTTTTGATGACTGCAAAACATACTAAGTAAAACAGTTAGTGAGTATTGAATTGGCAAGACTTTATCATTCGCGGGCAGTATCCAATATGCCACCCCCAAAAAAAGATACCAGTACAAAATGAAAGCCTGGGAAAAAAGCTGAAAATGGGAAAAACATTCAGTTTTATGATGAAATTGCCAACTGGTGTTTACTTATTACTTTTCCTCTCCATTTCCTCTTGAGCATCTTTACAAATATAGGCCATCTCAAAGGGGACAGCAGATCTATTGAACCTCACCCTTCAAGTCTATTGTTGTTGACCAGCCACAGCTAATCCATACTGGCAGATAGAAACCCACAGTCATCTGTCACATCTGACAACTTCCATCTATTCATGATTTTTTACCTCCCAGGAGGACACGACTGTACACATGTACAACACTGGTAACATGTCCTCTGGAGAGGTGGCACAGAAAATACAGGAAATGCATACACAATAAAATCATTATATTCTTCTTACCAAACTTTCTACGGCTGTTAAAAGACAATTAGCTGATTGCCAATTAAACTCAGCCCTGTTTTTAGGAATCCACCTGTTTTGTAGCAGGAATATACTATCTCCAAATGCCAGGGGAGTTCAGCCTAGGACTATTCCATCTATTCAGCACAAGTAAATACATTTAATCTTTAAACGTGACTTCAAAGAAACACGGAAGTCTTTGTTTTATAATGAGACCAAACCGCACTTCTTCACACAATGCTGCTGTTGTGTATAACAGGAACTCTTGGTAACGCTCCAACACTTCAACTGGTCTTAATAAGTTAATACATATCATCAGGTCACAGTCAAAAGGTTTTAAAAAGGACTTTGTTTGCACATCATATCAGACGCAATTTTCATGGTCAGATTGGGTAAACAGCAGATCTGATAATAAGTGAACATATTTATTCTGCCGCTGGTAACCGGATAATGGGTGCTGTTTAGAAACGGTGATACTCTCGCCTTGAAGTTATTTTTGTGTGCAGATTACTGAGTTTGCCGTCCTAATCCTGAAAATAAGTCTCTTATTCAGTAGGGGTTAGAATGTTTTGTGGCACAAATTTGTCACCTTGGTGATCGGTTATTAGAGTTCCATTCTGGTAATGGAAAAAGCTTGTTATTCTGTAATCTAATAACTTGATAATTTTTAATTAGACTTCCGACCTTGCTGGCCCATTATTGTACATTGTATATAATCGTGCTGCGTGTGTGTGCATAGCGTCAAGCGTTTCGACATATGTTACTGTACATCTATAAGAAACTGTCTGCTACAGAAAGGTAAGAGTTTGTAGAATGTTAGAGAACAATTTTGAGTAAGCTTTTTTTTAATCAAGTGTGTCAACATTACTTTTTAAAATTTAAGATTGAAAATTTTTTATTAAAGATAATGAGCATGTGACCCTATAGTCTATGCCTAAATTTTTCTGTTTTTTTTTAATAGCTTTAAACTTTAGCCTTGGCATTACGTAAGTAACCTTGGCTTAGAAAGACTGCATCAAGGCAAGATTCAAAACATGCTACAAGCCTACAAGTGATTTTGAAAGACATTTTCTTAATGAGATAGATAGATACAAGTACCAGTAGATATGTCAGGAGTTCTTTTCACGATTGTCACGACATTTTACTTCTGACTAATCGGAGTAGACTAGAAGTTTGAAAGTGTGACAAACGTGTGACAACTCACGTAGAAAATTACTGTTTACCCGTAACCCTTGACAACCGTAGAACCTGTCAGGGTAAAATGTAATAATTTGCATGTTTGCCACGTCGCAGGCATACAACATGCCGGGGTCTCTGGATCAGACTTTTCTTATCAGTTTTACCCAATGTAACACCACAATCCAACAGGTGGTTTTTATCTGAATTCATAATCTCCACTTAGAGTTCTGCATTCTTCACAACATATTGAAAATGACAGACAAAAGGAGGTAGGGTCTTGTCTGATTTGGTAACAGATTTGTGAAATTTTTCCTTTTGTTATATTCTGTTGATATGTCTTTCTATGTACATTGTTTGTCTTTATGTATATAACAGTGTTGGTATGGGTACTTTCTCATGGTTGGTTTAGTCTGCCTGTTACTACTGTATGTACCAACATGTGGTTTTCTATTGTGTTCTGATATGGGCTGAAAACCTAGAAATACATGTAAGATGACAGTTTTTCAGCTACTGTAATTATGAAAGGTGTAATGACTTCGTCTAATTATGTTTTTGTTGTCATTAGAGCTTGTAAGTTCTCATTAGTACACGTGACCCCTACTGGGAAGATAATGAGAGGCTCGTTTGAAAAAACATGCCAAACCTTCCTCGTTAGCAGTAAATTAAGACTAATTACTTGCTGTATACAGTGTCAGTTTGTTCCTGTAGTTTGCTGATTGTGTGTGTAAGAAGTTGTTAATTTTTGTGTCGGAACTTGAAGTCAAAGATAATATATTTCTTACATGTTGTTACTTGTAATTGTTCCTATTTATAGCTGACAGTATTCATGATTGTGGGGGCATTTTCTAGCAGAAGATGAAAAAAATTCAGGCATTTGTTGTGTGCATTGACTCTTGTTTTTGACATGTAGTATACAATTGTATAATTGTATATATTCTTTCATACGTTGAAAGTAGATAGCAGATCAACTGATCTTTATTTTTGTTATTTTCCCTTTCCCCAGACCTGTTGAACCATGAGTGAGACAGTGACAGTTACAGAAACCCAGCCAGCGAACGCTGACGACTTCGATGATTTTGAGAAAGCGCTGGACTCACTGATAGAAGAGGACGACAAAAAGGTGAGAATCTTAAGTTTTCTGCATTGTGTCTTGACCCTGAACGTCTCTAAAAACTGAAATATGACCTTCCACAAATACACGCAAGAGTGTTTTTACAACAATGGTTCTAAGCACCTGTAGAAAATACAGGTATTTGCACCAGTGGTTAGCAAAAACAGGTATAAACACACCTGTTACGCTGAAAACACACCTGCGTGATACAGGTATGTCATGCCTCAGTCTCTAAGAGTTACCTGGGCTGCTGTGGCCTCTGTATTACAAAATCAACTTGGCAAGAGGTAGATTTATTGTAAGTGGAAGTCTTGGGGATTTATTTGAACAAAGCACTTCTTACTGTAATAGGTAATAAGTCAATGTTGTCATGGAGTGAGCATTAGCAACTGCTGAGTCCAAGTGTGTGGATGTGTCATGCCCGTAGCCAGGGGGGGTTCGGGGGGTTCGGAAGAACCCCCCCACAAGGCTCAAAGGTCCACTTTTTGGTCCACTTTTTATGTAAAGGTCCACTTTTTGGTCCACTTTTTATGTAAAGGTCCACTTTTTGGTCCACTTTTTATGTAAAGGTCCAAGAGTTTTCTTGAAAAGATGGACTATAATCGTAGAAAAACTGCTCCCTTTGTCATTGAATAAAAACTTATCTCCGATTTTTTCTTTGAAATCCTCTCAAAAACGCACGAAATGCCATTTTAGAAGGTTCATTTTTCAAAATTTTCCGGGGGAGCATCGCCCCCGGACCCCCCTAGGAACCTCGCGCCTTCGGCGCTCGCCTCGCGCCTACGGCGCTCGAGGTCCCCTTAAGCAGTCGGAAGAACCCCCCCATTCAAAATCCTGGCTACGGGCATGTGTGTGTTTGGTATTACAAACAGTCGCTACTGCCAATTGTTCAGTGGTTTAGGCCATTCTAACAGGGTTTTTAAGTACAGCCACTTCTACATAAGGACCACTTGGTCAATGTGATCACTCTTTGGTGGTCCCTAGATATTTTTCCCATGGACACAAGCATTAAGAATCCTGTCTAGTGACAACTTGTCCACATAGACCAGATTTTATCAGTCCCCTGTATAGTCTTGGGCAATTTTATCTGTACCAAATATTATTTAGCTGGAACATGACTCATAACACTGACCACACCCCACTGACAGTTGTTGCCACAACATGAGAGAAGAGTCTAAATTAGGGACAGTCATCTAATAGCACGAAGGAGAATATCTCATAAAATATTTATGTTCTTTACTGTAACTCTGAAATGTTTCAACAAAATTGTTACCCTGCAAAAGAATTTATCAGCTATGCTGCATATCATTTAAGGATAATCCTTGAAACATTGAAAGTTATAAGAAATATTTTTCACAAGCATGGTGAATATTTGTGACCTGTCATATCAAATCATATTTTAGACCAATATGCCAGAAAAATTAACTGTTGGTTGTCAAACAAAACACATTCTTCTACATCAAAGGAGTTTCCATACAAGAAGCACTGATATGAATAATTTATTCTGCCCCAAATCCCCAGATAGTCCTCCTCAATAGTGTCAGTGTTGTGGGTTGACTGATGGACAGTTTTATTGTACAGTACATGAATACATGTAGATTTACTTGGTGAAGTGTTGCTAATGCAGGTTGGTGACCTGTGTACTTGTGGTGATGTAATCATATGATATTCTGAAGGATAAAACCCCCCTGTCATTCCAACTACAAGCCTGACTTGTAAAGTTGTATGTAGGTCATCCAATGCAACTTGTATTTTTAGCAGTTTTTGGTAAACACGGAAACTCACAAAGTCATGAATAAATGCTTATTAAGTTATAACTTTTTTCTAGGTAAACATCTTTTGATCACACGTGTCTTTCCATACAAATTGTATTTTTAGCATTTTTTGTTGGTTGGTTTTGAAACATGAAAACTGAAAAGTCATGAATGAACAATTTTTCAAAATATTTCAAACTGCAAATATGGCAAAATTTAAGGGCTTGTCATTGACATGTATAAGTTTTCATATTTTCGTAATTGAATACAATATTCTTTTTCCTTTTTAAGGTCGACAACAAGGAAACATCAGAAGAGGTAACCGAAGACAAGATCGACAAAGAACTTGAAGAAAATGAGAAGGAAGGCCAGAAGGAACCTGAGAAGTCTGAGGAGAAACCTGAAGAAGCACGGGCTGAAACTCCTTCAGGTGAGAAAAGTGATGAGGATGATTATGCCATCACAGACGAGCAGCGCGCGGCAGAACTGGCTCTTCAGCAGATGAAAGAATCCCTCGAGTACAACGATGACGACACTCTCATGGACGGAGATCCTCCGGAGTACAACGTCAAGGAACGTCTCAAGGAACTCAACGAGGAACTGGCCAAGGAGCCTCTCGTGGAGGAAGAGAGTCGAGAAAGGAAAGTGTTGTTTAAGGAGAACTTGGTTGACTTGGAGGTCCCTCCGCCAGAGTACAGCGACGAGGAAGCAGACGGAGCCGCGAAAACGGACACGACGGAAAACGTGGCAGAGGACGTTAAGGACAAATTGACTCTCAGCGAATCAGAATCAAACAGCACAGAAAACAACGCAGAAGCAACCACAGCTGACGATAGTGGAAAGGGGGAAGAGAATGGCGATGGGGAAAGGGTTTTAGTCGAACGGGAGGGAAAGTTTGAACTCGTTCACGTGTCAGAACTACAAGGAGAGGAGGAAAAGATACAGCAGTCATTCGCGCCTGTCACCACTGCAGAGAACAATGACACAACACAGGACAATGACAACACAGACGAAGCAGACAATGACAGCTCGTCCACGCAAAGGTCGCAGGAGACAAATGAGCTGTTGCCACGGCCACCGGACAAGCCCCGCCCGGCAACGGCAGCCGGCGTATCCAGGAGACCGGCGAAGGTGTCTACCCCTCAGCGGGCGCAGTCGGCGTCATACACGCGGGAGGAGTACGTGAAGAGGAGTTCGCCTTACGGTCTCTCGGACACGCAGAAGAAGCTGATGAAGGAACGACAGAAGGCGATCGCGGAGAGGAAGAGACTTGAGGAGGAGAGGATGAAGGAGGAGGAACAGAGACGGAGAGAGGAGGCAGAGGGAGCGTTCCAGGTGAGGATGTACCTGTACTACCTGGGGTCGGGTTTCATTTGGGTTGCCAAGCTTCAGTAGGCAACCAGATACTGTTATCTTTATGGTCACCTTGGCTCTTTTGGTTACCAAATGTGAGCTGTTTTTAAATTAGTTTTTCCCAAATTTGAAACTAAGATATTTAGTCAAATTGATTCTGTTTTGGTAATAAGGATGTGTAAAGAAGAACAAAATTACCGGTAGAAAGGCTTCTATATACATAGCAAAAGAGTTGACCGTGCTGTGTGTATGACTTTGTGCTGCCATGGCAACGGCCTTTCTGTGTTCTGTGTTGTCCTGGCACGTGAAGGTCATCAAAAGGTATTTGAAGAAGGAACTTATTTACTTATTTTTATTTTGTATTTTTTTACCCCAGGCATGGTTATCACAGAAGAGAGAACAGCACCGTCGAGAAAAGGAGGAACTTCGCAGGAAGAAACAGCTGGAACAGGCTGACCAGGTGAGGTGCTGGATGTGGTGAAAACCTTTAACCTTTACTCTGCTGCGGTGGCCTCATAACACAACAGTTGTGTTGGGTTATGAGGCTAGGCAGCAGAGAGAGGGTTAAGGAGGCATTTCATGTATCAGAAATCTTGTTCCTCCTGTGCCATTGTGGTGGGAAAGATTATTTTTACCACATAAAATATAAAAATTGCAAATAAAAAAACAACAAATCACAGCTTTTTCTTGGACAATATGCACCCTGCTGTTTTGTGTGCTGTGGCATCGTCACTTGATTTGCTTTCAAGAAATCATGAAAATCTTGATGTTGAAAAATTGAAAAAAAAAGTGGTCTGTCTTTCTCTGAAAGGGGTTTTGTACAGTTTTGTTAATGATGAGCACAATTTTATTCTGCTACAAAGTGCTGCCGTGTTTCCTAGAATGGTTGCAAAAATGACCCATTTGAAGCCATACATGGTTGGAATGAAGGTGTTAAACTTTGTACCAATTCTCACCTTGCATTAGCATGGTGTCAGCAGGGACGGAAAGCAGTCTGTCCCACCGGGTGGCTCAGAGGGAACGGATGAGGTAGAAAATTTACTAGTATGAGTTTCTAAGGGCTTGGTCACATTGATCATATGATTGTTGTGTGAACTCAGACTTGAGATAGCCGTGCTTTTGTAATACAAAATCCAGCAGTTGCAGTCTCATTATGGAAAAGGCTGTCATAGATCCTTGTCCATAGCTTATATTCCACAACATCAGACTCATATGACAACCTTCAACAAATGTGACCACACACAAAGTAGGTTGGCTTTAGATACAAAGGGACTGGTTGTTACTTCTTGGTCTATGTCAGTGTGAGATTGTTGTTTTTTTTTGCACCGCCATATTTTTACTACACTTGAGCAACTAGTTTTAACATTTATGATAGTGGGCTTTTTAGTTGCTTTTTGTTGTCTTACTGTAGCACTTCTCTCCTCTTCCTGTTGGTAACTGGTCCCATGTTTTGGTTTCAGGATGATGATGATCCACAGGAGGCCTACCAGGAGTGGCTCAAGGCCAAGAGAGACCAGAGAAAGAAGGAACGAGAGATAGAAGAACAGAGGAAAAGAGAGCAGGAGGAGGGATTCTACCTGAGAGCAAGAGAGGACTGTGATAAAGCTTATAAACAGTATGTATCCTTCTGCTTCTGAAACTATTTTTCTTTACACTGGCTATTTTTTTTTGTATCTTAAAAGCCAACTTAAAATGGCATTTGGATGCAAATTCTACCCTTACAGTAGCTACTGTAGTTATATATTGTGATGAATTGCTTAAAAGTGCACTTGAAAGGTCAGTGGAAGCCATCACAACAACAGCAGTGTTCCGTATCCGAGCAGTGTTGCTAGGTGTATCTCAGGTTACAAAACATGGCTTCTCTAATGAAGGGTGGACGCCCTCACTGAATTCTTTCTCTTACACTTCAAAGTCTATCCAGTAAAAGGGTAGATTTATAATGGCAAGAATGGTCTGTGTGTCTTCAAAAGAAAGCTGTCTGAATAGACAAATGAATGTTTTTGTCACAGTCAATACAGTAGCACTTCTTTCACTAGGTCCTTTTAGTCGCAGGTTCTATTGATGGATCTGACCTTGAACCTGAAGGTCAAAAGATCACAACTTTTGTCAGGAACGTGACTTTCTGGACAAGGAAACTTTTCGTTTGTATATTGGAAGTCAGCCACGAGTAAACATCTCAAACTAAAGTGTTCAGTTCAGGAAGGGTTTGCAGTAATTGATTTTAGGTGGTGTTTCAGTGCCTTTTTATAGAAACTTATTTGACTTGGAAAAGTTGTTGGAGATGTTAAATGTACGCTGTTTTTTTCAAATTTGAAGTTGCCAGACATGAGTGGTATTTTGAGTTGCCAAAATGGAAATATGAAATAGCTAACTTGACACTTTCCATAAACATCTTAAATATCTTAAATTTTCCTTCGTCTTCCTTAGGTGGTTAAGAAGGAAGAACAAGGAGATCCAAGAAGAGAAGATGGCCACCAAGAAGAAGAAGAAGCGTCTCAAGTCTTCCGAGCGCAAGTCCAGAAAATCTCAGGAGCTCTCGCAGGCCATCCGACAGGCACAGGCCTTCAGATACGTGGACTACTATGGATATCGTTTCTAAGAGAGTGGGCACCCTTATGTTGTGCAAAAGACGACTACAGTGTATATAGCTACACAGAGCTAGTTTAACTAGTCTAGAGATTTTCAGTCAAAAAAATTGATTACTGTATCTTACAAACTATGGTACACTGTAAAGTACTGTTGATTGAAGAAAAAAACTTTACTACCATATCATAATTTTGAGATGTATATTTTGTTCTGACATTGTACATGTTTGTAGCCTTTCCCTACATTGTATTTTCGTAGTTGAACTACCATTGAATGAGGAAAATTATTCAGATGTTACATTTAGAAAAAATGTTTTAAAAGATAGCCTTTTTAGTCTCAAAACTATGCCTTAATTAAGGTTTGTTCAACATTGTAAATAACAGTTACATTTGATGACTTCTGTTTTTGCTTATTTGATGTCTCAGGTTCCTAATTTGTGGTGCATTTGTTTGTTTGATCATTGGATTCTCTATTGTTTTATGCTTTTGTGTTAAAGTTCATGTAGTATTTTTTGTGACAACTTGATTTGATTTTTTGTTAAACCAAAAGAGAATCTGTAGTGTGACTGAAAGCAGAATGCTTCAAAAATGCAAGAACTTCAAATCAAACACACCAGTTTTTCAAGTAGATCATTCAAAATCTGTTCTACACTTAATGGTAATGAAGTACATGTACTTAGCAGGGTACATACTTTTATTTTTGTCTCTCGTGTTGCTCTTGCTTGCCTGCCAATTTTGAACAAATGTTTTATAATTATAGCCCAGAGCCGAAATTTTGTACAGACCTGCCAACATTTATGATCTCCGGGTTTTCCCCTGAACAGTATTCCACTACTTATTTTCTACTTCTTGTAAGTGACAATAATCTTCTTCATATTAGCGCCTTATTAGGAAAATTAGACGTCAGCTGATATTGTTCATGTTATAATTCGAGCAACAGACTGTAAAAAAAATGCTTTTACCTCAAATGTATTTAGAGACTTTAGAGTTGTGCAATAGTCACTAGCAGTAGTATCTGATTCTTATGTTGTGTGCAGATAGTTTGAGTAACAAAGAGACTTTGTTTTATGATATACCAAGGCTGTTGTGTGCTTTGTATGTATAGTTACAGTAACTGTAGCTTGGTCTGGAGTCCTGCCTCCAAGAAATCATAAGTTTCAAATTCCATCTGTTGTCGCTCACCTGACATATGCATACTATAGGAAAACGTCACAAACTGTCTTCCTTGGATTATTGAAATCTCAACCTCATCTCACAAAAAATGGACTGCAAAATCAGTGTAGGAATGGGGGTGTGAAATCTTTAATCAGTATCTAAATATAGCAGCATTTGCACACAGAAACACATCTAGGTTTGTTGTATGTTGGAAATTTGCCTGAATGATGCTCACCCATCAAGACTGAAAGTGCTTGAAAATTCAAGGCTATGTTGAATCTGTAAAAAAAAAAAAACACTAGAAATACAGACTAAAAGATACATTTTTCACTCTTATGATACATTTTTCACTTTCATATCAGCACTGTTCACACAATATATAACTTGGATTCAAACGGAGTACTCTGGACCACACATACTGTTACAGTATAACATATAACTCTAGGTGCAACATTAAAGACAATTCTCCATTAACTTAAAGGAGATTTTAAAATTCACTCACTCTAGCAGCATTTGGACAAGATTATCTAAAGATTATAAAAACTAAAAGAAAGTACATGTATATTTTCTGAATAAAAAAAAATTGCTATACAAAATTCTATTCCAACTCGATAGCAGCCTGTATTGCGTCCTGCAGTGCAGTTATCCAACTGAACTTCAGTTCGTATGTTTCAGCTGCACAAATAAACTTCCTCTTCGGCGTCACCATCTTGAAAGCATTCTTCACAAACTTGGAGTCCGCAATGTCACTGACTTGGATGCGGTTTAGGGAGATGCTGGCGAAAAAATTGTGGTTTTCCTGGACGCAGCGCTCGAAGGGGAAGTGTTTGGTGGTGAAGACCGTGACCACGAGGGCATCGTTGAAGAGGAAAAACCCAAGGTTCTGGATGTGGTGGTAGATCCTGCAAGTCAGAGACAATGATAGTTCATTGATGATACATTTTGAATGTTAAGGCTGTGAATAATGATGGTTTTGGAAAAAAGAATCCTTTGTTAACTTTGAATGACTTTGTTCATTAACAAATGACATGTAATGTGTATGGAAGTGAACAAACTGACTGGAACATAACATTTATTGGCTTATAGATGTGCAAATAAACATTCAAGAGTCTGACACTATCCTAGGAATCAACCCTTAAACTGAAGTACCAGTAGCTGTTTGGCTACCAATTTGTAGAGGGCTATGCAGCATGGAGAATGTCAACATTACCAGGGGATAACTTCTCACAACACTAAAGCACTGACATAAACAACACAAAGGATTTTTCTGGGTCTCCCACCTGAGTTCTGGCTGCACCTCATCCTTGGCAGGCAGCAGGTGAGCGAACACCTCCTCCCGTATGAGGAACCTGTTAGCCTCCAGCAGCATGGGACAGCGCAGGATCCGCTTCTGCAGGGCGATCAGCCGACGGTCACGCTCTGACTTCACCTTTAACTGGGGGAGAAGGGTAAGATGTTTAATATACATGTATATGGTTAAATCTCCAAAAAGACCACTTGGGACTATATGCACAGGTGGTCACTACAGAGCAGCATGGGACAGCGCAGGATCCGCTTCCGTAGGGCTATCAGCCGACGGTCTCGCTCTGACTTCACTTTTCACTGGGGGAGAAGGAAACTTTAAGATGTTTAATATACATATATGCAGTTAAATCTTCAAGAAGACCACTCAGGAGTCGGGACTATATGGACAGGTGGTCACTACAGAGCAGAATGGGACAGCGCAGGACCCCTTCTGTTGCACTATGAGCCAATGGAAACGCTAAGATTTCACCTTCAACTGACAGGGGAAGCAAAGATGTTTCATATTTATAAACTTTTCCAACTTTGCACAGGGTTAATCATTATCAGAGGCTATATGTAAGGTGGTATGGCCTTGTCCCAAGATTACTCGAATAAAGGGAATTTCAAACTAAGAGAATGTGTAAAAACTACAATGTATATAAACTTGAAAAAAAAAAACAGGGAGCCTCTGACTTCCTCCGAAACTGGGATGAAGGAATGATGCTTACTTGCAAACTTTTTTTTAACTTTGCAACAGGTATTACTAGCGTGACTACTGGTACATCATACAAGCAGCACCTCCACTGGTCAGGCCCCTACACTACGGTCAGGTCTAACACAGCTTGTACTGACTGTTGCAACTCAAAGAAAAACTAGCAAAGAAACACAGACTCCCCGCCCACCTCCTTGACATACTCCTCCAGTTTCCTGAAGTTCGCGATGGCTGATGTGATGTCCTCCCTGTCGGGATGGTCGGGCGTGGTTTTGTGGTGGAGCTCCCACAGCAGCGTGATGTACTCGGTGATGCGGCGGGTCGGGGCCAGGAGAACCTCCTGGAGGGACAGCATCTTCATCTGCGGAGTCTGGCTGTAACGTCTCACGTAGGTGCGGAAACCTGGCGTCTGCTCTATACACTGGGAATAAAGTGTGTGTAAAGTGACACCTAGGGTGCAACTGTAGCAGGAGTCCTAATGTTAGAGGTATGCAGAGACCAGAGGTCTGCTCTATACACCAGAAGCAAGAAATCAGAGGTTTCAGAATTTATTGGAACAACCAAGGAGAATGTATGTGACATATTTTATTTGGACACAAACTGTGCAGGGATGCAGGGTTTCTTGTACAATCCTTCCTGAATTTTCCCATTGACTTTTAATTCCAGATTGCTCTTAGCCAAATTCATGGACCTTTAGGTTCACCCCATTTCCTGTGTCTGACCGTTTGACCTGTAATTCTGCCTGTCAATCTTCCCCACCCACCTACTGTCCAGACAAGCATACACACACAAACCTTTGACAATGATAATGATTATAGCTTGATACATACCTTCTCTATACACCTAAGTGACTGCTCATAGTTGTTGAAGTAGTTGGAGTAAGCCTTCAGCTTGATGGTGAACTTGAAGAAGACGTCCCCGAGACACTGGTGAGGTCCCCACTCCAGGATCCTCCCCTTCACATCTTCCACCAGTTCCTTAGACAGCTCAAGGAGTTGCAGGGCGTTCCCGAAGATGTCTTGGATGTTGGGTGCACTGATGATGGCTCTGTGGTGTTAAACAATACCAAATGTGTAGAACATGAGTTTCTTTTACAGTTGTAGCATATTGATCAAAGTACTTATATGTAAACATCTCATTGTTTAAAACTTACCAATTACAAATTTCCTATTTGGAAAATTGTGGAGAAAAATAATGAGAAATAACTTCTAAATCATCAGCAGGTATTGTAGTAATGAATACTACTGCAGTAGCCTCCACCGGGTTACATACTAGTATATCTGCCACTTTGGAAAACAGTGTGTTTGACAAATGTCTATTGCAACACCCCAGGTCGGATGTGCAGGAGTATTATTATAATTATGCTTGATATTGCATTTGAGGTCTCTTCAGATACATTTTTCCATGGTGGTGGATATATGTGGCCTGTCAGCATTAGGTTAGTAGATGTTACATGTAGATAACTTCAGTTCTCAACAATATCAGACATATTTTGAAGCAGTGTGATAAAAAGTCCTACTCACTTGTTAGAAGACAGAGCATTTCTGAGAGGGATCACAAACACGTCCCTCATAGCCTGCAGGATCTTGCAGTACCTGACCTCGCTGGACAGCAGCTCATGGGCAACCTGGGTTCTCTTGTCAGGGTGGTCCTGCAGGGCGACGGTGCTCTGTGGGAGGGAAAATTTACCACTTTGTTACATGTACTTCTGGATGAGAAAGTATTGTTTTGGGTGGCCCAGCTGTGAGTTTGTTTGTTTGTTTTGTTTGAACCTTTTTTTTATTCATGAAATACTCCGTGGCAACCTGGGTTCTCTTATCAGGATGGTCCTGCAGGGCTACGGTGCTCTGTGGAAGGGTAAAGTTATCACCTTGTTACTTCCAAGTGTGGAAGTATTGTTTTGGGTGGCTGAGCTGTGGGTTTATTTGTTTGTTTTGTTTTGTTTCAGCCTTTGTTATTAATGACATACTCAAATCTGCTGGCAGCTTTTAATTGAGGTCATAAGGGAAGAGGTCAGGGTCAGACAAAATATAACAAGATACAGCTTACAATATTTGGGGTCCATAAATATATTGTCCATGATTATATAGTTCTACAGAGTCTATATAGTGTACCGCTAAATAATACATCCTTGTGCATACATGATTTCAGAAAAAAACACATATACAGCAAAAGAGTTCAATTTGTGTATGGTCCGTATGTTTTCCAAAGCAGTGGAATTATTGGGGGGTGTTACCGTAGTTTGCATGCCACTCACCACAGGTTTGAATGCTGACTGCACCATGGTGTCATTCTCCATCTTCTCAGGTCTGTCTGTCAGACTGAGCGTTTCCATGCCAACTGTGTCAGTTGCATCTCCTCCTCCCTCCAGATACCTGCCGGCAGTGGGGTGTACTGTCTTCTTACCACTGGGGTTGGGGGAAACAGCGAACAGTAAACATTACATAATACAAAATCTCTGCACTGTCTTCTTACCACTGGGGTGGGGGAGGACAACAAGCAGTGGGCATTATTATGTCATGGGTAAGGTTAATGGTTAAGGCAAAGGAACAGTGTTGTAAAGTCCTAACCTCAGCCAGCTTTTCAGCACCAAGGAGAGATCCTGTTTTGCCCTTAGGATACCTTCAAATCTTACCTAGCACTGTCCAACAGATCTTCCACAGAATTTCCTGTGGTTTGGGGATTACCTGCACCTACATGCCCCCCCACCACCACCCCACCCCCCTGCCACCTAAACCCCCCTTACCTTGCACAGTCTAGAAGATATCTGCCCAGGAACTCCAGTGGTTTTGTGATTTCATCCACTTGCATAACCTAATGTTCCCTCACCTCCTAAGATCCCCCACCTCCCTTGCCTACCCCCTCGTCCCTAACCCCCTCACCTTGCACAGTCCAGCAGATATCTGCCCAGGAACTCCAGCGGTTTGGTGATCTCGTCCACCTGCATGGCCACCAGCCCATCCCGAATGGTGTAGATAACGTCCTGGAACCTCTTCAGATCTCCCAAGTCCAAAACATCAAACACCAACTGACCTGTGGATGTAGAGACGTAGCATGTGACAACCTATTTGTATTTCATGTTTCCATGTCTAGTTTGGTATTAAAACAAGCTTATCAGAATTCTAGCTTAGATATGTGACTATTAAAACCTGCATTCAACTAGATGGTAGTTCCAGATGTAAGGCCATGTTGATTTGATTATATGGATGACATCCTTTGGGAACCCCAAAACTGATGCGAGCGTGCGAATAAAAAAAAAGTTTTGCAAAAAAAAAAAGTTGCTTTCATTATGAAATCTACGTGGTCATGAAGATTGAACAAATGACACAGGGTATGGTACTCTTCAAATTCATTTCTTTACATTTTCGTCTTTTTCGTTTGGTTTTGACATTCTACGACATTGTTATTGTTTTCCAATACTTTTTGTGCAACTTACAGTATATATTTGCTCATTTTGCAACTGTTTTGTACGATTTACAGCATGGTTGAAAACTTTTTTTTTTTTGGTAACGGCCGAAAATTGATGCGCGCGCAGATGTCATCCATATAATCAAATCAACATGGCCTAAAGTGACCAGGATTGGAGTTGACCCTTGATCACATAAATGGAATATGATGCACTTTTGTTAAAGTGTACAAAACAGAAATAAGTTTTATCTATGAAATTTGCTGTGAAATTTGTCAAGTTTTGGACCAATCAGCAGTCAAAACCTAGCCTGGGTGTCATCCTCCGTAGTTTCTGCCAGCTCCCTAATGTCACTGGCTACTAATGTCATACCACAGATAGCCAGTAACATTAGGGAGCCGGCAGAAACTACGGAGGATGGCACACAGGCTAGTCAGAACCTCTAGAGGGTAGTGGGTGATTAAAGGTTGGGAAAGTAGTTTCCTACCAGTCAGCTGACTGCAGAGATCCCTGTGTGCATTACTGAAGTACGTCCTGAGCAGCTTGTGTGTGACCCTGAGAGCCTCCTGTACCAGGTCTGCCATACTGGCCCAGGCCAGCAGCTTGTCCATGTTGAAGTACAGGGTTGGGGGAGGGGCGTGCTCCGGGGTGGCCAGCCACTCTGACTGAACTGGAATAAACATAAAACATACAAATTGTCAGCAATGAAAATTTAATCTTCCTATTTTCTAAGTCTTGGCTACTAGTCTAAGAGTCTTCTAGTCTGGATGCCAGCTCTTTTAGCTTTAATATGCTCTCTTGGTCACTTAGCTGCCAAAATAGACTGAACCTGTATAATTCTATCCATCAATATTGACAATTTTTACAGCTAATACCAATACAAATGTCACACCATAGATTAGAATATGTGCCATTTATTTTTTGTAACATTTTAGTACATTTTTAGTCCTTAAAATCAATATTCACCACCTTGATGCTCTATAACCATTTTCCTGTGTCATTTTACTCAATAACGTGATGGTAACAATTCCCATACCATGTCCATACTGTCCCACAATGCCTGTAGGTGAGGAAAACTGCATGCCGGTCAGAATGCCCATCTGCAGGATGACTTCCATCCCTGCATCAGTGGAGGCCAGGGGGAGGAACAGGTCCACATGCCCACCCAGGTTAGGGGCCATGGTGTTGTTACACAGCCGCTCAAAAAACTCACGGATGTCTGGTCGCACCAGGCTCTGCAGCTTCAGGGTGTGGCCTGGGGAGAAAAGGTTTTTGACAAGAGTTTGAGAATACAGTACATGTATATATAATGAAGTAATTACCTTCTTTAACATCGCACCTTCTAACTACAATGTACTACTAACATAATTCTGCCAGGACACATATATCCACCTTCCTGACAAAAATGCTTCTAAACAGATCTCCAATGCAATGTCAGCCAGTAAAATGCACCCCTGTATATCTAAATATACTTGGGGGCAGATCCTACAATGGATATATCTGAAACAGACTGTTTTTCAAAGCAGTGGATATGTTTAACCCAGCAGATATGGAGGTTACGTATCATAGGATAAGTGGGGCATTTTAAATACCACTCCTACTTGAATATACGTCAGACCCAGCAAACTCACATAAAGTCATAATGCTTTGGGCACATCTGGTGCTTTTAATTGAAAGTTTATTGAAAGTTTATTGCAAATTCATGCCCGAGGGCTAATTGCAAGAACATGATAACAACAGTAAACAGTAAAAATGATAATAAGTAATGCTAATGCTACTTTATATATACATTTGTAGTTATTGTTGGGTTTGATTTCTTTTCCGTGTGCAGTGGAGTATGAAATGGCCGACGTTTTGCGAGATATATGAATTGGGAGGTGTTAATAGAAATGCAGTTTTTTGTAGGCTGGAAAGGTGAATAAAGCTGGGGAACATTTTGGTGACCATTTGAAATAACTGATCTCTTTCGGTGCTATAATGACAGCAATGACAAATAAAGTGCATTTCATCCTCCACTGCGTTTCCTGTACAATATTTACATATTCTGTCGTTAACAGGCAATTGTTTGTATCTACCCTTTTCTATTTCTAATGTATGAGCGCTAACTATGGACTTTAATATGGAAAGTCTTGCACTATCTCAAAGCAAACTTCAGACCTACCTTTGACCAGATTGGCCTCCCCCGGTTCCCCGTCTATGAACAGCCCGATGCTCTTGGCATGTCTCCCCTGTAACGCCTCCTCCAGCCGCTCATACAGGGACACCAGCGTCGTCCCCTCAAACTCATACACGATGGGGATACAGCCAAACAGTACTGCATCTACTAACACCTGGGGGGAGAGAGGAAGGGTATGGTCACTACATGTACACCTGCATCATGGAGGACTTGTTTCAGAAGCACTGGGGGATCAGATGCTGGGATTATGGAAGAGCAGGCATTTATTGTCATCAGCACATGTTAAAGTAAGATGGCCCGACAGATGACATACAGTCATCTGTCGGGCGCATAGTATGGTTGTACAGTCAAACCTACCCAAGAAGACCACTCAGGAGACCAATATAACATGGTCTACACAGACAGTTGGTTACTATAGACAGGATTCTTAATACTAATCTGTCTGTCTGTCTGTCTGAGACACCGACAAGAAGTAGTCACATTTGACAGGTGGTCCTTATGTAGAGGTGCTAACTTGAAGAAGTTTGATTATACATAGTTACACTAATGTTATAACCTCCCACCTCTGCAGCTGGTATGCTGGATGATATGAAGATGACCCGTGGGTTATCGTGGCTGGGGTAGTTGCGACCCAGAGGCACCAGGTCTGTCCCACCCTTGTACACGGCAGGGTACGGCCCTCCCCCAGACAGGTCCTTCCTGAACAGGCTGGACAAAACATCAGAGAGTAAACGGTAAGTGTCAGTGTGACTTAGACTTAGATTAGACTTAGACATAGGAGCTCCTGTGTTGTTTGACACATAAAGCAGTCAGGATGTTCCAGCAACTTTTGTTGGCAGCCATTCTCTTTAGAATGTGGTATATATTTAACTTCTAACCTCTCACCAATCCCACCCTTGTACAGGTCTGGGTAAATGATACAGGCTATCTACATAGATCACACAGAGGGAAGGCCTAATAGTATATAAGTGATGATAAGAACAAGCAGTGATGTCTGGCTATGGTGCTGACTTAATGCTGTGATGGAAGATGGTTTCAACCCATACAATTTGTGATTCTATTATCACAATTAGATTTGCATACCCCAGGTATATACATGTATTGGAATTCAGATCAATCTAGGGCCTCTTGTATCAAGTATCACAAGGAAATAATTTCATAGACCAGCATATGTAACTAACAATGATGTCTGTCCTTGGTGCTGACTGAGGATGTTGTGAACAATACACAACTTCTCAGCTTCACAGTAAGACAAGATAACAGAAATGACCAGTGGCAGTGTTTTCACCTTTTATGCATCTCCCTGGCCCTGGGAGGTTCCCAGTCCTGTTCTATAGAACCCCCTGTGTCATTGTAGTTCTCCATTTGTACACTCTCTGTCAAGGTCACGGCCTGAGACTCTCTTCTAAGGTCAAGCTCCTCTCCAGACTGAAATATAGCAAAACGTTGAATGATGAATCAAAACTCATGACATCCAGAAGTACCATAAATTTCAAGCTTCCAATATGTGAAAACGTCTATATTTCTTAGAGCTAGGAATACAGTGTGAAAGTCATAATGATACGTTGATTTAGAGAATTAAGGTAAGGTTTCCATATTTTCAAGTGTTTAGTGAGGCTTACCTTCCACCAAACTTGGGCAGAGGAAATGCAGGGAAAGAAGAAGGAAAGGGTCAAGAATGCTCCAATCATATCAAGAGCTTTCACAGGACTGTGTCTACAGTAGATTAGGAAATGTATTGTTGTAGGTAAATACAGGACTGCATTGCTTTCAGAAACCCCCAACATTAGTAGTAATACCTGATTCTGTATGTATTTAATTTTGTCCCAGCCCATACAGTACAACTTACAGTAACAGCCCTGTGTCTCTGCTTCCTCCATGAAGACTGTAAACCATATTCAAACTTGGACGGCGCTGTCTTGGACCTACTATGGCGTGGAATCCCGAACTTATCGGTGTAAAGCGTCGCTTTGGTGGCCCTGTCTGGGTCATTAGGGTTATACTCTGCCAGGAAGGCCTTATAAGCCTCCTCATACTCCCTGGGTTTGGGGTCTGTGGGAGCCCAGGGGGGACGGATGCTAACTTTCTCCTCTGAAAAACAAAGCAAAAGTGTTGTTAATATTCTCCATCAGATATATTGTATCTGCACCTCAGATACTTGTAGCTGTTAACCTATCATTTTAATGGATAATCTAAGTAAGAGCGTACTTAATGAAGAAAAAAGCAAATATCTGCAATGTAGAACATGAAAGAGACATGAAGAAATCTGATGAGCAAAGAACAGATGATGATGATAGATTATTACCTGATGGGGTGGATTAACTCTCGACAATGTGAGCATGGAGCACCAACAATGTAGTTAGTGGAATGTAAAAGGAAGACTTTCTAAACTTTGAAATACAAATAGGGTCAAAAGAGGCAGCATTAAAATAAAACATCTGTACCATTCAGTAGACTGCAGTAATAGGGTATCAGGAAGTATAATGATTATAGTGAAACTGCAAATGAAAATGCTAAACTCACTGAAGTTCCCCCCTGATGGCTGGTATTTCCTTGTTTTTCTCCTTTTTGCCTTCTCGTTATCCTTCTGTATTTCTCTCTCCCTGGCATCTTCCGACACACCAAACCCAAAACTGTTGTAGTTGTCCGACTGTAAACAAGAAATAAGCCATAAAATTACACAGTGTGCACTTTTAAATGGTCACCTCAATGAGACAATGTTTATCACCTAAACGACAAACAAAAAATAAATGAATCTGATTGGCGATGACTGAAAGGTTCAATCTACCAACATGACTCAACCATGTCACATCATATAATAATCCTATATCCTATATCTGCCAACTTGAAAAAAAAATGCATCCAAAGAGATCTCCATTGCAAAATCCCCCAGTATAATACTAGTACACTCCTACCTATCTAAACTGTGCATACCTGGGGGTGCTGCACTAGAGATATCTCAAACACACTGTTTCAAAGTGGCGGATATATGTAACCTGGCAAATAAATGTGGAAGGCTGTTTATACTCACGGGTTTGTTTTTGACGACGGTGTCGAGTGTTTTTGTGCAGGCGATGTAGTGGTACTTCCAGCAGCCGTACTCCCTCTCACTGGGCGTGTAGGGCAGGAACCAGCCGTACTTCACACACTTAGGGATCCACAGCGAGTCCTGGGAACAAGAAGGAATAAAACAGCTTCACACACTGCTGAGAGTCCTGGGAACAAGAGTAATAAAACTGGGGACATCAGTTTTACAAAAGGACATGTGCATGTACCATTCAGGTTCTGAATCAACCCCAAAATACAACACATTTTGGCACCAACATTTGAAGAAAGTCCTTGTCTTCCTACTTGTTGCAGTGCATCTATTAGTGCAGTGATTTGATTTAAAGTAAAAATTCATTGTCTGAATCATAAACCAGCCTAATATACATGTAGATTTTTTGTGGTATCTATGATAGCATTTGGGTCCATCACAGGATGCCCAGACCTGTTTTTTCACCTTCTGGCTTCATCACTTTCCATGTAAAAATCCATGAACCAACAAATCAACAGTACCTGTTCAGTGAGGAACTTCCAGTGCCAGGACACGCCCGCAGCCCGACACATGCTGCGTGGGTCCAGGAAGGAGAAGATGTAAATGGAGAGGAACTTGGGCAGGACGGTCGTGAAGTCTATCCTCTCTACGGGAACCTCCTGTACGAACCAGTCCCGGATGAACATCAGCTGCCCACGTGTGCACTTCAGCAGGATGGTGGCCAGGAACTTCTTACGCTGGGCGTCAGTCCACACATCAAACTACAGGAACAATAGTAAAGTTATTATGTAAGGCTACAAAGATCATATTTATATATAAATATGCTGCACAGTGTTTACCCTTCACTTGGAAATAGTTGTTGTCAGCACCAAGGACAGGTCTCACAGGGTGTTATTGTATTGAGCTGCTAAGCTCATATATAAAGTTATATATGCTGTTACAAACAGTTTTCTTCCATCACTTGGGAAATTTATTTGCTATCACTAGAAAGTTTGGCTTGTTCAGCACCAAGGACAGGGCTAATGGGGGCAGTGCCAAATCAAGATCTGTTATAAATATAACATATCAATACACTCCTTACAAGTCCCTGTCTATCTTGTGCAAAAAAAGTATTTAGCTGAAAACTATGTTTAACAAAATTTGATAAATAAAGGATTTGACCAGTATTTCTTACCCAGTTACAGATTAGGTCTTTTCTCTCTTTGAATATCTGCAACAAGAAAAAAGTTTAAAAAGTCAAATTCCTACTCCACATGCATGTCTTCATAGTAATCAATAGCATCTCCCATAGTGATAAAAGAATATTTTTGCAAACTTTTTACATTCTAACACTCAAGAATGACATTGCTACAATTGTATGTGTAACAATTATTGGGCAGAAGAGTACAAAGGTTATCAGTGAGTCTATTTACCATAACACATCAGCCATTAATCATAGACCTTCTGCAAACATTACACAAGTGAAACAGGCGACGCAGGTAGGATAATGTTTGCCTTATATATGTATACTGATCTGGAGGAGATAGGAGATTGATCCATTTCAGGTCTTTGTAATTTCTATATGCAAAGTAAGGCTAAGGCAATGCACTAGTTATGCAGTCATAAGACCTAGTCTTAACTTTTGTTAGTTATCATGTTCAGTTCCACTTTATGATAGTTCTAGTAAACCTCCTTGGTAGAAGTGGGAAGTTGAAATGAGACAGATCATGTGATTGATGGTTGAAATGAGACAGACCGTGTGATTGGTCAAGTTAAATGATACAGACCGTGTGATTGGAAGGTCTGTGCACGATGGGTGTGTAGGCACTCTTCAGGGTCATCATCCTGTCAGTGGTGTAGGCGTCGGGCTGGAGGATCACTGACTTGGGCCTGGGGAGGGGAATGGAAAATGATAAAAAATAATCATTTATACAAAATCAAATAATGAATCCCCCATCACCTCTTTTGTTAGGTATCAAAACCTCACAACAAAGTGTAATGCTGATCACCCTGAACGTGGAAATCTGGAGTATCTGCTTAACTTTCAAAATCAAGTATTTCTTTATCTATGAAAATCATAACAAAAAAAAAGAGACTCAATACAGAAGGAAAACGATGTCCAAGGAAAAAAGAAGTACCATTGAAATCTGTAAATTACCAAATTCAAAATGATCAGCCTTCCCTTCCTTAAATGTATGGTCTGTGCTGGCATGCATGTCCCATGTTATTGTTTAGTTGATGAAAGTTTGATGGGTTAGAGAGTACTTCGAAGCAACCCAGAACAAAATGTTTCAGCTGTTATCCACCTGTCTATCAATTAGGCATGTACCCTCACACAAGCAAAGTAAGCCCATGTTATTGTTAAGACCTGTACCCTAATATTTTGAGTGACATACCCAGACTTTGTTTTAGACTTCTTGACTCCTTCTTGTAGTCTATTGTATCAAGAAAGGAAAATAAGAAATATCTATGATACTTGGTAAACCGAATTTTACATTACCTTAATAAAAAATGCTTGATACATGTCTACCATTTGAGTTTTAAAGGAAATTCAGAATTAAGATCTGAATTATTGTAAATGCAAAAAGGCACACTCAAGGCTCAGTTAATTGAAATTTTCTGTCTTCTTCCTGTTATTTTTTTATCTCTTTGGTTTTTGAAAGGACTATTAGGGTTAATTACTCTTAAGGTCAATTAACTTCAGGGCTGCATCTTTTCAGTGTACCAATTACCATTCATACTGCTTAAAGGTCAAACAACACTAATTTGAATAAATCAACATGACATTTCCTGAGTGTGTCTGTATCAGATATAGAATACTGCTGGTAAGAGTTATCCCACACCAGAAAATGGTACAGTCAAACCATGACGAAGTGGAGTCATCACTATGGCAACAGTAACGCTCACATGGGTCAACTACTTTGGCAAACATAACACCCATGCAGAATCAGTCAGTACATGTTTAAGGGGTCTAAGGTTGCTAGGTAATTAATGTGCTTAGGTTGTTTGATTACTGCATACTTCTACAGATATACGCTGTATACGCTGGGTATTGGAAGGAAGTGAGGTTAAAGATCTGCCCCATTCAAATTCACTTTTTCACCCTATCATGAACAGTACAACACACTATGAGGAAAAAAATTAACATTTTGAATCTTTGATGCTGACAGGTGCATAATCAGGCATATAATTATGTGAACTATGACCTTTATGAATCCAGGTTAACAGGTTGCACCTGCTGTGTACAGGTGGCATGGAGACAGTGAGAGAGGTCCCTCTAGATTTAGACACTACGGTTTCAGAAACTGTACAAAACTTAGATTCAAATGTCTCTACAAATATTGAGGTTATGCCCCAGGAAATGATTCCATACTATAAAGTATAGCATGCTCTTTTCATTGACATGATTGTATAACTTAAGCGTAGATTCTGTCACAAATAGAAAGGTAAGTTAACTTCTAAGATTTTGCAAAGTCCCAATCTCTATACAAATTTAGAGTGACCTGTGTGTGAGATAAATCATGTTGTATTTGCTTCTCACCCCAAAGGAAATTTGCATTAACACTTTTGTGCTTAGAACTGCTGTGACAAGTATAAATGTATTGATGAATTATTGAAAAGGGTGAAATACCATAACACTTTCCTGTGCATTCATCATATCATTGGTATGCAGAGATTGTGAAAGAAAATTTAGACAGTGCATAAGTTATTGAAGGAAATAGCGTCACTGGCACAATATGAAGTTCCCTGTGAGCCATCTGTCTAATGTGTGTAAACATAGGCTAAATTTGATTAGCTAGGCAAGTCAGTAAGACAATCCTATAAACCAATTTATCTATGTAAAAGAACCTACCCTGGTCTCCATTTGGTTGTCCTATGAAATTGCAATATTGAACAGGTAATAGAATATCATTATTAGATGTTGTTAACATTTAAAGCAGTTTGAAATCGTCTGAAAATACCGGACGTTAAGGACTTGCCAGCAAGTGTCAACTAATTATCACCTTTCCATTGACACTGTGCACACCTGTCTGGCACGTACAGGTAGCACAAATGCGCCATCAAGGCGTTGAGAGGTGTGACTACGTTCTTGACAGTTTATATGGCTTCAACTGTGATAGCTATAAAGATGTCTTTGAATAATTTCATCAGGTTGGCAAGAGACTGTATACATATGTGTGAATATGTACTTAGGAAGGTTCTGTATTGAAACAACATGGATTTTCACAACGGACATCTAGCTGCAAATACAGATCATAACCGTTGTGCCCTGAAGAAGGTAGCAGACGCACCGAAACGTCGGTTGGAAAATCCCCTGTCTGTTGAATTAAGAAACTTTTATACAATAAAGATATCTTACTTGTATCCAACGTGGTCGCGAGGCGTGGGGCTTTTTCTCATTGGGCTGGAGGGCCGACCGCCCCAACTCATGGCGCTACTCGGCCGCCTGGTCGGGGTAACTTTGGCGGTCTTCTTTCCCGGTGGACTCGGGGTCCGGGCCCCCATGCTTCTCCTCCAGTGGCTGCTCATGTCTCCTGGCTAGATGGGCACGAAATTAAGAAATGTGCTGCAGGCGACTTGGTGAAATAAGACCCGAAAAACTTTCCCTTTTCAAGTCTTTCTTGGCAAGACTTCAGTATTAAAGGAGCCTGAAATAACAGGCGACCTCCCTCCTATTCGAATGTTTCCTTCAGAATTCGTTGGATTAAATCTGGTGGTTCAAAACACAAGTGTTTGGATCACGACTTCGACAAACAAATCCCGTCATAGGTGATCATCGTCCCTAATGTAACACCTGTCAATCTTCACTGTTTCTTTCAATGGGCCGCCATGTTGGATCCTGGATACCGCGTCTGAACCGCCCCGTTACCATGGCAATGGACGCTCTGTGTAACAGTCTCGTTTGATCCAGTCCTGACAGTATTCTCAGTTGAAAATTTGAAGGAATAACAGTAACGTTAAGTACGTTGGCTCTGAAAAGAGAGAATTGACGATGTACTGTTTTTCGAGGAAAAAATTTTAGAATCGTTTTTTACCCGCATCCCAGCATGCACCTGCTGGGACCCATCGGGTCACCGAAGGTCACTTCCGCAAAGCGGACGGAGAAAATGTTTTCTCCAGTTTCTGTGTAAATTACGAGGCAAATTAGCGTTTGTTGTGGTAGAAGAGATCTAGAGTATGGAAGAAAAGAAGGCCCAGCACTCGGAGAAGTCCAAAATGTCCACATCTCGGCGGATGTCTGCGCCAGGCGGGCGAGAGTCGCAGCGGGAACAGGCGCCCCCCTCCCACTCCCAGTCCAACCACAGCCGGGGAGCGGCCGCCTCGGCCACAGCTCTGCCCAAACCGCCGCCACACTCCCGCTCTAACAACAGGGCCGTGCCCAGGGGAGCCAGCAGCGGCAGGATCGCAACGGGTAGGTCCACGGGTTCGGGAAAGGGCGATAAAATTATCTGGGGTGAACATTATCTTTTTGTTCACTGTGTAAATTAAAAAAAAATAAAAATTATGATGAAAATTTGTGATGATTTAATGTTACCTTTATTGCTGACATTCCAGGGGCTAGCAGCAGCCGCTCCACGGCGCGGCCTTGTAAGGAACACTCCTTCCTGACGGACGTGGCTGATGTCAGACAGATGGAACAGGGACTCATCTCACTACTGCACGACTTCCACTCAGGGAAACTACAGGCTTTTGGTAAGATGTAGGATTGTTGCACACTGATAAGAATGTTTGTATCAGTCCTTGTTTGCAGCTTAACATTACTATACAGATGATAAATCTTGCATTTTGGCAAACACACATTCACTGTACATGATATGCTGTTGATATAGAACATAAAAATGACACTACTTAAAGCTCCTTGCTCCCAGTTTAGAAAACTTAATTTCAGGTTTTCTCAGGGACTTGGTGTGAACGGAACATTTCCCACAAGGTCCTGTAGCATTAAAAATCATGACAGGGTGCCATAATCTTCATTGGCTAAGAAGACATTGTGCTTGTATTTTATACTCATTAGATGTGACATATCTTACATTTCAGGTAAAGACTGCTCCTTTGAGAAGATGGACAATGTTAGAGAGATGCAGGAGAAACTGGCAAGGTTGCACTTTGACCTGGATGCTGCACAGGAGAACTATGGGTAATTGTTGATGACTATATCATTATGTTTGTGGTATGGTGCTCAGTATACCCTGGTCTGTGAACATGTGTATTAATTGTCTGTTTAGTTATTTAGTGTATTTTCTAGTGACTGTAATGTTCAACCGTTATGTTGTTTCATGCAGTCTTGATTCTGAAGAAGCGAAGGCCTCAGCTAATAAACATCTTGATCAGCTGCTAGGAAATGTGAGTATACCATATGTATCAGTACACTAATGTGTCTTTTCTACATCTTGTTAGATTTTTTCGTGATTTAAATGACCTATTCTTTACTAATCCTACCTTTTAACTTTTTATTACAGTTGGATCAGCTGAGCCAGTCAATGTATCCTTTCTGTGGAAATTTTTTAAGTGTACAGTATAGAATGTGCTTAATTTCTGCCTGGATTGCTGTTAACATGCTATAAAAACAGTAAGTTGAGGCACTGGTAAGAACAGAGGCTAGGAACTGTAATAAGGACTGTAAGTATGCAACCAAATTGAGAACCCCTGACTACCTTATCTGTGTTAATAAAATGTACAGATTTCTTATACATCCTTGACACCTGTCTCCAGCCAGAGCCTGCATCCAAAAGAGACCCCTCCTGCCAACAGACAGGACACCACACCGGGATAGTTTAAGGTCTATTCATTAAAAGGTTACATGAGATTTCCAGTACCAAGAACTGATTTTAGAGGAACCCCTCATCCATGATGGTCATCTGCAATTTTGTTCTTTGTAAGGAAGAATTTCTGCACTGTGAAAGCTAAAATTGATCATGGTTGCTGCCAAACTTGTGTGCAAAAATTTAGTTCATCATGCAAAATACAGGCACACCTGGTCTGAATTACTACACTAGTGTACATATTGTGAATAAACATGTTTGTACAGTCCAGACAGTTGTCTTGTATCAATGTTAAGGTTTCCATTTGTAGATGATTGAAAAATGACAACAAGAAGACCATATCAGAGTTGATGTTTATTACACATCCAGAAGGTTGATATTAGATGGAATAGTGAGTTCTCTATCGCTTCCCGCCAACTCTGGGTGCTGCAGCCTTTACCGTCTTCGGGGCCTTGGTCTTCGGCGCAGCTGCCCGGGCCTTAGCAGGGGCCTGCATGGGGGAAAAATAAACACCACTTAATCATGGAGCATTTATGGAGGGGAACAACCATGATTTTTACTCCCACATGGACATTTATGTTATCAGGGGTTAGCAGTTAGCTTTGAAATTGCTCCTATTGTACCAAAGCAAAATTACTTACCTTCCTCTTGCCTGCCTGATCTGCCTTCTTCTTTTCCTTAGCAGCCCTAAATGAACACATGAAACACGGTATGAGTTACTCTAGTATATGACTATGACATCTGCAAAACATTGAGTCAAGAAAAGAATATCATTTGATCAAACAGTGGGTTACTAAAATCTCAGATTCTGGCCAAATTTGTATGACGTACAATAGATTTTTCAGTTACAGTGCAATGATTACATGTGAGTTTCCTCACCCATAGGGACCTATAATTACATAGGGACTCCATGCAAAAATGGTGACTACCCCATCTATGTTATGTCATCATCCACCTCAAAAATTTGTGAAAAGCATTAAAAAAAACTTGAAAATGAATTCCTTACTTGACAGCCTGCTCCCTCTGTGCCTTACGGACCTCTGGCTTCTGATTTCTCTTGGCCATGATCTCCGTCAGCGAGGCACCAGTGATAGCGCGCTGTGGGACACATGGAAATTTAATCCTTGAGATCAATATAGTAATCAATGTCATTCATGAATAATAATGTTGCGCTTGTGTGGTCACATCATACATGGCCATGGCCCAATAGAAGGCGATCATCGATAGATGACCTCACCCCGTTTGGTGGAATGTATGGAAATTACAGTTCTCTTTGGCCACAATTTGAAAGTATAGTCCACAAGGACATACAGACACACAGAAAACCCAAAACAATACTTCTTTCATTTATGGGGTGAAGTAAACATAAGCAAGTCAGATCATTTTTAGTAAGATTCTTTCAAGACTAAATATTTAAGATACATATATCTAATGTTTCAACATACATTATTATGGGACTCTGAATAAGAGTAATTTATGAATGGTTTATGAACATTTACCTGGAACTTGGCGGTTCTGCGGCTGCGTTTCTTCTGAATCTCCTCCTGCTGACCCTTCTTGTGCTTGCGGCGGTACAGCACCGTCCACGTGATCTCACGCGGGTTCCGCTTCATCAGGAATGAAGCTTCGCATTTCGCGTTCAGGAAAGTGTACACCTGGAGAGATAACAACAGGCACAGGTCAGAAATGTAATGTAAGAACCAAGAGACCATATCTCACACAATAGTCGAATTATTAATTTATAGAAATAACAGCAATAACAAAGATAGTGTCGTATGCTCATTATCTTAAATATTATCTTATGTCTAGTTCATGCTACTTACACCTTTGATGATCTTCTATTGCATAGCCCCCCATGACCCCCCCCCCTAAAAAAATTGAGAATACTTCCCACCATTTTATTAGTCAAACATAGTAGACAGCGTTTATTAGAGCCTAGTTGTAACATTTAAGTTCATTCATAATTTTATAATTATAGATAGATCCGGGCCACAAGATAATTTTATGTGGGTGCGAACTGAACCTTTTTACCCACCCCCCCTCCCCCTTAAAAACAAGAAGTGAGCGTACAGTTCAGCGAACATACATTGTCGCATCTACAATATCACTGACAAATATGGTAAGACATGGATACACCACAATTAGCACATAGTGGGTAAGGTATATCGATATATAAAACAGTTATTCCGTTCGGCACTGGTACGTACCCTGCCATCGGTTCTGGCATATCTCTTGCCATGGCCGGGGTATATTTTATACCCACTGTAGAGACACAGCTCGATCCTGTAGGGCAAAAATAAGATTCACAAATAAACAATCAATTCTTTAGCTACGGTTAGATGTAAAGATTGTGGATAAAAATTGTGAGATGACGGAGAAATACGACAGATTCTTTCAGATGTCGTCAACTCACTTCATGATGGCTCAAGATGGCCGACCAAAAAAGGAAGAACTTCGGGAACCACTTCCGGAGATTACCGAGAGCCTGTTCGGCATATTCCGTGCTTGCCGAACGTATTGCTTCGGCTCAGTCCGTGAAAACTGTTACAAGCAACGTGATTGGTTAGAATTTTTACAAAAGGTTTGAGGATACTGGCGATTTTTTACCACAATATTTAAATAAAAACTGGTTCAAATTTATGCATAATCTATAGTTTTCTTCCAGACGAGTTTGAAATGGCGAATTAATCTCGGAAAGTTGATGAAAGCAGAGATAAGATGAAAGTCGACTTTGACCAATCAGAGGAGAGGTTAGAAGTCAAGCGGGAATCATTCAAAATGGCGGATGGTCAAGAAAACCTCCCTGGAAACCGGGACCAAGGTGTGTTATTTTGCTGTTATTTGTCCGTCTGAGGCATATAAACGCTTCTTCTAATCCTCATTAGATCACAAAGAGACCATTGCACCAAAAATTTTGCTTGCCATTGCTTTAGAACCTCCTCTAGCGTTCAAAATCGTCCGTGAAATTTTGCACCGAAAACCGATCTTCGGATGTGACAAAACAAGTCAGGTTATGTTTCATACCAAATAGTGACTATCAACACTGATTTCGTTACACACATTATCGTACTTATCCCACTAAAGAACACTCTAAGACAACAGCTTTTTCCCTGCCTCTCAATGTCACTGCCCTGCCAGCTGTTTTTTATCCTTGAAGCAATTATAGACCTTGAGATGTCGTAAAGAAGTGGGCGTTTCTCAAAAAATGGACTTTTGTTTGAAAGGTCATTTGTGTCAGCTGGCCTGAAGAAAAACGTTGACAGTTTACTGTAACGCCTTGTTTGGGTTGGAGTATGATTGGGGGACCCTATTTTCTCTGTTTTCAAATGTAACCTCATTTAGTTAGCCCCGTACCTAATTAAACTAATTATTATTACACTATATCAGCACTCTGATAAGTTATTAGCCATTAGTAACAAATGAGATTACTGAATTTTTAGTAAGACACGCATAGCTTGAAAGGCCACATTTGTAAACAAGTCTATTGTTTGAATGTCTGTTACTTTTTCCAAGCTTGGGGCAGAAATTAGGTCAATTAGGTTAGTAACGTTCAGGTGGTAAGATTGTTCTGTGTTAGTGTCATGTTACTTAATGTATATGTTAGCCAACTGTTTCAGTGGTATAAGACAGACGTCGCAGGTGTCGTGTGTTTTGTATACAGTACCTTCTCAGCTCCGCTTGGGGAACGCTTGCGACAAGTTGACAGCCTTACTAGTAATAGGTAAACTGTCATAATTTAAAAATTCTCAGTGAAAAAGGTTGTTACAGTATGTCTTTAGTCACAATAGAGGTGAATGTTTTTCTGCAGCGAGGCACAGGAACCTAGTCACCAAAACTGGAAGCAAAACTGTACTTTTAAATCTTGTTTAGGCTACATGATTGATTGAGGCATAAACAGGCAAATTAGGTTAGTAATGTTCTTGTCCTATACCTAAAGTCTTTAGTGTTACATTATTCAATTCAGTTCAATCCATGTATCTCTGTAGCCAGCAGTGGTAGAGAGTCTACATCAAAACAAGCATTCTCCAGGCTTCTAAACATTTAGATCAGCCACCAATTTTATGGTTGGTCGTTACAGATAATTGGCTTTTGGGTTTGGCTGTTTTCACATTCACTCAATGGTGCTGTGAATGCCCTGTACATGTAAGTGTATGCTACACAAGGTCGTGCACTCTAAGTTAGACTCAGGAACTATTATGGACACTAGATTTATCCCCAAATGTTTCTTTAGTACAATCATGACTTTGTGTGATTATATTTCTCATGTACTAGTACATGCCCTTTTAAATATACTATAGAGTGTACCAGTTAAACCGGTTTTTACTCAACATGTATCATTTGTATTCTGTACGGAACATGTTATAGAGGTTGGATCTGTAATAATTTTTAATTAGTCAATTACATATTATAATGTAATCTCTGGAGTGTTTCAGAATTATTCCACAGAGCAGAACATATCACATTACCTTTTATGGGTATGAGAACATTTGTGTTGCTGTGGTATGTAAGCCCGAATTACGTCTGACAGCTCCATAGTGTTTTAGTGTCCTTTAAAATCATAGTTTGATATTAGGGAGGGATGGATGCATGGATAGGAAGCAGAAGTTGTTCAATGTTGTCATGTATTTTAGAAAGCTATTGGAATATTCAGTATACCATATAGCGTTTACAGGAGGGTAGCTTTTTACATCATTATGCATGAGAGAAGGTGAACCTTGACCTTACAGCACACTTTACATAGTTACTGCTCTCCTAGCTTCACCAGCGCTATAAGACTTGAGCAAACATTGTCAACGTCCAAAACTATTGGCTGGCTGCATTCATGTCGCTGGAACTAGGCATAGACTGTCCACTGTTAAGCCTGGTGTTGTGTTTGTCTGAGAGTGAAGGCTAACTCCAGGAGAGGGAGTGTTTAATCAGGTGGACCAGCCAAGTGGAGACTATGGCATTCACAAGCTGTTTCTCTTCAGTGTTCCTTGATTGTTGGTACTTGAGAGGTACTTGTTACTGGTATTTGAATACAAATTGTTTGTTAGAATTTATATTCCTGAGACTCTGTATATGAGTAAGCATATTCCCGGTACACTTAAGGCAGCAACATATATTTTCAGGAGGATTCATTGTTAAGGAAATTAGTTTCGCTACTTGAAGTATCATTTCCAAGTTCCAACTTATTCCTCGACACTCTTCAGAAAGGAATGGGCACGTATGTTCAGTTTTGACAAACGGACTACCAAGGGATCCCAATAACACAATTACACAATAACAGACATGCAAATTCCATTCAAATTATAGAAGACAGATGAGTAACTGCTTGTAATGTGATCATTGTTTTAGCCCAAGCACATTCACTCATATACCCATCAGTCAAAATTCTATATGTGGAATGTTTTTAATGTGTTCAGGGCTCTCCGTGAATAAGAGACCAATGATATAAAAGTCCTTGCCAACAGTATGGTCTGAGACTCTGATCACCGGACTACAGCCTCTACTCATTGCTTGCCATTTGGGGATGGCAAAAAGGGTCAAGTTCCTGGGTTAGAAGTGGGACATGTTCTGATATAATTTTGTCCTATGTTGTACTCAGGAGGTGACGGCAGAATCATGGACCTGAGCAGACGAGGCCTGTCGAGGATTGAGCTGCCTCCTGGCTCGTCGCCCGTCACTCTCATACTGGACAAGAACAACATCAGCAGGATAGACAACCTACAGACTCAGGGACAGATCCAGCAGGTAGGGAACACTGTTTGTGCCATGGACTCATGATGGAAGGCATGTTTTTTGCATCAGGTTTCTCTATTTATAGAATTTACAGGCAGGGTTCAAAATACTTAACTTTCCGTTTGCTGAGCCTCAACTGTTTCTGCCTGCAAGCTTGCAAAATACTTGAAATTTCCTTGCATAATATAGCAAGTTGCAGGTAATTTCAAGCTGTGACATGACAGCATTTTAGAAAAAGGCACTTTCTTATTCAGTGAAGGGGATGCCTTATCCTTTTGACAGTAGTATGTAACATTTTGGGAAGGATTTGGATCCAATTTCTGTTATAGAAACCACTATAGCCTATAGGATTTTTCATAATTTCTAAATACATTGTAGTTAAACACTATGCTGCTAGCCTTGAAACTAAGTCTATGTTATTTCTAACACATACCACAGGTAAAACTTACACATGTCATTCAGAAATAATTATTTTTGAAATCTATTATGTTATTAAAATTGGATGTGCAGTGATCAAATTTCCCACCCAGGGGACGTAGCTAATGAACACAAATGGCACAGTGACTTCTGCTGTGCCAATTTACAGGCTGTGTAGGTTGTCTTCATGCTGAATAATTGATACTGCTGGGACTTTATTGATTGGGAACTTCTAGTCGTTAATGCACAGGATGACATAGATGACCTTGCTTAATATATATGGCAAGTGAATCTGGCAGTATATATAGGTCATATTTTACCAAATTATCAATTAGTGAATATGGAGTCAAGATGACATGTCATACAATATTATTATTTTTTAAAAGATGTACTGCAAAGATTAAAAAAGCATCTTGTTACAAAAGAAGTTCTCACAAATTTATATGTAAGCTCAACAATTGCTTGTCATCATTTTGATGGTTGTAAAAAATCATCTTAGTTTCATATTTAATTATATTTATGGTGTAAATTTTTCGCTATACCAGTCTATGTCAGATTTAAGTATCTAACTTTGAAGTGCTCTCCCAGCTGTCTGTAGCAGGAAACAGACTTGTGCGGATGGTGGGAGTTTCCCAGCTGCCCTACCTCCGAGTTCTCAACCTGCCCAACAACAGTATCGTCACCATTGAAGGACTCAAACAGCTACAGCAGCTGGAGTGGCTCAATCTGTCAGGAAACAGTATCAAGGTAGGAAGAGAGAGGGAAGCATAGAAGGGGAAGGGAAACAGGAGAAAATATCGTAAACCTAACAGTATCAAGGTAGGAAGGAGGGAGGGAGGGAGAGAGGGGAGACATAGAGGGAGATTGAGAGATAAGGAAAAGCACAAGTAGATGGGAGAAAAGAACAGGAAGAAAGGAAATATCACAGAACAAAAAATTTGAAATGGATAATAAGGAAAAACAGCAGGTAAGAAATGGACAAGTAACTCATTGAATAGCATGATCTTTTCACTTGCTACTATGGCTACCATGACTCCATGGTAGCAAGCAAAAAGGGAGAGCCAGCAGTAACTATAGAGGATTCACCCGGGTACCTGTGCTAGTGATCTTTCCCATATGATATGATAATGATACATCTTGTCCCCAGGACCTGAGCCCCCTGTCCCCGTGTATGGGTCTGACCCACCTGGACGTGTCAGACAACAGCATCTCCAGTATAGCAGACCTCTCCAGACTCACGGGACTCAAGGTGGGCATGTAGACAAGTAATGATTGATAGTAGTGCTTTGTAGTGGATGAATATCCATTGAAAATATCTTGTCAAACCGAAAACTTCTAGATGTATCTCCAAGCTATTTGTTTATTGATAAAGGCCACATTCGACAGGCTCCATTCGATAGTAAAAACTTATATAGTACTACATTAGTAACTTTTATGCACCTGAAATTTTGGTTCATAACCCTGAAACTTACAATTGTGGCCAAGGTGATGTCTGACACTTTCCAAGCAATTATACTAATGATCAGATTTTGAAATATGTATTGATGATGTCTTTCATCTGGATAGACGTTACTCCTGCATGGAAACATCCTGACAACCCTCCGGTCCGTGCCCTCCAACCTCCCTCCCTACATCAACATTCTCTCCCTGGCTGAGAATGAGATCAGTGACCTGAATGAGGTACAGTTTCATATCTGCTAGTAAAGTGAGAGCCTTGAAAGTTTAAGGATACTTTTGGTACACCCACCTATTTATCAATGTATTAAAGATGCCCAGTAAGTAAATCTTCTCCCTGCTGCCTAACCTGCCAATAACCAATATGAATTTAGTGCCTAGTAATAGTAGTATAGCTATCTTAGCAGGCTGAAGGTTACAGCAAATAGAAAGATAGGTAAATCTAACCATTATACTATCAAGTCTGCAGTTTGTATGATATTGCTTGTTAGTACTAATGTGAATACAGGTCGTTGACCCTTTTTGTCTGTTGCCATGGAAACCAGGTGTCGTACCTGCTGTGCCTTCGCCACCTGGAGCAGCTGTCAGTCATGAACAACCCGTGTGTGCTGATATCTGCCATCCTGCCGTATCCTGCACTTTATCAATTAGAAGTCTTGTTAGGCTGCAGATAACTTAAGATAATATGCTTATCACAAAGGAAAATGTATGATTTGCTGTTTTAATGGGTTTGATTTTGTGTTTTCCTGTTTTTTCCCCAGCGTAAGACCAGAAAAGAAAAAGTTTGTTTTGTTCTTAGACTACTGTTATATTTCAGTACCTTAAGGTATAAAAGTTACTGCCACGGACACCATGTGACTCACCTTACCAGACTCAGGCTTGGTTTCAGCCAGCTGAACTACCACCTATTCCAGCATCACTGTATCAGTAGTCCCGAGTGCAAATGTGGGCATCCAAATGAGACACCAGATCACTATTTATTACACTGCAAATTTTATGATACTGAAAGGACCAAAATGTTGTTATCCATATCTTGCCTTCATCTTGAAAACATACTTTCTTCCGACCCACTCAACGTTAACGACGTCGCATTATGTACTTTACTTCTTACAGGTAGCCCCTCCCTCCCATACCCTACTAACTGCCGTATCTTTGATATTGTGTCCAACTATATCCACCACTCTGGAAGATTTGACCAAACTCAATAATGTTATGCTATAGGTATTGGTGCGCCAGCCACTTTCATTTTATGTTTATGCTACACTTTATGTCATCTTTATGTTTACTTTTGTATTATGTTTTATGAGCAGCGGATTTACATAAGCACAACAAGTGCTTCCTATCCAATGCTCAAAAATCCATGTGAATAAAATAGATAAAAGTTACTGTTTGTTAAGCCTTAACACCCTCCACAGTCAGTTTGAGTATCGTCCCTTCATCATCAACTGGTGCCTGACACTACAGATCCTGGATGGACAGCCCATCTCACGCAAGGAGAGGTAAGACATGGAAAACTGATCAGGGAATGTCGTATGTAGTTTGGAAGCAATAAACTCCATTGCATCATTTCAGAATTTAGATGACACTCAGAGAAAGTAAAGTTTTTCCCAAACAGTATACTGTATAGGTTTAAACTTTGCATTGATGATCTGTAGTTTGGAAGGAAGTTGCTAGGAGGATTGATATATCATTCTGCATCAGGAGCTTTCCCCAAATTTAAGCACTTTTTGTTTAAAGATAGATGCTTCAGCAATAGGAAGTGCCTATAGTATGCTTGTCTTTTTTTTCTGAAGAAATGATAATGAAATTGAAAACAAACTACAAAGAACTTAGGCTTCGGCAATTTTAACTTAAGAAGGGTCATAAGACTCACAATTACTAAGCAATTTTATGGACAGATACAGAGTTTTAAATCTACATAATGTTATTTACCATGATAACAGATGAATGTACACTGGAATCCTGAGAGTTGTGTTTGTGTATAGTTTGAAGGCAGAGTGGCTGTACAGCCAGGGGAGGGGCCGACACTTCCAGCCCGGCCAGCAGGCAGAACTAGCAGAGTACCTGTCCACGGTCTGTCCTCCTAGTGCTCAGTCACAGGTAAGTCTCATCACTTCTTATCCTCTCTTTCACATACAAACACTAATGTCAGTACACAAGTGCTTTTTCTTATGAAATCAACAACAACAGCCTGCTGTCATATATCTATGAAGGTTGGCTCATACTAGAAATCTCTTCATGCCCAAAGTCCAATAGTACAATTATGTTTTGCAACGGACTGTTCAAAGGCAGTTTTTTTTACGTGCATACCATTCTTCAATAAGACGACATTTCAGATAGCATCCACTATTTTTCACCAGTAACTGAAAACATTCTAACTGTTCTACCTGGATGTCTGAATCAATCTAAACCTTCATCGGCGCATTCTTTAACATGATGTTGAATTGTGGTGTTGAAGTTGTTTTTCCGTAGAACAATACAAACATTAATGCTGATGTTTTTCCTATGCCCAGTTCCTGTTTGATGACAGTAAGCTGCAGAAGGTTCTGTCCCAGCAGCAGCTGCACCAATACCAGCTGCAGCACCCGCAGCTCCGCCCCCAGCAGCCTGCACGCCCGGCCAATCAGAGCTCACCCAGGGGTCAGAGGGCACAGCCAGCCAATCAGAGCTCACCCAGAGCTCAGGGGAGGCCCAGGACATCACCACAGTCACCTGGTTTGTTTGATTTTATATCATGATACATAGGAAATAGTACAACTTGAAACTTATTATGTTAACAGTGAAGAATGGCACAATCAGCACCAAGGACAGGAACGATGGATATTTGCAAGAATGGTTTTGAGGCACTTTTGATTTCAGAAATGAGTATCTCATGACTTTTTTTATTCCTGAATGATAGTATCTGAATGAATGTACAGTAGTTTCTATATCATGGCACATAGGAAATAGCTTAACTTGAAACAGATAATTTTAACAGTGAAGAGCAACCCAATCAGCACCAAGGACAGGAACAATGAATTGTTGTAAGAATGCTTTTAAAAAATGAGTCTCTGGTGACTTTTTTAATCCTGAATAATAGTATCTGATGAATGTACAGTAGTTCCAACTCTGGAGTTCATATTGTATGCTTGATTTTTACATGACAATTGCAACTTATCAGTCACTTATAGCTGCTTCAAAACACTCATGAGATGTTTTTTTTATTTTCCAGAGAGGTCTGGTGCTGGGTATAGCCTGTACTCCCCTCCCAGATCAAGGTCTCCCACTGCAAAAACAAGGTATACTGGTATTTCTTATTCCTAATTGCTGTGAAATCAATCAATCAATCAGTCAGTTAATCATGAAATAAAGACAATTAATTGCTCAGTGTTTTCTCTGACACAAGGTATGTTTCTTACTACATGTATGTTCCTTATCAATTAAATGATCAATTAATGAATGAGTGTTTGTTGTTAGATCTCCCCCCAGACGTGAGTTGAGCCCTGGCCAGCCGAGGCCAGCGTGGGAGAGTTACAGCAGCCTGATGTCCAGCCGGGGGGCACAGCAGCTGTACAGGCACAACGGGGTCAGCAACGGCGACATCAGGGTGCACGACATAGAGCCTGGTAGGAAATGGGATTTTTTCTTTCTGTGTGATAAAGTCTGGACCAACAGACATTGTATAGAATGTTAATGTAAATGTCCTTAAGTTATTAAACTATACATTATGTAGTACATAAACAGTTCAGTTTTTTTTCAAATAACCTAGTAGTTTTTTATTCAGCATGGTCGTTTATGTCAGAATTATTCTCAGTAATATCTGAGAAATATATTTTTTCATGTTTCAACCTCCTATGCACTTGTG
Organism: Branchiostoma belcheri; assembly: GCF_001625305.1. Lineage (NCBI taxonomy): Eukaryota > Metazoa > Chordata > Leptocardii > Amphioxiformes > Branchiostomatidae > Branchiostoma > Branchiostoma belcheri. The sequence continues at coordinate 655,652 of NW_017804587.1, read as the reverse complement.
TAAATATACTAATTTGACATATCGGAAACATTGATTCAGAAACTTATTTTCAACTTCTCAGTTCCTGACCTGAACACCAGCCAGCTGACCTCTGACTCCTACTACATCCCTGTGACCCCTGACCGTCGACCTTTGACCACTCCACCCGAGGATGAGCTGTCGTTTGCAGACATCATGGAGATCCATCGTGCGAAGTACCAGCGTTCAGCGTCGGCATTAGATTCCCCTGTCAGACGGAGCCCACGAAGTCCGACAAAAAGTTACGCCAGCAACTACGCAATGTACCATGGGAAGAGTCCACTGAGGGATTATGGGAATGAAGATGAGGAGCGTTATGGGATGCCGGAAGCAAAGCATTATGGGAGGGTGGAGGTGAGATCTCCAAGGTCATCCCCAAGGTCAAAGGAGAGAAGGTACGAAAGGTACGATGGGAGGCCGGAAGGACAGAGGAGAGAGACGTCTCCACACTTGTCTCCTCCGTCAAGAGTGCCCAGGTACGACACACCTGACTCCCGACATGCAGCAGGGGTAAGGAGCTCACCAGAAAGGCACATGAGAGGTACAGATGAGAGGCTATCCCAGCATGTTTCACCCAGAGCGAGACAGTCACGGTACGATGCTTACGATTCTCAGGCTGTTGGCATGCCGAAGAACATTCCAGCATCCACTGACTCTCCAGCAAAACCTATTTCTATCCAAGATCCGAGCTCAGGTAGGAGTGCCTTCAGATCACCAAAGCCAAAGTTGCTCCAAAGTTCCGATACCTCTGCCTATGCCACGTATGACGCCAGACCTGTCGGACACCCACCCACAGCGAAACCAACAATGAACAGTCCCCTGACCACAAAAGTTCACTCCCCTGTTCCCGTGAAGCACAAACCAAAAGTGAAAAGTCCCGGCAAGAGTCCGATCAGTCCAAAAAACGTCAGCAAGAAACGGATGTTTCCTTACGATCGCAAGCCAAGCACCGACAGTGACTCTGAGAACATAAAACCCGGCGAAACCCTCCCGGCAAGAGAACTGTCTCATGTCAAGGATATCGTCTCAGGGAAGAGGATAAAGAAGGCGTTAACCCAGCCCGAGGAAGAGAGAAGAGGCACAGAAGACCTCAGCCCCATGCTGGGGAAGAAGAGCGAGCTTCCCAAGTGGGCCCAGCTGGAGGGGGAGCTGAAGAGTTCGTCCAGTTTTGAGATCAGCTACGACCAGATTAAGAAGATCACCGACCAGGAGGTCAAACAGACCAAAGCTGCCACTCAAATCCAGGTCAGATGTTACCATGGAAACCATGTCGGTTATCAGACACCCTGTCTGTAGATATCTGGACGCTAACTGTATTTGTACAAATCTAAAAGCAAGAACTATAACGTTATATTACTATCAGTAGTTCAAATTCAATCTACGTGCCTAAGTACTCAGGCATAAACTGGCCCCTTAATTGCTCTTCTTTATATGGTAAAAACCAAGAAGCATGATCTCTGGCTGTCTCTTCTACTGCTTGTGAGCTAGTATCAGCTTAAGAAAAAGACTCAAGAAAATTGTCACCTTCTATAGTGGACTTCCTGTATGTTTTTGGTTTGTATATTGAAAACTGTTACCACTTTTACCTAGGCTTTCATAGTAGATGGCAGGATGCTAGTACAAAAATAACGTAACTAAGGCCACACCAATTTAATTTCTTGGTTAACGGATTCGCCCGCTTCATTTTTTTCTGATTTGCAAATAAAAATAAAAATCCAGAATCAACTGCAAAATGCTCATATTTTGCCCTGAACAGTTGAAAACAGACCTTTTCATCCTAGTTGTTACAGTTATTCCATCTTTCAATGCAATGGTATCATTAAAAGTTCAAAATTCATTGTTTACATTTTGAACCAGCCTGGTGTGTTGACTTCATGGCTCCTATCGTACCATTTGGGCCATAATAGGATGCCTAGGCCTGTTTTTATTTTTATTTTTTTTTCGCCCGCCCGCTCCATTATTCTTCTATAAAAATCCGTTAACCAAGAAATTAAATTGGTGTGGCCTAATACAAAAACATAGTCCATGATGCTGACAAGAAAGCAGGAGGTTCCTGTTGTGTGATGTCTGTGTCCTGTGTAGTCATGGTGGAGGGGTGTGCACACCAGACAGACCAGCCCGCGGGTGGGGAAGGTACGGAGCGAGATCCGGGCCAGACGGGCGGAGGACCACGTCAGGAGACTGGGAGCTGAGCTGGACAAGTAAGTAACCTGTCAATAGATCTATCTATTAGTCTCTCAGACATCCAACTTAACTGTTAATTTCAGGTTTGCAATGTGGCTATGACCGCTACATGCCTCGAGTTGATAATTAGCCTGTAAGCTAAGCATCTTTGTTCATCTACTTTTTAAGAAACAAATCTTTTTTAATGGAAGAAAGGCGCCAGAAGTCATTCAAATGATGTTCTTGTAATAAGCATTAGAGAAAAACGGGCTGTTTTGTACTGATATAAGGTTATTACCAAAAGTGTAAACAGACAGAACTTGTGTATATTAAGGACATAATTATATCTTTGCTGTTATGGTTGATGTCATGTTGTTATCCAAGGTGTAAGCAGCAGTATGAACAGGAGCGGCAGGTGCGACAACTGCAGATGGAGGCCATCAAGTACCTCTGGATGCAGGTAAGAGAAAAATCTAAGGCTTATATTTCATTTCTTCTTAATGCATGTAGATAGGCTGTAGAATTTCCAGTATCAGTTCAAAGAACACACCTTTGTCTAAGTTCTTACTGAATTATAGCTAGCATAACGTTTGCTGAGACATTTGAAATTGAACGTGATTGATTTTCCAAATTGCTAATGCCTCTAGACCTAAAGTGAACATTGTCATTTTCTAGGTTTGGCCATTATGAAGTTGAATCCATCACTGAGGTACATGTAGGCCTATGAGTTGAAACTGAATGGTTATTAACATCTTATAATTATCCCCTTTCAGGTTCAAAGCCTTCAACAGTGGCGGGAAGAACAACTAAAGAAGGAGGAAGACGTCAAGCGAACACTAAGAAAATCCATCGAGAAAGAAAACTCAGAACAACAAGAAAAGACAAGCAGCACCTCCTCCGAATCCTCCCAGGTTGAGTCTGGAGGGGTGGGGAAAGGGGAGGACTGAGTCAGTGAAAGGGAAGGACAGGTTGGGAGAAGTGGGACCAGGTGAGACGTTCACAGCCAGCCCACGGCAGACAGACAAGGAGAGACAGCTGGAGAACAGGTGTGCTGACCTACAAAGACAGGTAAGTTGTGATTTTTCTTTCTCTCTAATACACAAATGCCATTTTGTTTACAGCAAGACTACAAATCAGTTGGAAGCAATGTATATATGTATCAGTAATTGTCAGTAGAAGTCAAAAGTAGTTAACAAAAGTCAAATACATTCCCACAGTCAAATATCTGTAATTGTAATATACAGAGGCCACAACATATATTCAGGATGTTTCTTTGTTTGTTCAAGAACTCTATCATATGCAGTTTGAGCCTTTGCCTTGAGTATATGTCTTTGTCTTGTTACAGGTTCTAAGACTCCAAGAGGCTCTGCTAGCTCTGTCTGACCATGTCTTTAAGGAACAAGACCAAGAGGAAGGAGAACAAGACGAGACAAATGTTCCTTCGACACCAAAGGGAGACAGAAGCAAAGGAGCAGCCATGGAGCTGGCCAATCAGAGCACTTTCATTCCAACCAATGGGGACCAGCCTGTCACAGCATCACCAGCCAATCAGGTAAGACATAAGCCATGATGCTAGCCAATCAGAGAACTTTTATCCCGACCAATGGGGATCAGCCTGTGACAGCTTCACCAGCCAATCAGGTAATACATAAGCCATGACGCTAGCCAATCAGAGTGCTTTACTCTAGCAGACCAGTATGTGACAGCACAAACTGACAAATAAAGAAAACAGATATTTCAGTAGCCTTATAATGTTACACAATCTCTCGTTGTCAGGCTGATTACCGGTAGGCCTCTTACTGAGAGTTGTTCCCAATATTCTCCTGACTTTGTTGGTGGTGGCCATCAAGCTTCTAGAGACCTGGCCAGTGGGAGGGCTGCTAGAAGCATGATTTAGCTGTACTAATATTAACTTGTCATGTGGTTAGCTAGAATGTTCCAGAGGCAATGTTGACTTGCCCTGTGACCTCTTTGTGTGTTCTTTCAATGGATGTACATGACGTGTAATAATTACCCGATTCACTTTGTCCTCAAAAGTCCTCTTACACCATATTCAGTGGGTTAAATCAGGTCACTGAGTCAGTGCTGAGAAAATTCTGTGATCCCATACATGTATCTACATACGCCCACCTCACCCAAAACACAGGAATGCAAAAAAAGACAAATGTACAAGTTCAAGTGTGAATAAGATGCTAAAAATGTCAGCAGCTTCTTGAGCACACTTGTGTATGGTCAGGGTCATTTAAGGACAGAGACTTATAGGGCCAACAGTCACATGTTCTGGAGAATGTCAGGTATGACGTGTCACTAAGATTTATGGCATAATTAACATTGCAGACCCATTACAACATGCACAATTAGTCTGGTTACCGCTCAGGCCCAAAGCTCTGACCTCAGCACCATAACATTTGTCATCATCATTTGAAGCCACAGTCCCAGACTAAGTCCACTCTTTCTGTCCAAGTGTGTTGAAACATTGAAACATGCTGATTCCTGACAGGAAGACTAGTAGATACATGTCTAAGGGTTTTTGAAAAATTCCACTTGAAATTGGCAGACAGGCCGCAGGGCATTCTATTTTGTAGTTTTGTATTGACATAAGCGATCTTGACAGCTGTACTGTCAGGTAAACTTCTGTCAGTATTGGTTAGTAGGTTCATGAACAGGATAAACTGTACCAGAGGTTGAAACGAGTACATTCTTTGTATCAAGTTAGAGATTACAAAATATGAAGGAAATGGTTGAATTTAGTTTCAATGAAATTCTACGATCTGCAGTGCTTTAAACAAACAGTAGGGGGCATTACTAAGTAGTTATCTTTTATGATCACTTTTTTATGAGTCCTAAAGTTTTGTAGGGAATATTGTGTAACTGATGGAACTGTACATGTGAATCAGAATACATTTCAGTAATCTGCAGTACCTTCATCAGACACTAGGGGGAGTACAGTAACAGTAGTCGTTCATCATTGCTGTCCCTTCCACAGATTGGGAGCATGGTGATGGCGTCCCCACCCCCTCCCCCGGGCTTCCCCAACCCCCCTCGTGCCTTACGCATCCAGAAGAGCGGAGAATCGGGCATCATCATTGCCTGGCAACCGTCACGAGTCCCCGGCAGTCTGGAGACGGTTACGGAGTATCGGATATTCGTGGACTCTATGCTGAGTGGCACGGTGGGGACTAGACTAAACATTTCTTGATGTATACTTTGTTATATACATGTGTATAATAACATGCAATTCTGTAGCTAAAACGATTTGATAGTATGTTTTACCTTCAAGTTTCTACCTTAGCAAGCTGAAGGTTAACTTTTAAAACCGTGTAATTGCCAGTAGCAAGGAATACTAGCTGTCAAGATGACATTATTACTGGATGTCAGAATGACATGTTTTCAAATCACATATCAAACAGTTAGTGAGTTCTGTTTCTTTGTCTCTTCTTTCCTGTGCAGGTTGATGGTAAGAAGACCCGTGCCCTAATCGAGGGGTTAGACCCACAGGAAACATACAGGTAGGAAATCTTCATCTTGAAGTTTTGAGGTTGTTTGTTCCCCACAACCCACCCACTCCGCTGTTCTGCTGCATGGCTTTGCATCTTCCTTTTGCGCCTTTTTTTGCAGAGCCAACACTTTTCCTAACTAAGCTTCATGTTGTGCCTGTTAACCTACATATGCTAGTCTCAATCATTTAAATCACAACTGTCCTAAGAGGCTGCCATAACTCACCCGTGCACTCACTTGCCTGGTTACTAAACCTATTGTAGCTGCCGAGTCTCTTTCATGCTCTCTGCAGATAGCAGAGAGTGCCCTCAGGTATCATTAATCACTTATCCCACCTAATCACAAAGTTCACCTGTGTTTTCTAAGTGACCACCTTTAACTTCTCTTCTGTTGCTAAAGAAAGCTAAATTTTTTCTCCTCAAAGTTTGAAATGGTCCTGCATGTTCATCATACTTCAATAAAGATTTTGTTGTATTCATAATCCTCTTCCTTCTGTACTCACCTGTTTGTATGCTGAAGTGCCTGTGTGTGTGTGAAACGTCTCCCATTATTGTCAACATTTCAAAGAGAGAGCACACACATATGTCTAACTCTTGCACGACAGAATCTCTGTCCGGGCGGTTTCGAGGGCCGGGGAGTCTCTGGACTCCAACCCTGTGGTGGCTCAGATCGCCATAGCAACCTCCATGATTGACAGCAGCAGCTCCGACTCGGAGTCGGAGCTCAGCAGAACAGTGGAGGAGGTTAAGGAGAATCTATCAGCCGATCAGAAAGTGCCTTCAGCAGGTGAAGGAAAGACGGCCACAGTCCCAGAAGCAGAGAATCATAGAGACTTAAGTGGTACAAAGAGTTCTTCAGGTAAGCCACAAGAAACAAACATTCCAGACGTTACAAAAAGTGCACAGAAAACAAACAGCAAAGAACAGCCACCACTTCCCTCTGCTCCAGTCCAGCCAACAAAACATGAAGAAAATGCAGCAATCGTCAAAGCATCAGAAAAAATGACTGAAGCTGCAGATGAACAGAAACAGGAAGGTCCTGAGTACAAACCCGTGAGGCAGGAGAGCATTGATATTGAGATTGTTGAGGAGAGAAGACCTTCACAGCAGCTCGACGTGGTACAGAAACTCCTGCAGGCCATCAAGGCAGAAGACGACCAGGACAGCAACCGTAGTACCCCTGTATCTGAGCCAGACCCAGTTAAACTAAACCTGGACCAGATCGAGGACTCACTGGACTCCTCCATATCCGAGCTGCAGAAGAGTCTGCCTGCTTCACCCAAACAGAAGTCAGCCCCTGATTTGCCACCAGCAGGATTCTTCCAGGCAAACATAGCCCGGCATTCTGCATCGCCTGATTCTTCACAGTTGGACTCGGATTTGGTCCTGCTAAGTGATTCCCTGAGCAGCTCAATTGAAGTAGTCAGGGAAACACTTAAGAAAGAAGATAAGACTTCTCCTGAGGCAAGCTTGCAAGGAGACTCCTCAGACTTGCAAGGAAGCAGTAACCATAGTGACCAAGACAGTGAACTGTCTGCTCAAGAAAGTCAGCCTCCCCCACTTCACAGCATCTTGCAGTCATCTCTAAGAAAATCAGCATCTTCAAAGGATCCCCTTGCAAAGCCTACCTCCGACAGTTCCTTCCAAGACTCGGGCATTGCAAGCCCTTCTCTGTTAGAGAGTCCTGTGCAGCAAAACATTGAAACAGCAAGGAAAATCTCAGAGGACAGTTCTGAGCAAGTGTCAGGACAAACTTTGCAAAAAGAGAAAGATGTAAAATCTGCAGAGAAGCCACAAGATGACCAGGCGATGGCAGCTCGCCCGAGTGAAGCATCACTCCATACAGCAAAACCGCAACAACAAGCAGTTGATTTGCTAGAGTTTTCAACTGTAAGCAAATCTGAGCCAATCTTACAACCAGAGAAGTCACAGGCAGCTATGAAAGGTGTCAGTTCTTTGCCTCTGAAACCAGAGACTGTGCAAAGTCAGACACAACAACTAGGACTACCCAGGCTGAGTGTAGGGGTGTCTCCAAGTTCTTCTCTCCAGACAGCCAGCAAGTCTTCAGAGGAGTCCTCACCTTTAAATCCTGCAAAGGAAGCTGCCACAGCACCTACAAGACGTCCTGTGAAGTTACAGACATCTCCAAGAGACAGGTCTGTGTCAGAAGGTGAACAGGCAGGTGCTTCAGGCTCAGACAAGAGAGCTAGCGCTGGTGGGACTTTGTCCAGGGAAAGGACTGTGTCTACGGGATCAGAAATGGATGATACTCCCTTACTTCATTCCCCCACTGCCATTCCACGTCCAGTTCTGTTCAAAACATCACCCAGGAAAGACAAGTCAAGCCCACTGTCAACATCTGTGGTGAGTTTTCCCTTTTTATCTTTATTGTTATCTATATGTTTTTATAGATTACATTGGTGTTTATGAATAAACCAGTCAGCCCATGGTAATGCATTCTAGGTTGACACAGTTGATAAAAATACTGCTGTTTTGTCACTAACAGTTGTTGTAATTTTTCTTGCTTGCCAAGTGATTGCAGCACTCAGGTACATTTACTTACCCTTATCAACTTATTATAGCTATTTCTGAAGATTATAAAGATTTGACAGTATTACTAGATTAGGACTTCAGCAGCCAGATTCTGAAGTGTATCCTAATTAGCAGGACACCCAGCTGGAATGACAACAGGAAGAAACTTCATGATGGCTGTATTGTGCGGCCCGTATTGTGAGTTACATAAAGTTTTAGTGTGGTGGCAAGGTTTAGGGACATTACTGCATAAAGTGGTCTTAAAAATGTGGGATAGAAGGGACAGTATTTTGTTTTCTGTGGAGGGATCTTGCTTATAGATGTAGGCTGTTCCTGACCCTCAAAATTGCTACTTTCCTCTGCAGGAGGATTTGACCTTGGCAGCCCGCACAGCACGTTCAAGGTCATCCTTTTCTCCGACCAAGAGTCCCGTCCGGTCGAGGTCCATCTCTCCCAACAAACCAATCAAAGGCAGCCGCATCCCCGTCCGCAGCAAGTCAGAGAAGGAGTTGAGCAAAACCTCCTGAGTCAGCCAATCACAGGAGGGTTGGCAAACTTTTGACCAATCAGGAGGCTGAAACTTTCAAAACCAGCCAATCTAAAAGCAGGGGTGGCAAACTTTTGACCAATCAGAACACTGAAATGTTTCTATTCATCCAATCACAAAGCTCAGAATTTAGAAGATGAATTTGAAATTGTATATATCTTGTGATCCAAAAAATGGATTTCAGACCAGTTACAAACCACTACAAATATTCTTAAAAAGAGCATGAGAAACATTTTCCCTCTATTTCCATGTACATACTGGTTTTAAAAAAGCCTTGTAATTTCTTTTGAAATTTCATTGGTGTGAAAAATGTACTACTAGATATCTTGGTTGTCTTCAAGTTACTGGTATGACCCAAACTATCCAAACACGTCTGGAAGGTTTATTTGTTGCACACATTTTCGTTTTGTGGAAATTGTACAGAAGAAGTTTTTTTTTCTATCAGAATTTGATAATGGATGTGGAAAAGTTCACTTTGGTCTTACAGATATAAGTAACCACTCCAGATTACTATATACATATACCACTGCTATATTTTCAGAAGTCACAATGTACTGCTTGTATAATTGAGCTATGGTAGCTAATGTGTGTGGTTGCCTTACGAGATTGTATTATACATAATCTTGCATATGATTATGACTGTATATATGATTGCTGCTACATGCTACAGTTGAACCAGAGAGTAAGCCACAAAAGAGACTCGAAAAGTTTATTTTCTGAAATGACTAACAGATTGAAGTGAACAATTTAGGTTAATACTAGACTTGTTGCAAAGTTGAAAGATTTTACTGTTGTTTTTTGTGTTTCATTTGATATCATTATCAATGTATAGCTTAGACGTAACTTTTACTAGGGAAACATTCATATCATTTGGGGAAGAATCTATTACGGTAGTACATGTATGTTACTATCCTCACATGTATATGGATTACTTTTGGATCCTGTCAGAAGTAGGGAATCTTGTTACCTACATGTGTATTAGCACATGCACCACACTGAAGTGTTGTTAGTTATAAAGAAATCTTTAAAGCTTAATGTGGAACTGTTGTGCCTACCCAGTGTCTTATATATTGTATATAACTGGCAAATGTAACATTATTAAAGTGGTTTATAAAACACCATGCTACATGTTGGGTTCAAATCTGTCATTAAAGTTTTAATGTGTCAGAAGGTCTTGTATCAAACCAAAATCAGCATAATTCAAATGAAAATCCTTTGTGCGATAGACAGAGAGGAAATAGATGCACTTGTTAGATGGAGGAGGCTGTCTAGATCACCAAATCTACTCCAGTCATGAACTATGATGAGAGGTGATATCATTATAAACTCAGTCACGTTTGGGACTGCATTCTTCACAGTACACCTCACTGCAGTGTGAAATACAACCAGTCATTATAGCCCTGAGAAATTGTAAAGTTGACAGTCACCAAAACGTCAGATAGGTATAAACTCTTGGTTGTGATCTCGAGCTCTAAGCAGATCTTTCAGTGGAAAAGTCGCAACTAACCAAATGGCGGCCTATTGAACAGTGTCTTGCCCATTGGATACTGTCTTACAGGTTGGATACAACTTTGCCACCGAAAAGATTTGTATGGAGATTATATTTGTTGTGAGAATCCAGGCTGTTCTGTGATCTGTCAGAAATGCAGTGGGTTAGAAAGCAGCCGGGTCTGACGTCCTGTTGATTGAATAGATGCACCTGAGATTAGGCCAGGTTTGCTCACGGCGACGCTGGAAGCTACTCCCAGCTATTACACTGGATATAACTCTGATGGACAGCACGTAATGTGCTCCCCAGAATAGAACAATTAGAAACTAACAAAACAACAAAAACTCTTGTGTTAAGCCTATCTTGTCTGTGGTTACAGTATGATAAAGTCACCAGTGAGGCAGGAGTAAGAGGTAGCAAGATTTTCAAACCATCAGGACATTTGAAATGGTTTAAAAACCTTGCTGTCACAATCATATCTGAATTGTGATCTCTTGTGGGAGTGACCTGTTGAAGTTGTAGCAGACATACAGGACAGACAAGATCAGTAAACAGTATAGAAGTACTCCTGCATTCTCCCAGCTTGTCTTCAGTATGATACTACATTGTATGTTGAACAACAGAAGTGCTATACATGGTTACCGTAATACTGTGTCCTTTTGATTGAAAACGCACCTGAATCCCCCCATGAGTTGCTACAGGCTACACCAGAAGCCATCAGTTAATACTGTCTGTGATAGACATCTAGTAATGTGCTTTGAATACAAATGTCACCTGTATATTATAGAAAAGTCTCAGAGGATATCTTTAAACCTTACTTGAAATAAGTTAAAAAGTAACTGTAGAGAAGCACAATTCAGTAACGTAGTTTATGAGGCATTGTTGACAATGTAGGTGAATGATCTGCTATTAGCACAGTGTTGATATTACATTCTGCTCACATATGACCCGCCGACATGCTACAATGTAGTCGGACTTGTTTCTGGGGACCTCCCAGGAGCAATACGTCAAACCCTGTCATCCTCGGCACGACCTTTCACCTCTCTGGGTCAGCCCACCGAGGGAGAGGGCCCGTGGCGATATGACATTTTTTCCTCTTTGTCACCTTTGATGTGGTGACATTCTCCCGATTACTGATGTTTCTCTTCTTTTGTTCTTGTTTTGTCCAGGACTGGTGTACAATGTAGATTACATGTATCACTGGCAGGTTTGAAAGACATCAATGATCATGGAAAGACCACACTTTCCTTTATATCAAAGCAACAGGGCTCAAAATACCTTCTACTGCATACCTGTACAGGTGTAGGTAACATTGAAAATTACCTGCACCAGAAAAATTAACCTCTGTACTACTTTCTTTAGAAATGGTCATCCTTGAATACTGTTTCGAAAAGATTACAGTTCTTTTATTTGGCATTTTGTAGGTCCAGCCAACAAAACTTCCAGATACAAACATACCTAGGACATACCTAGTACGTTAATCCTCGATACGGAAACATCAGAAACTCCAACTTAACCTACACTAACTCGCAGATGCAAGTAGTATTTTGAGCCCTAGGCATTGCTATTTTTGTCATATCATATGTAGTTTTGACTGACCCATAGTGCAGTACCGTTGTCTCTTGAGACAGATGGTAAAAATCCCAACTATATCTAGTTTTCAACCAAGACTTCTGAAAAGTTAAAAATTTTGTGCCTTTCCAAGTTTAGTCTGTAAGTAGCTGTTAATCCTAAGGTCTTCCTCAAAAGTGATCACAAGTTAAGAAGATAATCCTGAAGATTTGACGCATGTTTAGCTAACCCCAATCTTCTCAAACGATAATTGCCCCTGTTTGATTAGCTTCTATTGAAGCTAACCCCCAGAACTTAAGAACGATTTGTTCACAACTATTTATCACAATTTATGTCATGGAAGAATTCGTAATTAGACTGTTATACTTAGGGTCGTACTATATCATGCATTGTCACATGTCCCAAAAGATTTATTTTGATTTACTGTCCAGATTTAGTGTAGATAAAGATCAATAAATAGATGATGCTGAGTCATTCTTGCAGTGATGTGTTAGACAATCTCTGATAAATTTTCATGAAAATCATTTTTATTGATTTTGAAGAAGTCATGAAATGGAATTTCATGTATCGTTCATGTAAAAATGTGCTCTTTTCTGAAAACAGCTATGCGATTTTTTAATTGCTTGTCTAAGAAATTGTGACTTAAAAATGGCCACTCAGAGCTCTTATGTACAGGTGGTCACTTGTACAGTTTGGACTGTAAACCATTATCCCGCTGTAGTCTGCTAATAGTTACCTCCGGGTAGGGATGTATATCCCGTGCGCGGAGGTTTTGTGAGGGAAGACGAAAATTGCGTTCGCAGCCGTTTCTCGCGTTTGGGTGGACGGATATGTCTGGGACTTGGTATACGTTTCGCTGTTGGGCTGTAGATGGTGCACGTTGTTTTGGTTTTTTAGTATGTGTGTTTTAGTGCGTGAAAATGATGCGTTTTGACAGCGTATGGACACCCCTTGTGTGTGAAAGTGGTTTTGTCTTTTGGTTTTCGGCGTGTATAAAGTGTCGTAGGTTGCGTCCACATCTGGTGAGAGGGGGTTTCAGGTATCGAGTGTGAAAAATTATGGTCGCGCGGGTCGCAGCCAGCCAACTTCCGGGTGGGCCAATGGGTCAGGGGTCAACGCCCTCTTGCGCAATTTCGGATGTTTTCTGCGTATAGTACAAATACCGTGGTATACTGTCTCAGGCGTTCTCGACATGCATTTCGCGTTGGGGTAGACGGGACTCGGTGTATCTTCTGTTAATGGGCTGTAGATGGTGCAGGGTTTTTTTGTTTTATTGTATATGTGTTTTGGGGCGTAAGATTATTTGTATTTCGTGTCTCGGACACCCGTTACTGTTGTTAGTGTGTGAAAATGGGTCGCGCGGGTTGACCATTTGCGGTTACATCTTCGCCAATCAATCAGCACACTCGGGCTCGGGGGTCGCCGATGTTATCCTGGGAGCTAGCTTGGGGTGCCATCCCCCTACGCGAGTGAGCGATAATCTTCGGCCAGGGAAAGCCACGTGCACACGCCCCGCCGACCCTGATTTGCGCCCTGGCTCTCCTGGCCGGGTGTCTGTACAAAGCCTCTCGACCGCTGAGTCCCTGTGTTTTCGAACTTCGGTGGGGATTTCCGTGTTGTTTTCTGATTTTCATCATCCACTAAGATATACTTGAAGACCGAGCGTGATTTGAACTACTAGTAGTGTGGGATAAGTGGGGAGGGATGGCAGCCGCGGGGGAAGCGGTCGGCTTGATAAATTTTCGAGAGCAAGTTGATTTCTCACGCGGCCGTTTGTGTGGGTGTTTGTTTACATTATCGCTGGTCGCTGAGGGTCGGGCAGCCAGATTCGCCACGGGATGCCTCCTGTCCTTTCTATTTTTGGGCTCCAGTCGGCTAGGGGGGATTAGTGATTTCACAGATCATTTAGCCAATTACAAACATTTCGAAACTTTTCGAAAAAAAATGGTATTCGCGCGAATTCACTAGTTAATTTAAAGAACAGTCCCAACATGCACCCAACATTCTGCAACATACATTACAATACCCGGAGGTACAAAATCTACGATTTTCCTTGTTTCAACTGGAAAAGAACTGACACTGAATACAGCTGTGTACCCTATAATCTTCACACATATTTAAAACGCTGTAACTGACTGGTACAGTGGATGGACAGTAAAACCTTATTCCACTCTAGTCTGCTAGTGGTTTCAACTCAATACGAGCTGAAACTGAGCTGCCTTACTGTACACCCTATAATCTTCACAGGTATTTAAAATGCTGTAGACTAACTTGCATGGCTTAAAAGCATCTATTCAAATTGTGGACAGAGAGACTCAAACGGAAACTATGTTCAGGCAAATTTCAGACATGTCCTGGAGGAAAACGGCTGTTTGGCAATTAAAGGGGAATTCTACAAGATTAATGACCAAAGTGACACGTGCGACCTCATAACTGCTGAACACGCACTGTGTAGTAAATTGTCATTTTATGTTCCTTCACTATTCATTCAACAGTAACTGTTGGTGTTACCAATGACAGAAGAATGTTCGCCAAGCTTGCAAGAAATGGATTTTTAACCATAGTCTAGAAGTTTGTTGTTTTCTGTAGCCTGACCAATTGCCCTGCATATCTATTATGTTTGCGACATCATTTTCTGTCAGCAATTCGAGCAACTATCCCGCAGTGGATGCTCTGAACGAGGTCAAAATACCACCTACATATGCAGGTTATTCCTGCAGGTATTTCTGATGCTTGTCTGCACCTTACATTCACTGAGTGTTTGCCCAAACTTGGTGCACACTTCATGTTGGGTGTCACCTGCCTCTGTGCAGGTACTTGGAAAATGTTGTGTCTTGTCTGAGGAGATTTCATTGGCATTTTCCACAGGGTTGTTTTACATTGTGTCAAACTGTTCTCTGGGTAAAAAATTGACTTCTTGGTCATTGAACTATGCATAACATGTTTTCAACCCATTAACTATAGCCGAAACCGGATATGCTATATCTGTCTGTGCCCCTGGCCTGAAGCTATCATATATCATTCGCAACCTTTAGACATTAGTATAATTTTTCTTTAATTTGTCAAATGTACCAAAAAACAGTTGTGTCCCAGTTATAAGTCATTAAAATGATTTTATGAGGGCTTAGAATTTCACCAGTCAATGGGAAACAAAGATGATAGGGACACATGACTTTACCTCGAAAAGGAAATGCATGAGTAGAAAAATAGATTATAGTGGCTCTGTCAAAAGAAGAAGCAGAGTGACATTATAAGGTCACAAAGGTTGAAGCTGTTTTTTCTCTGGAGTCAGACCTCCAAGGTGCTCGTAAAGCAAAGTTGTGGAGCAGTGCCAACTACAGCAGACAATGAGGGCTTGATCAAGGCTTACACCTAGTCTGGTGGCACGGTTGACATGGCACCTATAGCTTTGATGTATTTTGTACTTTAGCTGCATAAGATTACTTGGATCCGGAGGCTAAAGCTGTAAGGTTCTGAATCAGTGAATGTTACTGTGTGGAGCTGATCTAGAGATTTCTGACTATACACCTGTATTCATTTTCCTCAAGGGGATTTTGGTTTTACCACTCACAGACACACACACACTCACACACACACTCACTCACTATCCAGTTTATCGTCTGTTGTTCCCCGTACTCCGAGGGCTAGACGTGCTTGCAGACTGATGCTAAAGATTGATACCAGGAGTTGATTTGTGTGTAGAGGATGCTGGTAGCATAATAACATAGGTTTGGGCTTTGTAATTGCAGTGGTGTTATGTTTTTTTTCCTACAGTGTATTTTGAACCTTGGTTCAACAGCTCAGACTTTGCTTTGTCTGCTGTGCTCTGATAAAGATCATTCATCTTTCTATATCCTCGGCAGTGACTTTGAGACATTCTTTTACGTAAGCTTGTACTTACAATTTGAGCTGGCTTGATTCCAAAAGGTAAGCACTTGACTCATCACAGTGTGTAAGATATCATATGCTTAAGATCTACTTTGGAAGACAGCAATACCTATAAGCCTACACAGGACTGTGCCAGGGGTGGCCAAGTCTAATCTGCCTATAGAAGGGGACTGTTTCAGACATTCTTGATTGTGAATGGAAACCTTGCCTGTGGTTCTGGCCTCCTCATTAGATGCCTTTAAAAGTAGGATGGAGGCTTGTCTAAAGAATTTGGTTGAAGAAGAGGACAATACAGTACCAGTTTATTCTGTTTGTCTCTTTTTGCAATATTTCAATTGTAAACAACACATTATAGATCAACTGAAGAAGAAAATATTTTATAACAAAAAGAAAGGACAACGTTTAGAAATATCAATTTTATCATATCCCCTCCCTAAAACATTTTTGCCATTCTCACCCGCTCCATCACTTCTGGTCCATCCTAACAATATCTAATGAATATTTTTCAGTAAGGTAAACTAGAGATTGAATGAGAGACAAGCAGACGCAGTGAGACACATGATTTTGAAAGGGTGTCAGGACTTTATTTACAGAACGTCTGGCTACAAGTTGAACCTTGCTCGTAACAGACACAAATCTTGTCAAGCAGATGTGAGGAGCATCGGTAATAAGTCTAGCTTTGTCTCTGTGCAAATAGTTGTCATGGTTACAAAACATTAACGTTGATATTTGGTCAGCAGTGTGTCAGCTTGGTGATCATTGGATAGACAAGAACAACAGCATCAGGGCCACACAAACACTTCACATCAACATCAATTAGAATGAAGGTGAACTCTGGTTGGTCAATATCCAATGCTGTAACCATAGCTACTGAGTACAGCATGCTGATTGGTCAGTAGTGTATCTTACAGTCCATGATTGGTTACTATTATACAGTATGTATTGCTTAATGTTATTGTTTAAAAGAGCTATTATATTATAGCATTCTACTATACCGGTAAATGTTTTTGCTTGCTAGTCTAGAAATGCAGCCTTGGTGATGGGTTCAAAATGTTGCTCTGAACAGGACAACTTCTTCATTGAAATTATGTGACAGTAACTATATGCTACCAATGGTGGACTGAAAGAGGAAAAGCTCCTCCATTCTTCTTAAGCAACCTTACAACAGTGTTGTTGCTCTGTCAATAAATTTTTAACAGCTTTAGTTTGAAATGTGTAACAGTATGTACAGTGTTCTGAGTATATGTACATGTATCATATACCCCATGTTTTGTACATGTAAGTACTGTGTGCTTGTCATATTAGAATGTACCTTAAGATATATACATACACCTCTTGTCTCTAAGTCTATATTGTACTCCAGCTAGTAGGTTTTAATTTTCTTCTTCTTTTTTTGCATTAATTTTTTTGAGGAATACATACAGTAGTACACATTTGCAACCAACACATCACTGAGGCTCAAAGTCAGACATAATACACTTCTCTAATACTGTAATGTTAAGGCAGTGTTTTCTTGCTGTTTTTCAGTCAGGAAATTAAGGATTTGTATGCCAGTGTATGACTGGTCATTGGGCTGTTGGCGTTATACAATGTTTTTCTGAATTGTGCTACGTCGATGAAGGTTAAGACATTCAGATAATGAGATACAGACTGAACAAAACAGTCACCTGGATAGATTTTGAAAACTGCCAGACCTTTCAACTAAATTTAAGTAGCATCCAGTAATGACAGTCTGACAGTTTTCAAAATCTGTCCAGTTGCCTGAGTAACTGTTTTCTTGTGTATCCTCCTGTCCTGCTTGGTCAAAACAGTCAGTAGATTAATCAAGGATTAGCATATTTGTATGTTGTTAATATTTTTGCATTTTTCTCCTGCTACTGTGGGGGTGGTTGAGGCGGCGGGGGCAGCCAGCCGACAAACACGGGCTGGTACGGACTGACCGGCGGGCCGTTGGCGTACTGAGGGGGCGGTGGAGGGGGCGGGGTCGGCATGCCGTAACCATAGGAACGGGGCGGCAAGTAGGCGAATATCGGCATCACCGGACCTGGTGAGGGACTGCTGGTAGCCATGGCAGCAGATGCCGTCACCCTGGCAACCGTCGACGTTGCCATGGCAACGGTTAAGGGCGTGACGTTGGGGAGGGACATGGTGCTGTTTGGGGTGGTGCAGGGCGGGGTGAGCCTGTGTTGCATGCCGAGTTGGACCCCTGGCGAGTTCGGCACCCCGACGGCGGCCTGCTGTTGCAGGGAAATCTGTACCCCCGGGGAACTGGGCAGCTTTGCGGGAGAAAAGCTGTGGACGACTGCAGGGGAGTTCGGGTACGTTGTTGGTACAGGCGGCTGTGGGGTTGCCGGCATGGCGAGCTCTGATCTGGACGCTGTCGGCTGGCTGGGGGACTGCATGGTGTGCGGGGACGGTGGAAGGGGCATGTCCACGGCGTGTCTGGGGGGCGTCATGAGGCGCTGGGGCGGCGCCGAGTCGAAGGTGGGGTGCGGGAGGTGCGTCTGGAGCACCCGGTGCACGTCCAGGGACATCTGGGAGTTCCTGAGGTGTGAGCGCAGGCTGACGACCAGCTCGCTGTCCTCCGGCATGTGCTCCTCGTGCAGCAGGAACTGCAGAGCCTCGTACGCGCACTCCGAGAACCCCGCCAGCACCGCGTCCGTCGCTGTGAAGATCACTCCTCGGGCGGGAGGGGCTGACGTCTGCTGGGGACAGTTCTCGTCTGGGGAAATAGAGAGAAATTTCCTGTTAGAAAAGTACAGAAAAGCACTCTGCTAGCAATGTACATCATGCATCTGGCAGGTCGCTAGAAGCTTCATGTCCTCTTTTTTATTGTTTTATTGTTTTTTTACTGTGACTTTTTATTTTTTTATTGATGTTTTAAAGACAGTTCTCGTCTGGGGAAATACACTCAGAGAAAATTCCTGTTAGAAAAGTGCTTCTCTTTCCAAGCACTTAGTAACACACTTAGTAACACACTTAGTAACACACTGAGTAACACACTGCGAGCCTGACTAGATGATTGCACAATATACATCATGCTTCTGGCAGGCCCCTAAAACTTGAGAAGCTTCATGTCCTCTTTTTCCATTTTATCAATCTTCAAAAGAAAAATAACAAAATTGATGAACTTTCCAGCGAGGGATTATATGAATGAACAATGATGTGATCTTGTACATAGTACATACTACTATATAGTTACATGTATAATGACAATAACAGAAATTCAGAGTTCTAAAGTGTGATATGCAAATTTATAATGCCGCTCCCCATGTACATTGGACCAACAGGTAAAATTCTAAGCATAGGGTGAAAAATATGCAATTGCCCACCCAACAACCGACCCACCCACGCAATGACCTACCCACCCCTGAGCACCACCCACACACCCACCCCACACCCTCTCTGCCAACAAGCGATTGTGGAACCCAAAAGAACAGAGGAGAAAAAGTCAACCTAATTCCACGATGACAATAGCCAGTGCTCAGGAACGCGTGTGGGTCCAAAGGCCCTAACA
Source organism: Branchiostoma belcheri (assembly GCF_001625305.1). NCBI lineage: Eukaryota > Metazoa > Chordata > Leptocardii > Amphioxiformes > Branchiostomatidae > Branchiostoma > Branchiostoma belcheri. Next base: position 636,429 of record NW_017804587.1, on the reverse strand, counting down.
CGATTACTTGTATAGAGAGGTTAGAGGCCAAGAGGTTTAAGAAAAAGAGGTATTTAAAGTAGCTTTCTGACAAATTAGAGCTTTTGTTCGTTGTTTGCTCCAGTATCTAGGCAGTAAGGATGTTATTGAGCTATGTCAATTACATTTCCCGCTACAGTTAGCAGGTTAAGTAGCAAACCGAACTGGTAACAAGATTGTATAAATCTGTAACGTTGTGTCTTTTCTCACTCCACCCAGGTGTAAAGGGGAACCTGACTTTGGTAAAAGGCAGTGGAAGGAGAGGGATGGGTTCTGCCTCCCAATGCTGCACCCAGACAAAGTAGATTAACGACCCACTGCCCCTGTGGCCTTAGAAACGCTATAGGACCTTTAACTTTTTTTAACCTCAACAACCATTGAAAGTATGGACAGCACCGGTGCTGAAGATTAGCATAACTTCAAAGCTAACAACTGATATATTCAAGTTTGTTTGAACAGTTTATATTCAGTACAAGCTTGAAGACATGGAAGAGTTTGGTAGAGAAACTTAAGTAGAAATCCCACCAGTCTAATGCAATTTCCTAACAAGATAAACAGAAGAAAAGAACCATTACAAATTTGGTACTGGGTCTATGGACCCGAAGAAGGCAAAGGTCTGGTCATTGGCCAGCTGGTCCATATGTGGTCACTTGTACAAAAACTGAATCTTTGTGTCACTATCTATCTTGACTATACATTTGTAACCCTACTTGTAAGACTTGTGTAAAGTTGTGTACTGAAGCCTTGTACTTGGCACGTGACTGAACAGGCACGACATTTAAGAGTACTACCTTTAAGCTGATGGAGTTATGTTTTTCCTGCTTTGTTTTCCCTCTTTTTTTTTAAGTGGCACAAGAAACAAATGACGTAATTAGTTTGGCAGCATCCATCCATCTAAGCCACATCCATCAACTTACAACACAAAGCCGAAATTGTCCTGATAAAAATAAAACAGGACGGAAAAATGCAGGTGTACCTTACCGTCAAAGGGCTTCCTGTGTTTGGTTAGTATATCCTTCCGATGTTGGTTATCGGTTGCTTTTTGTGGGCCGATGTACCTTGTTAAATACACAAACAAAAACTTATAACTCTCACTCGGGTTATGTCGGGGAACAATGGATGGTTAGTTTGGGTTCCTGGCTACGTGCAGGGGCTTTGTTTCTGAACCGCCAAGTTTTCGTCAGCTATTGTGCCGGAAATAATGCAGAGGAACTGAGATACTTGAACAGAGATCCGCTTTTCATATGCCGGCCAATGGCCCATGTAGCACTGGGTGAAGTACAGTCTGTAATAGTCTGGTCTAAGGCCACACCAATTTAATTTGTTGGTTCTCGGATTTTTTCAGGAAAAATATGAAGCGACAGGGCGAAAAAAAATAAAAATAAAAACAGATCTAGGCATTCTATTATAGCCCCAAATGCTACGATAGGAGGTATGAAGTCAACACAAAAAGGCTGGTTCAAAATTTAAACAATGAATTTTTAACTTCTAATGATACCACTGAATTGAAAGATGGAATAACTGTAATGACTAGGAAGAAAAGGACTGTTTTCAACTGTTCAGGGCAAAATATGAGCATTTTGCAGTTGATTCTGAATTTTTTTTTTTGCAAATCAGGAAAAAATGAAGAGGCGAATCCGAGAACCAACAAATTAAATTGGTGTGGCCTAAGTTGATGTTTAAGGCTTAACACCAAATCTAATGTTTGAAGATTAAGATGTGACCACTTTTTTGGTGGTCCCTTAGATAATTTTTCCATTGACATGAAGAAAGACCTCACCCTAAGGCCTAAGTGCTTAATATGTAATTCTAAGGATTGTTAAATCTTTTTTATTTATCAATTTGATTCCAGGGTAGCCAAAGACAGGTGAACAGATTGCAAACTTAAGAGGTCATAAATAATACAAAGGTCTGTCTTTTTCTTATTTAAAACATTCAGATCCCTCATAAATCCTGCACCAGTACACACTGACACCAACTAAATCTGACAAGCGGGACCCTTTCATGTACAGAGGATGTACAATTTAGATAAGGGGAAGAACGTTAGCAGCAATTTTCCTCACCCATCTGAGCATGAAAATCCCCTAATCCCACATTAGAGCCTGCACGTGTGTCAGGGACAATCAACGTCATTCCTTTCAAACGTTTTCTTCTGGATATCTTCAGAACAATTTTACAAGAAGATCCAACGTGGGATGAATTCCTGTGCTTTTGTACACACCATTGTGTCAGATACAGAATCTCCAGGAGATGTAGTACAGGGAATCAGTTTTGCCTGGCCTTAGGTTAGAACTTACTGCTGATGAAGTTATGTTGAGAGCAGCTCCCCTCAGGCAAGTCAGGCCCAATCACTCTGTACCTGCTGAGTGGTAATCCCTGCCTCTAACAGGAATATTTCCCTCACTACCCTCATTTCTACCCTCTAGGCTGAATTTCCAACTTTTAAAAGCAATACTGGAGGTGATTTTCATTTTTTTTAATGTGCTGTTAGTTGATCTGAGCTTGCTTTCATGATGCATTGAAAATTACCCAAGAATACAACTCAGGGACCAATAAGTCTTGTCTATGTGGACAGGTGGTCTCTCTAGAGTATAGACAGGATTCTTAATGCTTGTATCAATGGGAAAAATTATCCAACGTCAATATTAAAGAGACCACAAAAAGTGGTCACATTGGTCAGTTGGTGTGTATGTAGAGGTAGTCACTTGCAGTTAAGTTTGGACTGTACCAGTAAATTAGAGTTGTCTGGAGGCGTCCAGAACAATCTACCTGTGACGAGGCCCTTGGCGCTAAAGATTATGATCGATTTTGTGCAACTAATCTCCACCTGAAGGAGCTGGTAATTAAAAGCCAGTGTGATTAACTCCTGATCTTAATGAGCAGGTTGTTAAAACTGTGAGATAAGATAACACACACGGCCCATCTGGTGGTGCTGACATGGAGTAATTGTGCCTCTTAACACTTGTCTGTCTCTTGTCTGATCTCCAACCAGATGTAGTGTTTGGCTCAGTGTTTACACAATCATATGTTTCAGGCTAGTTTTTAGCTCATCCCTCCTAGACTTGTAAAGAGTAGAAAAGATACTTTTGGGTCTTTTGAGGATGTTGTGTGTATGTAGTTTATGTACTACTAAATATTACAACAGGAGGTATCAAACTTTGTATAGTATCCTTATTTGACTCAATTGCCTTTGAAATAGCCTGATGGTTTTGTTTGTTTGTTTAAGCCTTTGTTTATTCATGAAATACTCAAAGTCAGCCTGCTGACGACTTTTCATTCAGCTACACTCAGTGTCACTGCTAGCTATCCTTTGCGCACCAATATGTGCACCTTTTGGTTCAGACATATACTAACCAGTACAGGTGCGTATAATCGCTCTGGCCAGGATCCAGAGTTGAAAGTTCCCACCCTTGTACTGGGACTATTATTTCACCTGTGATGCTTTTCTTGTCCCTTTGTTTGTTTATTTGGTATTGCAATACCTGGACATGTGTTTGCCTTAGGCTGCATTACACTTTGACACAATGAGCATTTTCTCCCGATGACAACATTACGGCCAGGCCCCAGTTATGCTGTCTTGCTGTTATATAGACTGCCTAAGTTTTGGATGTCTGTTTGCGGCTTATTTTAGGATTAGCTTGAGAGAAAGGCTATTTTTTAGGCCTTTGAAAAATGCATAAAACATCACCAGCATTATGCAACATTGTAGGTAGTACATTTGTAAATCCACTGCCCAAGGCAGTCTCTTTAACTTTTATAGCCTGTCAATGGATGAATTAATGCCTGATCACTGCAGATTTGGATAATCTTCAGCACATCTAGATACACTTTATCTCATGCAAATTTGATTGAGAGTTTTTCCATAATTATCTTTGCAAAAATCAGTCCAAATAAGTTGGTAACAAAAGATACATTGATGTTCACTGGAAAGGAAGACAAAGGGCCTTCAGGCTAAAACTTGTATTTTACAGAATACACACTTTGATCTGACAAGTTCAAAGCAATATGGAAAACAAGTTAAGAACCAGTCATTGTGGCTCACCCACTCACTCACTATGAGGTTTAGCTTCAAAGTAAAATGTCAGGTAGTATCCTGGTTACAGTTCAATGTTTGACAAAATAGAGCCTTTGAGTTTGGCTTCTCCCTAACTCTAAGCCTTATCAAGTCTAAGCCCACACCACTTGCCTCTAACCTTAGTAAAGAGTGCCTTATCTATTGATGTGAAAAGTATGCAATTCAGCCACTTAACCTGGCTACGATGTACCTTTTTAAGGATCACGTTGATCAAATAAACCAGTCATTCATTCACTCATTCATTCATTGGCTCATGACTCATGATGCTGGTATATGTACTACCACTGATCACAGCAATACATCTGTTGTGCCGTAATCAGGTGCTTTGTAATAATTACTGGACTGGTACTCTTGAAAACGTGGACAAATTCCAGGAATAGGGATTGAATGTCCTTATGTCAATGACTGTGCAGATAACAGTTATCTTGTCTTAATATAATTGCTCCTTTTCATTACCAGGATGAGTCATACCCTGGATACGTGCCCTTTTACACAACACACAAACTTTCTGGTTACATAACATTTCAGATAGCATGTTACATCTAAGCCTGCATAGCTAATTCCTGAGACATTACCGGTATTTCAAAGCACATGTATGTCAGAATGATGGCCCTGCTACTCTATGTCTGCAATGAGGGTACTTTTAAGGCAGTTTGAAACGGAACAGAGGGGCAGAGAATGGAGGCACAGCTTCATTGAAGGGGGTAGAAGTTTTTGTCCCAAAGTGTAAATTATAAGGCTTCACACTGAATTTCTTTGCCCTTGGTACATTTTTATTTCAGAAAATTGATCCGATTTCGTGCAATCCTGCCATCTGTAGTTAAGTATTTGATAGGTACCAGTAGTAGGTAATACAGAGCTGTGCTTATTGTTGAGTTGAAACCAGTGTCTCTTGGTAAGTACAGATGATGATATGGTAAAAAATCCTCTTCCTTCCAGTCCATGAGTTGCTGAGTCATCTCAGCCTGGTTATGTCAGAGTTACGTGGAGTGGAAGAAACCTCTTTGAACAACTTAAGAAACATCTTAACTCTCTCATTCTTCCAGTCTCAGGAATGATAACATCTAAGGCTTATATTAGGCTGTGTCATTGGTCACTTTCTACTTCAAGGATTTCAAGGTAATCTTGGATTCAAATGGAACTCTCATCCCTTTTTGCTCAATTCTTTGCTCTTAGTCACCTTCAAATGTTAACATCGTCACAAATCATGTCAGATTTTTGTTTGTTTGATTGTATATGGTTTTTACCAATATGAATGAAGAGGGGTTAGCACTTGAAATGTAGGGATATCAACTTGAAGGTAGCTAATATATGATCAGTATAGCCAGAGGCATGGTTTGGGCTGATCACAACTGCAGCAGGTTAGCCCTAAAGTTCTTGGAAGCAGTTTATTTATCTCATAAAGGAAAAAAAGGACTCAATACCTAGGTAATGTCATATCTGAAGTCTGTTCCTTCAGCTTAAGTCTACACGGTCATTGCCATTCAGCCCTTTCGTGCCAGGAGCAAATTACAGAGACGGGCGCACACTGCTGTCTTCAGTTTAATTAAGGTGTCATCAGGGTTCCGGACAGATTTACACTTAAAAACAGTGTTTTCCACGTTACTGTAAACAGTATGGTGGTAGTTTTGAATGCTGGAAATTGCTTTTAGTGAAAGTGCGTGACTGTGCATAATGTTCTTCTTGTTGTTGGGTGCATGCTTTAGGACAGTACTTGAGAGAAGGACTTGACTTCTAAAATTTTCTTGAAACCTTTGGGGAAACTTGTGAAAACGTTTCATTTGATGAAAATTTTTCACTTAAAAATGCGACAGGCTTTCACATTAAATACAAACTTTATAATGATTATGCTACCTACTAACAAGTTGTGGATAGTGGAAGTAAATATTTGACTTTAAACACTTCATAGTCCAACTGCAACTTCAGTATATTCAGATATATTAATTTCTTAAGGTTACATAACTTTCAATGGCATCCAGATCTAAAGTTCTCCCAAGTTTAATTAAAAGTCATAAATTTCTTTTATCAAAAAGAGCAACTCTCTTCCACATCAGTGCTTCTGAATAACATCCTGTCTCTACTTTCCTTTTGAAGTTTCTGCAGATTTTATGTTGTTCCCACTGTGGGTGTGTAAGGGTAGAGGAATGGGTGATTTCTGGGACAAAAGGCTGTTATTATTCCTACTGCCCATTGTTGTGTTGTGCCAGTCTACACACAATTTACATTCTCCATCCCAGCCTATTGTTCCTCTGAACACCTTGGGCCTGAATGCAGCTCAGAGCAGATGTACATTTTAGCAGTCAGGCAGAGGCAATGGAGACTCCTGTTTTGCATCTCTTTTACAGGCAAAAGTCCACAAGTCTGACAAAAATGCTCATGTACATCATCAATGGTAAAACTGCTACTTCTGTGTTACATTAGCTTTTGAATATTGGAGAAATTTGAAAAAAAAAAGCAGCCAAATTAATAACACAACATTTTTGTACTTGGAGTACTCAAGTGCGAGCTGTGTGAGGGTTTGGACTGTTGCATACTATTAGAGCTCTTTTCTTAGAAGACAGTGTGGTGGGTTCTTTAACATGCTCAGTGTGTGGTTATCACTTTGTTCTTAAGGATTGTAACTTCTGCCAGTAGCATACAAATTATGGACTGAGGACTGGCCTTATGGTCCAAAAGCAGGATTGCTAACCACTTCCAGTACACTACAGTTTATTGCACTAGCAATGTGTTTTTTAAGATTTTTAAAAAATATGACACTGATCGAAATCTCACAGGACTTCACCAATCCAGGAAAAGATCAGCTAGTGGTGAAATTTGCCAAAAAGCCAGCGTGTGTCGGAATGCTCCGGTCAATGGACTTGGTTCTGCCTCCTTTCACTCCTCTCACTCGAAGTCTCAGCTGCCAGCACAGTTCTGACCATAACAGCGGCCCACAATAGCCAGGACAGGCGTAGCGTGTGTGCCTTTGTCCGGCCATTTCTCCAGCCAACCGTGGAGAACTTTCCTGACAGATCCCTCATCTGCATACAGCCTCCGCTAAAGGAGACCCTGAATTTTCCACAAAAGGGTCTTGACCTCGGGGCAGTACCTATCCATCTGGGAAACGTGCCATTTTCTGGCTCCACTGAGCGCTTTGAAACCCTAAACTCGGAGAGGTGCGCTGAAAGGGCTTAAACGCGCCCCATGTGTCTCTGTCACTGTGCTGCTATGCACCTCGTTTGCAAGGATCCCTTTAACACTGGCCCGTAATCTGTATCGGGGCTTTAAATCTGGGAGGTTTAAAAGGAGAAAAAATGGTCTGCTTTATCATGAGAACTAAGGTCCAAGCATGAGTTTAATTTACAGAATTTCAATGGTTTTTATTTCAAGGCCATTCTGAAGACAGCCAGGTGCAAGATGCAATAGAAGTTACTGTGGTCTACCTAGAGGGTGGTCTTTCTCCATTTGAAATATTGTGTAATACGAGATTTGAATACTGTGTCTGGAATGGTATCATCTTATCAAGGGTAAAAATCAGCAATATTCCCACGAATGTCACATCATGTCATTGCATGAGCTACTTATCAATTTTGGAAAACTTACAATCCAAATCAGTCATTTCATGCTAAATATACATTCAATCATGTCATATAAATATAAGCTGTTATCTTAACAAATGATAAAATGTAGGTAACTCTACATTTTGCCTGGAAATAACTTTCAGTGACATTGAATTGTGTTTCACCCAAGTCTTTCCTTTGAATACGTTGCATGCATCAGTTACAATTACATTCATGAAGCAACATGCATTTTCCGCAACTGAAATCTTGTAACAACTGTCTGACTCTGCTGGTATATTATTATGTAAGAGCCGAATTTGAGTCCCAACTTTGTTCCAAGACTTTTAGCATTTACTCTTCTTCTTGGCCTTGACGCCTTTCTTCCAAACACCCTCAGAAAGTAAAGTTGACTTTCTGTCAAGAATCTTCAAGTTGGACACAAAGGTACTGTACAGCAGACAGGCCAAGGACTTTCCCTTTTTCTTTACATGCAGTTCCTTGACCAACATCGAGAACAAAGGGGGCAAAAGGTCACTTTCCCTTTCTCCAAGTTCCATTCAGCGCCATAAGAGTGAAAGCCCATTGTTGTCCCCCCTGAAAACCCTCACCTTGTCCCTGGGAAACTCAAGGAAGCTTCATTGTGGTTGCCGTAGCAACCAATTTGTTACACTTTTGTGGCGATGCACTGTAAACTTCATTCTTCTGCACCTTCTCTGGATTTCTCAAGGCTGAGAGTCAATGAAGGCATCAAGTCTTCAGATAAACCCTTCTGCTAGTTTATGAACTAAGGATTACCGGTATTTGGTATTGCACACACAGTCAAAACTGCCTAAGAAAACCACTTAGGGGACTGATACAATTTGTACTATGTATGTGGATACTATACACATGATTCTTATCGTTTGTGTCAATGGTGTCAGCCGACTGCTGCCCACCCCTGTGTCAGGGACCCCAGCAACTGTATAATCAAAGGCTGGCTAACGTATACATACTAATGGAGAAAATTATGTAGGGGAACCACCAAAAAGTGGTCAAAGTGGCCAGGTGGTCACTAGTTCAGGTTGGACAGTACAATCATTCTGGATACTGGAAACTCTACTCGCTGGTATGACTAGTGTCCTGAAGAGTTCAGGCCTGACACTGAGTTGTAGGCTAATGTCTATTGTATATCAGTAATGGGGTTAGCTGGCCGAGTTTCCTTACTATTGTCAGCACCCATGAAAGGTCTCAAGGCCCACCCTGGAGCCTCAAGAAAACTTGAGCAGATGTAAGACAACTCAGACAGGACATATTTTCCTTCTGAATGGGCCAAGATGGGAGATCTGCATACTGAAGTCTTCTATTGTGGTCATTGCACACAATGAGCAAACTTCTGGGTGGTATCCTAGTATTTCGAAACAACAAATGTATCCAGACTTGACTACAAAAATCAAATTACACAATGTACCTCGATTTGTTTTCTCATGATTCTGTGAAGGAGTGCGAAGGAATGTGTCGGTATCTCCAATTTCCCATGATGCTATGTTGGAAACTTAGACTCAGTCTGGTGGTCTAAAACTTAATCAAACTGGCACATGTAGTCTAAATGTACTAACTATGCTGTATTTTCCCAACCAAAAGAGATGAGAGCTTAATTTGTTGTTTACCCACCATTTTCCCTGTCCACAGGTGAGGTTCTTCCTGTCAGTGTCTTCAGGTGTTCTATCGTCATGTGGAGGAGGTCGACTTTGTCGTTCTTAACACCCTGCCAGGAAAAAAGATATCAAGTTATTCATTTGTTTTTTTTCTTTGTCACACAGAAATGTTGCACAACACAACATCAAAGTCTTGGTCACACAAAGATACCCTCAGTTCCACTGTGCTTCTTTTCACCTTCGTCCTCGGTTGTCCTGCAATTTTGATGAGCCTTCTGCATGTTGAAGGGTCTTATTGTAAGTGTCTGTGTGGACTAAGGTCATTTAGATTATATATTAGTGTTGGAAGAATCTTAAAATGTCTTAGTCAGTTCATTGGGGTTAGAAAAAATGGATTTAATTAGGTGTTACAAAAATTGATAGACATTATCTGCTATGCTGTTATTTTTGACATGGCTACTGTGACCCTTAGCTGAGAAACTCTACCAGAACTTCCCCATATCTTTTGAGTATTTATGCCTGCATCTATCTTTCAAGGGTGGCTTATCTTTTACAAAGGTAACGTTCCACCATTCACCAAGGCCAGGCAATGTTCTTTCTGTGCAATTATGGCCCAGAATGGAAATATGATCTGACTGCCTTTGAAAATTTCCTCCACTTAAGTATTATTTGCTTGAAAAGGCGTCGATTGGTCACATAAATTAGTGCCTTGTGCCATAAGGTTGAAAAGAAAAGTCGAAGATATCCCAAGATAACCTTTCTGCAGGATTACCGATGTCTTCTGGCTCACTGCTCCCTGTCCAGCCTTCTAATTATCCAGGCTCAAAAATAACGAGCTTTGGATAACGCCTCATAAATCTAGCTCTTTCAGATGTTGCTTAACATTTGTAATCTTCTTTCCAGAGTAGGTTTAAAGTGTACAAAAGCAATGAGAGCAATTTACTATAGTGTGTTAGGGGAAGAATTTCTGCACACGTAAGCAGGTTGAACAAGGTTGTTGTATGATAATCTAAGGCAGGAGAACAAAAGATCCCAAGTTCCAGGAGAACACTTGGGACACTGCCAGTAGTGGTTTCGACGTGAGGTACTCTAAGCTTTTAGATTCAAAAAATGATGAAAAAGATTACGGGAGGGTTTAAACTTGGCAAATTTGGTGCTGAAGCTTGTGGCAAAATTGATAAATTGCATGAATGACTTAAAGCTATGGACAGACAGGGAGATAGCCAAGACATGAGTTCAAAAGATTTCATGTCGTACAATTGTTCTACGCCCTAGCGTGACAGTACGTTGTTGGAATGATCCACATGTTTTCGTCCATGCATCTCTGAATTACAGCATAATGACAGACATCCTCATTAGGCTGGTAGCTGATGCCTGTTGCATGACATCACCACTGACCCTCCCTATGTCTGTATGTCTGTTCCTTATCAACTTCTTGAAGACACCATTGCTCATCCTCCTTCTGAACAATTGCTCTTGATAATTGTTTGAACCATTCTTTACTCATGAGAATAGCAAACCGGTCTGCAGGCCGCTTTTCACTGAGGCCGCATGGGGGGAGAGGTAAGGGTCAGACAGAATATATGAATGTAAGATACAGTTTACATCATTTAAAGTTCTAAATAAATTTCTACACATATTCTTACACATCACTCACTCAGTCCCCTCTGAGCCTAGTGGTCCATGATGCTCCAGTAGCTTTTTCCATTTGTAGTACATAATACATACTTAAGAATGAGAGGTGGTATATAGCTAGGGTCCGTTTGTTTTGGTCATTTTCATAGCCTCCTTTTGCAGTCTTACGAGACCGAGGAAATGCCTACTGCCTAATGTCAGTGAAACCATGGTCTAACCCCTGTTCTAGCATGGGAAAGGACATCACAGTTCTCACCTGTACAAACCACACTTAAGGAACCTTAAGACCCTGGGAGAATACCTGGTAAGCAGCCTTGACATAAGATTTACCTGTTATTGGACATGGTCTGTGCTTATGTCACTTAAACATTCGGATGGATCTGCAGGATACCTCTTGGGCAACACTGATGTATGTTTGTGGTTGCTACTCTCATATGCCTGACTAAGTCACACTCTGGCCGACTTGCCTCACAGTATTGGGGATGGGGGCCTACCAGCCCCCCACAGCAAGAGATTGTGCCATACAGTCTACTGGCTTTCCAAGTACTTCATTTGCTTAGTTGTAACCTTCAATCATTGCCCAAACTTTGTACCTTGTCACGAAAACAGTTTCGTCAGTGGCACAGTGATGTGCTACAATGGTTTGACTTGACTTGGCCCAGAGTGATGCCAAGTTTACAGGCTTGACATTGTCCCCCCTGTTGCTTACAAAGTAAACATCGCAGGGATTATCCCAAATGTCAGAAGGTAGTCAGTGTCACCGGCTTTGTTCAACTGTCATTGGGTAAGGCTCTGCAAACTCACTCCACTGAAAGGAGCTGATTCAGTTTCTGTATCAGTCCGATTTTCAATCTGTCTTGTTTGCTGGTTGATGAAGGGGTTACTAAAACCCAAGCCTCTACCAAACTTCGGGAAGCGGCTGGAAAGAGTAGAAGTTGGCCAAATAGAGAGATAACATGCCAGGGGAGTTAGTCCGCTAAAAAGCACAGTTTGGGAGCGGCAAAATGTACTCATTTAGCAGACCAACTCCCCTGGCATGTTATCTCTCTGTTTGACCAATTTCTACTCTTTCCAGTCGCTACTCGAAGCCTGGTAGAGGTTGCTAAAACCCCACTCCCACCAAAAATGCATTCACCAGAAGAAATCTGCAAAAATATTATCATAAATAACTCTACAATTGTGCTATACTTCTCGCTCCCTTCCTTCGGAATTTTAAACCTCGCAAATGCTATCTTTTAATGCCTGTTATCCCCATAATAACATAACGCCTACGCATAAATGAGTTCCTTATGCCTAATAATACATTCATTAACATCATGGCTTCTTTCTGCTGACTTATAGGAATTTCAGCTGACTCAAGGAATTCTTTGCATTTTCCTCTTAGCCCATGCATTCCAGAAGTATTTCTGATAATTCAGATGATCACGGATTTTCCACAATAAAAACAGGTCCGCTTGTCTTGTGGGGTTTAGTCCGTGTTTCTGTAAGCCTTACACAAACTCGGTAACCACCTGTGAGGACGGTAGAGTCGGCTACACAATCCCGTCCTGAATGAGACGTGCTCTACTTCCCTACAAAACCCACCTGCTGACGAAACAGACGTTTGTGTTGGGAAGTTTTTCGACACGCGGCTGAGTGTAGAAAAGGAAAATCACAAGGTCTTCACGAGACAGCTTTCTCCCTTTTTTATGCACAGGTGGTTTTAGTCGGCCAAAAAGTCGGGGAAACCTCGCACTTGATCGGCAAAAAACAGCAGCATCAGAACGTGCGTTAAGGCAACACTGTGAAAGAGCAAGTACCTGTTCTCCCTAGTCTGTGGTAGCCTCTAACAGGCTTCGGGAGGCGACTGGAACAGTAGAAAGGGCCAGAAGCGGCAAACCACGCTCTAGCGGAACAACTCCCCTTCCCATTTTATCTGTCTATTTGGCCAATTTCTTTCCAGCCGCTTTCGATGCCTGGTAGAGGCTAAGACTTCGACTGTAGGCCCTCGGGCCGAAGTTTGGCCGATGTTCTACCATATGCACCTGTGAGTTCCGTGCGATGGGTACTAGTACCAGGCCGCGCAGCTCCTCGAACCGCTGACAGTTACCATTTGCCACCCGTTTGGATTGCGTAAAAAATATACTGTAAATTGTGCTGAACTGTGATTTGGGAAACTGAATTATGTTGTCCCCACCTGTGAGTTCCGTGCGGTGGGCACCAGTCCGCGCAGCTCCTCGAACCGCTGGTTGATGCGGTCTCTCCGCCGCTTCTCAATCACCTTGTGCGGGGTCGGCTCCTCCTGCGGGAAAATAATAAAAACCGGACATAAGAAACACTCTGGGACAAAAAGTAGTCTTGATTTTCTTGTTATGGGGCTAAGAATGCTCTGGGAAGCATGTTTGAGGAGAAAATGCCTCCCTGATATCGGAGGCGGGTGAAATTTTCAGGACATTCAGAACCCATCACATACTACGAAAACCAATGAAAAAGGACAAGAAATAAATATCAAACCCAAAATTTGAGCCTTCTAGAAATTGCATGGGCCTCTTTGCTACTGGGTTAGTAGACCTTTTATAGTCTCTAGCCACTGCTATTGGTTTGATGACATTGGTTTGTGTGTCTTTCCGTTTGGTCTCTCCCACAGTGGGTCTCTCCGGTGGTGCGCTTTTGTTCGCTTGGTTTACCGCGCGTGCACTTCGCACCTACTCGCTAAACGGCTATAAAGTGTTACAGTGATTAGGTTAATAGCCTTGATAGCGTTAGGGATTTCCTTGTTTGAAGAGGCGGGCAGAGAAATACACAAGCCTCCTCCAGGCCTTCCGATGGGGTTGTGGATAGTAAAATTCAGGGCAAAAATAGGGTGGATAGTTGGCTAGGGGAGTCATCAGCCTGCGGTAGTAACAAACGAAACCTTACGCTTATGGTGCCCAAATTCCCGCGACAAATTTTTGCTCAAAATTTGGCTAAATTTTACTATTTTTCCGCCAGCGTTCTTAGTCTGGTTGGGACTAGAAAACAGCAGAAATGCATATAAAACGCCGCAGAAAATGGCAAAACGAGAAAGTCACTGACGAAAAGTAGTGGATGCTACTTGAAACATCTGACAGTTTTCAAACCCTACCCAGTTGCTTGAGTTACAGTTTTCTTGTGTATCCCATTACCTGGATGTCTAACTTTCATCGACGTAAGCCAAAACTTAACGACAATTCATTGGACTTTTCTTCAATAACGCAGGTGCAATAAAGGAAACAAAAGACTCCCAGATCTGTCATCGGAAAATGTTTCCAGTTTGCGCGTTTTCCCTGGAGAAATGTGCATACCGAGTTGACAGTTTGTACGGAGGAGGTTTGAGTCTCGTTGTTCGCTGTAAGCCCCGCTCCAGGCTCTGACAACAGGTGCTCAAGTGGGGGGAACATCATTAGTACGCGGGGACGTGTTAACAACATGTTTCCCGACTAATCTACAAGCTACAAACGTTTTCCGCTCGTTTCTGTACTTCGTTTAAGGCGTGCGAGTTTTATCTTATCTCTACCAGGCCTTCCTACAGGGAGTTGGCAAGAAGAGAATCTGACTGGCCAGGATAGTGGGTCAACCGTTGGAGTTCCATTTCGTCCTCAGAAGCGTGGGAAAACGAACTATATGGTGGGCAAACTCCACTGGCCAGTTCTTTTCCCAATTCAGCTAAATTTTTCCTGTTTTTGGACCTGCTTTGTTAGTATTTTAATAGTTTTAATTAAAGTCGGTCATGTGTGCAAGAAAATATTCAAGACGAACCGAAAACGCCCATATCTGCGTCATCAGATTGGGCATTAGTAAATGAAAGATCTTTATCGTACATTTATGCTTGATAAACAAGCTAAGTCGTGCTGATAAAGTTGATAGTTGCAATGGTATCGAAAACAATGAATATGCACTAAGCCATCTTTGCATTTATCTTGATTGGGTCTTATGTCTTTTCAACGACTAAGCTTCAGTCCCCTGTGAATTTGTTGCCTGTCCTCTTTTGTTACGTTGATTGTCACAATTTGATGACACCCATACCACGTGAAACTTACTGCGATTTTCGTGGTTAGGTCTCTGGATCGCATCGTCATGGGTTCAAATCCCGGCCGATTCAGATTCAGAAACCTCCAACATGTGTCGTCTATAGCCAAGGTAAAGCAAACACTTGCGTGTCTTATAACGACTTATCACTCCCCCATCCCAGCTAATTATGTCAAAGCAAGATTTATAATACTCTTAAATACCTCTTAAGTACACAAGTCGGTTTAGCGCTTAGAATCCGACAATTAGACCAGATAGCATCGCGTACAGACAGTGTTCCAGTAAACTCGCTGTAAGCCGGTGGCGGGATTATCGTACCAGGATCGTCACTCACCAGTCCGTTTGATTGACATGTGTTTCGGACGGTTAGCCCGCTGAGAGCGGCAGGTGGACCACCGTCAGCGATGCTTTGTGTCCGCGCGACGGGCGAAGATCGGCCGCCCTTTTCTTCGTTTCACCATTTTCTAAGTCGTTAACTTTTCTTTGGGGAAACTACAGGTGTCTTTGTCTCCTCATCATCTATTGCAATCTCACGGTGTCTTCTGCCTTGTAACAAAGTTGTCTTAAAGATACTGATGCCGACTGTCCTTTTAAGACGAAGTAGTCGTTCGTTAGGCCAATCTTTAAGAAAACCTACATCTTCAGTACGTCTAACAACATTCTTGAGAAGACCAGAGATTCCCGTAGTAAATGTAGCACAAACTCCGCTCTCCTGAGCCATGTAAGTTGCAGGATCGCTATATCTAAGCGCGTTTTAATAAGGCTAGGCTTTGCCCTGGTGTATGGAGACTGAAACCTATCAGTTCCTGAAGCAACTTGTTCTCCAGAATTTTAGAGCAGGGGTGTTATGCCTTGAACCGAGACGTTTCGCAGGTTTTGCGATTCTGACACAGCAGAAAGAAAGGGACTAACGCTCGGAACGGTACGTACACAGGAGCAGGTGTTATCGGGTCAAGGGCGCGCGGTGTGTCGGACGCGGGCAGTTTCTTTAAAGGTCTGTTTTTCTACAACAAGCGTCTGTTTTTGTCCAAAATAAGGAGAGGAACCGAACAATACGGAGGGGAATTTTTGGAATGGCAGGAGCGAATTTCTTGTAAGAAACGGACTCGTCAAGGACAAAGTAGTTCGAAAGATATTTCTCAGACTCCTTTGTGAATTGATTGCTGCCTTCTTTGAGTTAATGTCGCTAGTTTTCAAATTGTATTGCACGATGTTCGTTTTTTCCAAGTGAAGCGTAAAGTTCAGAAAGCTGATATTTAAGAGCTGTACGCCAACTTCTAATGTGGTCTCTTGCTCGCACTTTCACTGAACGCACCTATCCAGCAAAAAGACGCAAAAGAACAAGTCGGTCTTGTTGGACACGAGCAAAAAGAGAAACCTTTGTTGGGGGCAGCGCGCCGGCAGTGTGAACGCAGTTTCGGGTGCGGAAAACTGTTCTCCCTGGCGGACCAACTCCCCTGGCATGTTATCTCTATTTGACCGATTTCTACTCTTTCCAGTCGCCTCCCGAAGCCTGGCAGAGGCTAAACACAGCGGTAGCTGTAGTTTGTAGAACCGTTGGTGCTAATTGTGCCCGGATGGGCGGACCTGGGCGGGGACAGCTTTCCGCCCGAACGGTCACACCTGCTCCCCGGTCACGTGACAAATAGGAGAACGTTGAACGGTAACTATTCCGGAATGAGACAGCAGAATTTTGAAGGATACACCCAAAACATTCCGTAGATTTTCAGTCGTAAATCTGTTGGACGACGAAGTTGTCAGGGCGCTTAGATGAATGCTGCGATTTATACTGCGATTTAATACAAACTTAGCTTGAAAGTTTTCAAGTTGGAAAAATGCAAATTCGTTTCAATCTGATCCCCCAAGATTATCTTAATTTCAAGTGAGGGTTGAAATGCTCAGTGAATGTTACAAACGATTTTTTTTTCATTTCTCTAACGAATTATGCATCCTTTTGGTTTGCTTTTGCCCTATATATTCGTCGCGCGGTGCAGACTAGGTCAGCAGACGCCCCAGTTAGTCTGTAGTCGGCCTGGGTTGTTACCGTAAGGATTACACCCCCACTTACAGAAACCACAACACCCGGGCTCTCAGCCTCCCCCCGCCCGCCTGCAGTCATAACAAACTCCCGGCCGTACCACGGGCACAATGGGCGCGCCATACGGGCAAACACAACAGCTACTCATGGTGGTGTACAGACGGGGTAAGCTGAAATGTAGGGCTTCTTATACCGAGCTGAAATGTAGGGCTTCTTGCACTTGACGCTCAACACCCACTGTGCTGCCCAACATGGGATTTCTGTGACTTTATGATGGGGATTATCCCAATCATAAACTGATAAAGTCACAGAATTAGATGCACCATATAACATTATGATTGAAAACAAAATATACAAAACGTTTAAATGAAATTCGTTGAACGATCTTCCAAATTTCATGGCCGGCGGCCTAAAACGATGCTTTTCAAATCTGACTAGGTTTGTTCATGATGAGTTCAAATCTCCGAAATATCCACTTGAAATACAAGTAGCAACGTATTTGTGATTTGGGAAACTGGTACACACGTAACACAAGAAGTACATTGTAATATGTTGAAAATGGGGATCCCAAAGCCTTTGACACTTTGAGAGCAAAACTTAAAGTGACCGGTGTTTGACACACTTCGGCGACAAAGAGACCAACAGCAGAAACAACAATCCGTGGGAGAGGTGTGCTCAGTCTGGGAGCTTGTCTGGGGCCGGGATTAGGTCCTTAGGAAGAATAGATAGCTTATAGGATCACTTTAAACCTGGCTGAAGTGACATTAGGAACATGGGAACTCATAATTAACATAAACAAGGTACTGTAGTCAAAGTAACGCGATGCAAAGTAACAATGTGGCACTTTCTGCATTTAGAAAATTAACAACACATTATTGAACGCAAAGGTATGATTTGAATACTATAGATAAGTACTTTGCTAGACCTTGGGAGTCTTTCGACGTGCAATTATCTAAACAGGTTTTACCGAAATCCGACTTGAAGCTTACTGAACCATCATATTAACGGTAGCATCCCATAACTTAACTTTATATCTTAAGGATCGGCCACGCAAAATTATACCAGCAGAGGAAGCTGCAAGTTCATTACAGGGAAAGTTACCGCTAAGTTATGCTAATCATATACTTTACTTCCTCTCTGCTGTTTAGATAATAATAGACTTTCCATACCTTCAGTTTACGAAATGACAAGACAATTTACATAGCCTTTCGCACTTCACAGCCTTCTCTCCATCATAATGCAGTTTTTAGAACTTTTCTATTGTTCTAAACCCCTTTGTCTGATTGTTATCCCCTATATGGACTCCCGCGATGACGTGTTCCTTTGTTTATGAGGATGAGTCTAAACCCTAGATAAATAACTCAGTTTTTAATGAGCTGCGTGTGACATTTAGCTCCAAATCGCCCACATCCCTTTGTTGTCATCCTTCCGTTATCCCTGACAATGGAACGACCTCTGGTCAAGGTTAAAGACATAAATAGCACAACGCGACCGTGGAAATCATACTGTGATTATATAAGGAAATGCTGGCGTTTAGTTAGCCTCTACCAGGCTTCAGAAGCGGGTAGAACGTAGAAATTGGTCAATATACAGATGACATACCGGGAGAGTTGGTCCGCTAAAAGAGTACAGGTCAGGTGCGGTAAACTGTTTCCTCTAGCGGACCAACTCTCCTGGCATGTTATCTGTCTATGTGGTCAATTTCGACCCTTTCCAGCCGCTTCTGAAGCCTGATAGAGGCTACGGTTCAATGTGATGCGGTAGATTTCCAACTCTGTTGCAATCAACAATTATTTAGATCAAAGATCGCTGACATTGTGGCACCGCCTTAACGATTATAATCATTTTAACGACGGTTGTACTAGTAATTATTTTAACTACGCTTCAACTACATGTAAATCAACTAGGGAACTTAAGGTCAACTGAGGAGCTTTCTTGGGTCAACTGAGGCCAGTATGGAGGTAACAACGGACGATCTGACAAATTAGCAACATTTAGATTCAACAAGGCCGTCCATGTAAGTATAAATACTGTCTCTTAGCACATCCTTCGTTCCAACATCACTGCGTGTCTACGTCTATAAAGGACATGGCATAATTTACGAAATTTTTATCTATTCAATTCACATTTATTTAACGACTATCACGCAAAAAGCGCAATTGCCTATTCAACGCCAAAATGATAATTTATGGAATGACGAATGACGATGTAAGTGACGTTAGTAGCCTGTTTTCACCTTAAATTCTCACCAGCACTGTCAATGACTGCGCACGGACTGCCTTACCAGCGGGAGGGTTGCACGAAGCGCGGTTTAATCAGGTTAGTGACGTGTCTGCTTCTCAACATCGCCCAACGTCTGTTTTTCTACCCACACGCTACTATTGTGCTCCGCTTGCCGGCGGCTAACACGAGTCACATCGGTTTTAGACGTATACAGTAATATACGACTTAATGATAAGTCAGGGTCGTCATAGCGTAACAATGTGGTACGGAGCGAGGCGGTTAGAATCACAGGATTGTCACAAGAATAACAGGATTGTCTAAATAATAAGGAAATCGCCACAATTTTTGCCACAGATATAGAAGCACGGGGTCAGCTGAGGAGAAGGTCTTTGTTTGTCACGCGCGTCTTGGCAACTTTCTATTTCTGGAAAGACTTTCACTATTTTCATTGTTAGTCGAATCCATCCTTTTCTAGCTCTAGTTCGCTCCTCTGATCGCATCCAAGCAGAATTTGATTTCCAAAATCTCAAAATTCATAGTCGACTGTCGAAGACGACTTTTCAAAACTACTAGTAATAGGCAACCTCGACGACCAACTCCCAACCACAGATGGCCTTGTTTACGACTAATTCCCAACCATGGTCTGGAGAAGGTCGGAAGGCTCTTGTTCGACTTATCCGTGATTTCAGCAAATGCATGAGATGTCTGATTACTGATGATTATCAGTGCTCGTACTTACAACTGTTTACTGTTTGTCCCTGATGTTGCAGGGAAGCGGTCTGTTATCGCTTTAGACACACCGACATCGCTGGTGGAGGGATTAAGGGATCCCGTCTTGTTGTCTTTTCCGACAAGATCTGGCGAATTAAGGGCTTAAGAACCCCGCTACCGGGAACGACGGGACTTGCCGCCAGCTGATGGGACCTGGGAATGGTCTTAAGGTGGATCTAGACAATTCTTAGCCACCTTAGCAAGATCTAAAAGCCTTTATAATGCGTTTTTATTTTTCATCGCGTTCCAGTGCCGACCCGGAAGAAACGGTGCATTATAAAAGCGAAAGAAAACGTAGTCGTGGAAGCTTCTATCAAACAAGTCTGGCGATTCTGTGGTGTTCACCACTAATATTCGCAACATCCTACTTACCGAGTTTATTTTGCGTTCTTTTCGGTTAATCTCCAAGCAGATGTTGGGAGGCTAAATCGTAACTTATTCCGAGCTTGCCGCTATTGAACATCAGCACAGTGCAACGTCGACACTAAATTTGCAATTGTAAAATTGTTGTCTAAGAACTATAGGGACAAACCACGAATCAACAAATAAAAGAATTCGCGTTAAGACAAATTTTCTTGTCCTGAAGTTCAACAATTGAATTTCAGAACAATAGAAGATGAAAGCCTCCTTTCCGCTAGTTAAGTATTCTCTATGTAGATTATGGGAGGGAAAATCTCAACATTTTCCGGCCGTCCTTTTTTCTGAGTTCACAATTCTACCAGCTTCATGTCAAAATTAAACCATGTCGAGGTCCCATGAAGACCTACCCCCATACCAAATAATCCATCTAAGCCTTCTCGAACTATCGTATTGACACACGCACAGTCGGACGGACACACACACGAACGCTACCGAAAACATAAACTTCTGAAACTGGACGACACGAATAAAACATTACAACCCCCACCCAATATCTGCTTGGAGCCTTCCTCAGCGCTAGCGCACCGGTAGTACATGTAAGAGGTCGTGCCGCCCGTGTGTCAATCATTGATAGAACCTTCCACAACTCGGGAAGGAGTAATCTGTCCGATCTGCCGACCGCCCACTCCTATACTCCATACGGTACTTACCGTGGCACTTAACACAGAAACGGTGCGACGCGACAATGTAATAACGTGGGCTAGAAGTACAATAGTCTCCACCAGACTCCTTTGCAGGCTGAATGCATACTAGTAGTAGAAATCGGCCTGTATGGCACCCTCTATGGCCGGCTACCTCCCCTTGGCCAGCTACATTCCTTTTTAGGCTGATTTCTACAATGTATTCAGCCTGCAGAGGAGTCTGGTGGAGACTAGAGGTTTAATTAACCCCCACTATAACCTCCTTTCCCACATGGGTCTACTTCTTTGGCTTCATCTTCTGAGGAAAAAACTGTTTTCTTAACGAGGTGTGAATTACAGGTAGCACCGCCATTCGAAAAGGTGGACCCAAATTCTAGACTTCCTTGACAAACGCCTAGTACCAACATGTGTCTTTGAAAAGGACGAAAGGCGTTCTGCACTGAATAAAGCCCAGCTAACTTATAAATATGCAAAATACTAAATCCACCTCCGAAACTGGCGTTCCCATTTCTGAAAATCTGTTGTAACTTTACCAAACATGCCTTCTCAGTGATCGGTAAAACCACGATACAACTGCCGTTCTAGTTTTATTATCAATATTAGACCGACTGTGGGTTAATTACCTTTCGTCGACTTTGTGGTTTGAGATTTAAAAATCGCCTTTGTTGTATATTCTCCTTTCCGTCTTTCAACCAACAGAAGTTGGAACAAGCCAACTCTCCGAGGAAGCCAAAACAGACCGCCAACAAGACCACGTTCCTTCAGGTGAGGGAACACCTTTGTAACGCAGTCCCCTGTACGTACAGGTACGGAGTGCCCGTCGGTTCTTCAACTTCAGACACCCGGAATGATCGGACCATCTGCCCCCCATGGGACGGCATAATCCACTCCGACCCACAATCACACATCTGTCCCTTACTGCTGTACGGTAAATCACAGCACAGCCTACAGGTGTGCTGTACACAGCCAATACAAACTTTTTCACAACCACACACACACACACGTTTCTCCACCTGGCCTTCCTACGGGGGTACGGATCCTAGAATTCGGTAAAATTGGGAAAATAGTTGGCCAGGAGAGTCAGTCCGCGAGAAGGTTAATTTCCCACTCTGAAGGCGGACAGTCAAACCCCAAAGGCGGCCAAACTCCCCTGGCAAATATTCTCCTATAATATATAGCCAGCGTAGTTAGTCTGGTAGAGACTACGTTTCTTAAAGGAAAGAGTCTATAAGACGTGGACTCACCCCGGCCTTCCGCTTCCGTCTGTGCCTGTCCATGTCTGCGGGGTCTGCTGGCGTCCTGCTGCCGTCTCGCTGCCGAGCAGGGCCCGGTGGGCTGTGGAGGAGGGACAAAGGCAGGCGGTCAGTACGGGACAGACGCTCGCACATTCTCATGCAGATCGGCGGGCGCTACCGCTGTATGTAAACTACTGCCTACGCCGTACGTACGGCCGCCGGGACAACAATACAATCTCTGTACGATCGGTTGTTCTCTGGCGGTATACTGGAACTGGTATAAGACGTGATTTTGAGAGAGAGAAATAGTCTACACGTCTGGGCTGTACCTGTCGGGGCAGGAGTCTCCGGCGGCGGACTGTGGAGAGTTCATGGTGCCGGACCGCGAGGGGAGCTCCGCGGGCGTGCGGCGGTGTGACGGTCGGGGCTGAGGTACGCGCGGCTGGGCGGGCGCTGCGGACGGACGTGACTGCGGGCGCGGGGCGAGTGGCCGGCCGCCTGCCTGAGATGAGCGCCCGAGGCCAGACCCACACACGCCACGCTCCAACACACGCCTATTGTCCGCACGGGGACCGTCCGGTATGCACGGGTCAGGGGGTCGCGGGTTCCAATCCCAAGGGGTCAGTTTACACAGCGATATCAAGGACGTTCTAGTTATTGACTGAGAAATAACCTTTCCGTACAGGTATGTTCAGGACGTCGTGCAGTTGACACTACAGCATTGACAGTTTTTCTTCCAGATATTTCAGTCCAACAGGTAACGATTCAAATGTTGGAATCAACCAGATAGACACTGAGGTCCTTTTCTTTCTCGTTTCTCACCAAACAAGGTCTTGTCAGAGACAGTCCAAGGGATGTCTTGTAGAAGAGAATCTTATCATTTGTCATCTGTTCTAAAAGTTGTCTACAAAGCTCAAAGAAAAACAAAACGTTTCACAGACAAGTGAAAGATCGATCCTGTTGTTTTTCAATTGCATAAGAAACTCTATATATCTACAACTGTATGTTTAAGTATTAGTAGATTGGTAATTTACTAGTATCTAGACACCTTATAAAGGAGAGAAAGAGAAAAAGAAGACATTTATTGATAATTGTCTGCTGTCATCCTACATCAAACCAAGGCATTGTGAAGACAAATAAGTATTTCCAACAGGAAAGACACAAAAACCTTACTACTAGCCAAAGACCCCCAAACACTACCGAACTTTCCCTGATAAATTACTAATACATACTTCATACCTGTTGCTCACGCGACCAATGACCGTCGCCGTTCCATCGCCCCACGTGTGTAAGCGTGTCCGCGCGACCAATGGGAGGAGTTGTACCATGCCGGCACGTGCGCTATTGTGCCGTGTGTCGGAGGAGGTCACGTGGCGCGTAACGCACACAGCCCGGCAAACAGCGCCCGGCAAACAGCGGGGAGATAACGAAACAAACGGCAGGGATCGTTAACCTGGCTCGTGACGTATGTCTGCTGGGACTGGTCCAACACTCAAGCAGATGTTGGAACGGTAATCACCAAGCAGATCTTTTGGTGGCTACAAGACAGTATGAAATTGACAAGACAGAATCAAATTGGCAAGACCAAGGACCCTTGGTAAGACAGTATCAAATTGGGAAGACAGAATCAAATGAGAAGACAGTATTGAATTGAGAAGACAGTATCAAATTGGGAAGATCAAATTGGCAGGTTACAAAAAAAAGTAAGTCCGGTAAAAACGCCGTTTTCTGGATTCTCTAGCTGCCCCGTTTTTCTGAGACTCCAACAGGTGGTTGTAGGAACTAAATGCAAGTTGCGAAAACTGAAAAAAAAATTAAAAAGCTTGTAATACAAAAATCGAGGGAAATCTATTGTAACGCCAGAAAAGCATAAAATGCCTAAAACGGCTACTTTTCACGCCGCGACTCTTGCACAGAGCCCGTCCAAAGCAACGCGAAACAAAATTACAGACATATTTGGACGAAAGTACTAGTAACAGAAACAGAATAAGAAACGGACAAAGTAGCATCTTTTATCCAGTAGTTTTCACAGAACACAAGGAAATCAGTGACAGCGTGGCATATGGCACATTCATGAATCATGGAGATGATAAGCAAGTGACGACGACGCTTTGGTCCCCACCGTTGGTAAGTACCCTGTGTTCAAAATCTCACACTCCCGGGGCTAATCTGGCCCCTCCCCGAGCCGGTCAGTGGGCAGGGCCGCAAGGGGCGTGAGCCAGGCTATGGAGGTAGGTAGTAAGGTACCCCCAACAACTTCTCTTCTCGGGGGAGCTGCTAACGTAATGCACTGTTATCAAAGCCAAGGAAGTATTCAGGATAGCTGGATATATGAACGGGACAGTACTAGTAATCAGGAGGTTGGAAAGATAGGCAGTCAGAAAATTAGCCTCGTTAGCAGACTCTGCGACTGGGCCCGTAGTTTTTTGGGGGAGCTCTGTATTAATGTGCTTTTATCGGTTTCTTGTGTTGTCTTACGCTGTCAGAAAAAAGCATGTGAGTTGGTAAAACACCCCTAAGCCGGCCCGAGAGGGAATAGTTACCATAAGTCAGGCATGGAGGTCTACCTCCATGATTCAGGCAAACTCAGGTAAAAGGCCGAGCTACCTTGTTGTGGGTGTGTATCCAGACACTTGCACCCATACCCTGTCATTAGGCCCGGACTCTGAGCCGGCACATGTAATCACAGTCATAACCACAGCGGGGATGTCTTCTGGCAGTTTTAACAACTACCCTTGTTCCTCAGTCCGTATAAAAAGAAACACAAAAGGCAGAATGACAGCCCAGACATGCAGATACAGTCTGTGCTGTGTGTGTTTGGACGGAGCCCAAATTCTGCCTAACTCACCGACATGCCATCCTAAGTTACCAGTAGTTAACGCTCAGACTTGCAGGCTACCTAACTACATCAGGACCTTACAAAACTTAATCAGTCTAGAAACTATTAAGATTGTAACTTTTCGGTGGTAGTGTAGATACGACATACACCTTGCTTAAGCTTAAAAAAAATCTTTTTTACGACGTCAAGAAGACAAGAACCCGACTTCAAGGCCACCATCTACAATGGCGCGTAGACTGAACTTAAATATACCGTATTTTCATTTCTGTTTACAAGTTGGGCACGGTTTTTACTAACTCGTCTGGCTGCCTGGACATCGCTCGGGGGCGAAAACATTAGCCGAAGACTTGAAAGTCCGAGCTGCGCCTGGTAATACTCAACCCTGCCTTCTCCTAAATCTCTTCTGACACATTGCGTGAAGACGGCAATTATGAGATCGAACCGCCGAACTCGCGTTCCCCCGCCCTGGCTGTGATTGACAGCTCGGGCAGACGAGATTGTGTCTCCATCACGCCCTGCACAATGTTCGCGTCTTACGTGTAATGCAGAATTCATCTGACCAAAAGGCTCTCCGTCGCGAGCGGACATCCTAATGATAGGTACAGGTTCAGTCTTCGGTAAAATCGTACAGTGTCAAGGAATCGTTTTGTAGTTTGTACTAGCACAGTAGTAAGGTTAAAACTGTTTTGTGATTTCAATCTTTGCATGAACACAAAATATAAGTAGTTAACTGTTGACCCAAAGTTCAAAACACTGATTTGAAGTAAAGAACGTCGTCTCAGCGCATAAACTTATACACTTACACAGACCCACACACACGCGCGCGCACAAACATACACATACACTTGCGCACCACACACACTGTGACATACACACACACACACACACACACACACACAGAGAGAGAGAGAGCCTAGAGAGAAACACTCATCTAAAACTGTGCTATATCTGGCTTATGTCAAAAAGGACCCCATAAATCCAAATTATGTTAAAAGACTCACAACCCAATAATTAACTTTACAACAGTTCGGACTCAGGCCCATAATTTCCGGCGCCTTTAGGTCCCGCTAATAACCATCAACGACAAAGACCTTTTAACGGATTATAAGACCAGCCATTAAACTCAAGTCTCAGGCATTAAACTCAAATATCTCACCGGGCATGTGGCATGTTCATGTTGTATTCGATAGTCACTAACTATGCACTCAGGTGTAAGGCACGATACTAGTAGGAGGAAGTTATGCTCTATGTTAGATCTATATGGGGTCTTTGCATATGTAGTTATACTAGTATACTGGAGATACAGTTATATCTGTATTAGTGGCCACCTCTACATAACGACCACCTGGCCATTTTTGCTGGCCCCACAGATTACTAGTATTTTAGCCATTGACCCAAGGATTATGAATACTGTCTGTATCGACCACATGTCTACTGTGACTAAGACATATTTTACTCTACTTGTCTTTAAAAATACCATTAGTGTTTCTAAATTTCTGGTACAGGTAACATGGTGTTCACGTTAACTACAGATTCCCTTCCACGTCTCCAGGTTGTCTAATCGGCAGGTTGCAGGACGACATGA
Organism: Branchiostoma belcheri; assembly: GCF_001625305.1. Taxonomy (NCBI): domain Eukaryota; kingdom Metazoa; phylum Chordata; class Leptocardii; order Amphioxiformes; family Branchiostomatidae; genus Branchiostoma; species Branchiostoma belcheri. The sequence goes on along the minus strand of NW_017804587.1, from coordinate 609,750 downwards.
GGCGAAGTGTGTCATCTTTAGCCGCCAGGTCAAGGCCCGTCCTGCAAAACTGACGCTTTGTGTATTCTTCAAAAACAGGTTTACGTGTTGGCTTACTAGTATTTTGGACGTGTTTTTAGGCGTATTAGGAATTTCTTATTTTGTACTGGTATCTGTTTTCACCAGGTAATACTGCCCTGTCAATGATACTGCCTTACTGATTTGGTACCGACTCTTGCAGCCACCAAAAGATCTGCATGGATATAACTTTTGTTGGCGACCAGAGGGCACGGTCCGGTTGGTCCGACCTTGCGCAGGCGTCGGACAGACAGGTAGGTTAATAATTTGCGCGACTTCTTAGACTTAAGTGCAGTTTGTAACAGTTCCTCAAGACTTAAATGATGTGTGGTCGGCGCGGTGTGAACATCAAAGGCTACAGTTGGCTTCATCGTGTTTATGAAGACATTTGTCGCACATTTTGCCACATTAGCCTAAGTGCAGTTCACAACAGAACGTGTTGGAGTTGACAAGTACATGGTGCATTAGCTAACATTCAATAAATCTAACTTTTCGCGCTGTAGTTGTAGTAAATAAAAAGTAAGAAATTGAAAGAAAACCAAAACACGTATACACAAACTCGTTAACCTGAGATTAGAGTTGAAGCGGAAAGTTTGAAATGACGAGGTGAATAATTTATTTCGCCCCCTTTGTTCGCAGTGTGTGCCATCGATATGCGTGATGTACAGCTGATACAGGTTTACAGACCGAGATTTGTAGGGCTTTAACGTGTTGCACATTGTTGATATCATTAATAACGCATGAGAAACGTAACAAATTCCAACACACTTGGTCTATTGTGTGATTTACGTCGAAAATATGCGTGAAGAACAGGCAGACTATCCCTCAGACTTTAGACTAAGAACTTTTGTCTCAAACGTGAACGATACAGCCCCTGAGGTGGCCTAATGGTTTTGTCCTGAGGCAAAGCTTACACAGATTTCCCACCAGTTATAAATCTACAGAGAACTTGTACTCGAACTCTTTGTGTGTTTTTGAACGATGTTTTGGCAACCAATTCCCAGTAGTGTGGTAGCAGCTTTTATGCTTAAAGACGTTATACCTATCCCCTTTTTGCTTGGGAAAGGTTAAGTTATGCCAGACACAAAGTATCTACTTTTCTGTGCATTGTTGTGCTTCAGCCATTACTTTAGTTCAATTCTATAATCCACATTATATAGAGTGCTATATAGAGCTAAAAGGATGACCGTCACAGCAGATAAAAATCGCAGATGAATGAAGATACGAGGATCTTAAGACAGTTCAGTTCGAGGTCAGTCAGACAGTATAATAAGAGCTCAGCGAAGCCGACAAAGCTGGTCTCGTTTGTCAAAACTGTAACAAACTTTTCCTTTAAGACCACAGATCTTTCCGCAGTGACTTTCTTCATTTTTTAAACAAACTGCTGTTTATTGATTCCTTCGCGCGTTGCTTTATCATAACACATGCATAGTCTAATACAAAACTTGTAGCAAAACTCTCAAAATTTGTCGAGAACTAGCGAAAAGGGGACAGCTAGAGAACGAGGGGAACAAAAACAGAAAAGAAACTGGAAATAAAATCATTTTTTTTACTCTTCTTGTAGTAAAACCAGTACGTTTATTATGGCTGGATGTTTACAGAAGTTTGTATCGGGAGTGCCTGTCCCGGTGGCTCGGTGTTTTATCTGTCTATTTGGCCAATTTCCGCTCTTTCAATAGCCTATTCCAGGCTTCGGGAAGCGAATGGAAAGAGTAGAAATTGTCCAAAAAGACAGATAACATTCCAAGGGGATTGGTACGCGATAGATTACAATTTGTCGCTTCCATCCGCTCCGCAAAACCTGTTAGAGGCTAACCCGGCTCGGTAGCTCGGTGCTGTGCTGGGCCCGCCCCGGGCGGTGCAGGGAAGCGTCTCGGCCTTGCGTGCGACACGCGATCAGCGCGAGGTCCGTAATCACCCATCATGGCTGGGGCGTGCGCACTCAGCCGGAACAGCCACCGCTGTTCCACCAACCGGACTCACCCCTGTGTACTTATTGGCGTCCTTAATGTTTTCAGAACTCAACGGATAAAACTTAATAGCTCATTCCAATTCTAACATATAATTACAATTGCACATGCCTTCCCCAATAGTGGATTTAAAATTTACCAATAAAGCTAGGTATTCCAGACTTATTTCAGACCAGATCTTAAACTTAAGATTTGGCTGGAGACCAGAATTGTCGGACAGGTATGCAACCTGCAAGTATTAGATCACAATCTTTGCAGATAAACAGACACTATCTCAGAGCGCTGCAGGCTGCGCATACCCAAACATTTACACAATAATCCCAGCGCCACAAAGGACGCTTTTGTTTGGCTGCGCGTTAGAGAGAGATAAGTTATGGCTATTAATTATCCCATAGATAAATGATAAAACTGGAACTCTCTCCCTGACATGCGTTTCCCTCGTAAGTCTCAGAAACCACCGTTCAGCGCTATCGCCCAGCATAATTACCTATATAATACCTTCCACCAACTTAGTTCAATGCTCAGAAGTGGTATTTTGTTGTTGCATTGAGAAAATTTTCCATACTTTAAAAGTTCTGCCGTGGTAGAAGTTTTCTTCGACTAAAAATTTTAAGTGAACTTAAAAATTTACGTTTTAACGGACTATCGTGTATTTTTTTTCTGACGGTCAAAAAGCCTCAATTCTGTTTTTGCAACGCACAATTTAAAGTAGATTTAGCTCAAATCATACACTAAAATCGGACAGAGACACGTGGTTGTAGTAATATATAATACTAGTAGTTAACATTATGAAACGAGTTTGAACTGCAATTGTCAACACAGAGGTATAGGGACTTACGTATTATTGTCTTTAGTCTGTTATATACAGATAAAGACATGTCTAGGACAAATCTATCTGTAGAAACATTTAAAAGTCCCCATACCTCTGTGCTGTACAGCAAGTTTTCTGTGTTTTCTAATTTTTATATTTCTCTTGTCTCAGTGTCTGGAAAGCCAAAAAGTGTGAGCCACTGAGCAGTTTGCAATGGGTAAGTGGTAATGTCGATATGAGACATAGTATAAACGTCTTAATATTGAGATAATTGACCAAAGTCCTATATAATTATTTGTGTTGGTCTTCATTTATTACAATTTTCTGCCCGGCCTAGTCCGTAGAGTCATTATAGTTTGGCCCGAGTATGTATGATTCCTTTTGTGTGTAGTAGCATACTGGGTATCACGTATTACGAAGTATCTTCGCCGTTTTTTCAGCAAGATGTTCCTGGTACACAAGGATGTGTTGTTGCTAATTTTATAGGCCCTGTAAAGGTCCATGTCTACTCTTTACTCAGCCCAAGTTGGGACAGTTGTGGTGTACATTGAGGGAGCAATCAATTCAGGAGTGCCTGGATTATGAGTGCAAAACTGTCAGGCTTGGAACTTATTTATATGTCTGTTGTGAGTGGAAACGGTTAAACGAGTTTTCCAAATATCCCCGAGCAGCAGCTGAGATGTTATCGGTGTGAGATATTGAACCCATCAAACGAGTTCATGAGTTCACCCCTCCCCCGTCACAAGTGCGTTTTGTGTGTGTGTGGTGATGTCTGACGTTTGTTCCTATTGAATTGAACACACGAAAAGTCCGTACAAGCTTGGCCTACAAAATAGCAGAGACAGTATAGCCTCTATCAGGCTTCGGGAGGCGGCTGGAAAGAGTAGAAATCGGCCAAATAGAGAGATAGTATGCCAAGGGAGTTTGGTCGGCTGGAGAGAACAGTTTGCCACAATCTCCAGCCGACCAAACTGCCTTGGCATACTATCTCTCTATTTGGCCGATTTCTACTCTTTCCAGTCGCCTCCCGAAGCCTGGTAGAGGCTAGAGCCAGTCGTCTTTCGTGTATAAATAGAGCAGAGGTAGATATGACTTTGGAATGAACAGTCGATGTATTGTACATAACAACAGAAAATATACAGTACACATGATTCATAAGCTATAGGTTTGAACAGTTATAGTTTGAAGAATTCCTGAGATTGAACTGTTATTAATTTATATACGCTTATCTTTAAGCGCATTATTAATCGTTAACGCTGTGCATTGTAATATCTTTGTGAGCTATACTATCTGTGTACTGTAATATGTGTTCTAGTGTTGTAGTGTATTAATGTAGTGTACTGCTGTAATGTTTGTTTCCTCGACCACTGCGAGGATAGCTTACTAATGTCAAGCTAAGATTGCATTTGTAACTCAATGACTCCCCAAAAACGTTTCAGTCCGATTTCACAATTTTACGACGGATTTAAAGCTTAGATCAGAACACGGTTCATTCCTAGATTCGTTGGGTTCACAAAAAAACGCTGTGTCTGTAACTCAGGAAAAATCAGAAGTGCCTGTTAAGAGTTTCTCTCTTGTCTGTACGAAAGTTTTATAAAACTTTATGACAAACGTTTGTTGGTGAAAACATTATATGCCAAATATGTCTATGTGGCGAAGAAAACACTGACTACTTTAAATTTGCAAGATAACCTTTGGAATGTAAATGCTAGAGGCCTTGCATTTTAGTGTTAGTGTAACAAGAAACTTTTACTTGTACGTTTGAAAGAACATGCTTTTCCTTATCCTTTTGATAAGTAACATTACCTTTATTTATGCTATTACACCTACAGTGATACTTGGTTATAAACACTAAAATACATTTCCATATTTTTCATGTTTTAAGGTAAGCACGGTCTGCCATGTTTGATACAACAACAAAGATTACTTCTAATTTCCTACCTGTTGCTTCTTCAGGTCAGGCGGCCGGGTTGGAGAGACTGTGCACTGGACTGGGACCTGTCTGTCTGTCAGATTTACAAATAGATTGAATAACAACTTGAGAATAGATAGTGCGAGTGGCTAGCGATCATGAAAGTATCACACAACCCTGTCCTGACGGCAAAGTGTCAATACTTGAGAACTGGAAGTCAATCCCGATCAACTTCAGCCGACTCACAAGCTAACCTTCCACTTACGGCGACAATAGAAGGACAGACAACGACTCTATACAACACACAGGTTCAACGTACCTGAAAAGTACTTTTGCGTACCTGAAACATACTAGAGTTTGACTTGACATTGAACAGAGAAGCACTGCTTAGTGTTACGGGATCCTACCTGTTGCTTCTTTGGGTTGGGCTGTCGCGGTTTGATAGACTGCGCACTCGGTCTAGACGTCTGTCAGTCTGTCTGTCTATCTGTCTGTGTTAGGCAGATTTACAAATAGTACAAAAACTTAGGAGTTGACAGGACAAGTGAGTTCAGCGATCACGAACGTATCACACAACCCTGTCCTGGTGGCAAAGTTTCAATAGTTGAAAACTGGAAGTGATTCCCGATCAACTTTAGCCGACTAACTTAGGCTAACCTTTTCCTGTCCGCCACAAGTAGATCTTGAACAGACACCAACTGTGTACAGCACACAGGTTCAACGTACTGGGAAAAGACTAGGGTTTGACTCTACAATGAAAAGAAGTGCTTAATGTACCTGGATCACACCTTAAGACCTGTACCCTGCTGTTGTATTTCCGTAGGGAGTGGTGCGGTGGGTGGAACAGCGGGCAGATGTGAGGAGTCGCGTGCAGACCGGACAGGCGTTGTGCCCGGAGGCGGGACCATTGTTCCACACCAGGTGCGGGGCAGGGCGGGGACAATAGCGGCAGCGGGCAGGTGGTTAACGCGCTTCCGTCAGGACACGGGCGTCGGGAGGAGGGCGGCGGGGAAGGGGGTCAACTAGGGGGTAAGGAGGGGAGGGAAACATTGGTTTTAACCTCCAAGAAGATGAACGAACTTTAACTTAATAGATTGCTTCTGTACGTCTTTTTGCGTCTTTTTGTCAGTTGAAAGTTTTACTTAGGAAAGGACGCTTATTGCCACCTGTTAGATTTACAAGAAGAGGGAAAAGAAGAACCGAAGTGGCGAAGCCATTAATCTGTTTGGAGCCACGCTAGTTTGTTAGCTTGAATGTCTAACGAAGGCGGCAGATTTACCGCTACACTGTCATATCATTATTCTATTGTTTGTAACTGGAACATGTTTTACAACCTATTCTTAAACTGCGGTTAGAGTTGTTTGGATTTCTTTTATTTTGTTGACCAATTATTTTATCGATTTCCTGTTTTTAGAATGGTTATGACAGTTACGACTTCCTGTGTTGTCGGACTTTGTAGTGATGCTTTCTCTAACAACTATTAAGTATAACCTGGGCGCCAATGTATTTATTTTACCACAACTTCCATACTGACTTTTCTCAAAACATTTTGAGTGAGCGATTATGGGAGCCCTGCTGAACTATATACATAGGATATAGATATGCTGTTGTGGTTTATTCATAGGGTATTATGCGGGTTGCCATCATAATATATGTGCAAACAAGGAAAATGACTGTTTAAGTTGGCAAAATATTATATAATGATGTGTATAATGAGCCATTCTTTCCATTTATATCACTTATGAGAAAATCTGACATGAAATTAAGAGAAAAATACCGAAAATTCAGTTATTGAAAAATAATTAAATTTTTTAAATAAAAAATACATATAGGCCAAATTTCTTTATGTAACTTTAAACCTTGGACCAAAATAGGTATGAAACATCCCATACCGACTGCCAAATATCAATGGAATAACTTTTAATCAGAAAAGAATTCCAAAATTTGAAACCCCCATACGAGCCTTCTGCGTTTCCCCATTCCCAAAACGCCGAAATCCGGGAGTGAAACTCGCTCCGTTAACGAGATACGGCCTCTTTTCCGCACTTCCGGTTTCAGACGGCCAAAATTAGGCTCTCTTGGGGTTTACGGATTATACTTGATGAAGACGAAAAATTAAATCTTAAACCACCTTCCTAAACAACTTTCTTCACTCTCTAAACATTTTTGTCGTGCAATTTTAATACTTTATCGATTATGACCATGAAAAACTCTTAAGCTACAATTTTAATTTTATTTTTCTGGCGAGCTCATGGTCTCCTCGTTTGCAGAACTGAACATTTCTCGGTCACCTTGTGGCGAAACTGTTGCAACCGGAAGTGGCTATTTCACTACATTCATACATACAGTACAGTGGGACTTCAGGACCTGGCTTTCGACGTAGCCTCTACCAGACTTGACTTGATTGCTGGAAAACGTTAGGAACTGGCCAAAACTAGACAGATCTAAAAATTTACCTTTCACTGAAATACCTTTTTGGTAACAATATACTACCACTATATTTGAAATCCAATATAACAGTTAAATATCATTTTAGAGGTACTATGTTTCCAGATAGTATAATATATTAGAATCATACTACTAGTCTAAGAAGAGAACCATACAAGTAAACAAAGGACAACATAGGAATTGTTCCAGGCATTTTAATTCTTGAAAAAGCATAATAATATAATAATTCACGCAGTGCTGTGATCATACCATATAAGAGCAAGTAATATTATTATACTGTGTCAATAGATATGTAAGCCGTCACAGCAACTTCAAAATCATCACAAATATAAGAGACACAATTACAAACATTTGCAGCATATACAGGACATATCATAATTCTCACATAGTTTTTCACAAAGATATGTATTTCACAGAAGACACAGACTTAGACATCACAAATATATACATATATGTGCTAACTTTCAAATATAGAGATCAGTGTCAGATCATATAACAAACACTTTAACCTCAATGTAATATACTTGGTTGGAATTACATGTCTGCAAAGCTGGTGTGGTATGCTGAAGTGCTACATACAAAAGCTATGGAATACAATGCATAGACACTGATACATATACACACATACATACATACATACTGGTAACACAAGTTGGACCCCAACACAAAGTTGCCTTTTACAGTATAGGAGGCTCCATACATATGTAGCTTTGGCATAGCGATCAGAAAAACAGTCTTAAATACAGAAAACAGTATACAGCAACACCTACCCACATACCAAATATCATCACAATCCATAGCTTCTCGAGTTATTACTGACTAAAGTATGCCAAAACAGAAACAAATCTTTCACAGTGGTAATAAGTCTAAAAGTAGAGATCTGATTTCACATTGGGTACTCCAACCAAAATGTAGAAAATTTATTTTATATTGGTCCATTCAACAAAATAATAGACTCCAACAGCAGTTTGAAAACTGTTCTCAGATGAAGCCGGAATTAGCTCAAATTATTTCTGGTAATAGTGCTAAGTTATTGAAAGGTCTCAAAACCAAGGCTCAAGGGTCTACAGTAGCTAGTGTGGTTACTTACTAGATAGTTTGCTTGTTTCTGATAATTTTCGAGGAAATATCTTTTGATATCTGTACTTTAACTCTTGATCCAGCCCTTGAAGTTCAACTTTCATCAACTTAGAAACACACGGTCTGATTTAAAACCACTAAACAACAGCTGAGAATTCATGAAGATTTTGACATCAGAATTCAGGCAAATTTGTAGCTAAGTTTTGGCATTTCAGACCACAAAAACTTTATTCTGTAAATGACAGTTTGATTTTGGCAGGTTTTCTTTTTTACTTAAAAAATGTTGCCTGTCTGTACCATATGGGGCTACATGGTCATCATTTTCCAGATCTAACAGCCTTCAGGAGTTTGTGAAAAAATCAGAGTTTTACATGTTTTTTTGGGTCAGCAATAAAATCTCACAGTCTCTTTTCTTCGTAAGAAAATTCAAACTCTATTACTGGATCAGTTACGGATTTTTATTTCCGGACCTATCAAGTCTCTTTTCTTGTTTGTTCACTTCCCTGTAACTTTTCTCATGGTCCCTCTGATGTGATTTCTTACATACTAGTATCCCCCCCCCCTCTCCACGAAACCTTTCTGACATTCTCATTGGATAATTTCTAAACACTTCACTTAAAAGTCACCACATAACTCTGCCTGACAACCACTTAACATTCTCTCTGCTGCTTAATATGATAATACAAATTTGGTGCCAAACAGCTAATGTAGCAGGTTGTAGGTTAAAAATCAGTTAGCTTCAAAGCAAGCTGCATATTGCACTCATAGCAGCAAATAGAAAGCCAAGTAGAATATTGTAGTTTCTCATGTGACCCTGTCTCGAGACAAATACTCGTAAGTACACTCCAACAAACTTACTCCTTTCTCAGGTAAAATGAAAACCTATCAAAAGATAAGCTAATGTCATAGCTTAAGACTTTGTCTCCAAGGCTATTAAATGTGCATGCTGAGATTAGAAGCCAGCAAGCAGTTTTTTGTATGATCATATTCTTTCTCAGTTTGCACTCTTACCAGTTCGTTTCTAAAACTCTAAGAAACAACAAATCCTGTTGGTGTGGCCTGATATTGTTGCCCTGTCCTGTAGTGTGTAATTGCAATCCTTGGAGAGTGATAAGTTATCTATGTGGTGGATCTTAATAAGGTTCCAGTCAGTCACAAACGTCATGCAATCATCATACCATTACAAACTGAGGACATTATTGGAACAGCCGTGCATGTGTCAAGCAAAATCTGACTGTTGTGTTATGGAAAAGGCTGTTTCAGATCCTTGTAAGTTGGTTCTGTCACAGCCAGTGCTTTGTAAATTCCCATGGAATCGCAATCGTACGACAGCCTATGACGAATGTGACTGAACCTCAAACAAACAAATAAAACAAACTTCTGTTGTTGTTTATCAGTCCCCCGGTTCTTCCACCCTCCCCGGATTTACCCACCCCCCAAACGCCTTCTCCAGTTCCACGGCCACTGCCAGGGTCATGTGATCATTGTAGGGCAGGGCCACGACCTGTAACCCCAGGGGCACGCCCTCCGACCCCAGCCCCAGGGGAACCTGGGTAACCGGGAAGCCCAGGACGTTAAAAATCCCCGTGTATGCAAAGTTGAAGGGTGTGAGGAGGGGGGCGTTGTGTTTGGGAGCAGGCTTGGGGTGGGAGGGGTAGAACAGGATCCCCTTCTCCCCGAGCATGTTCTCGAACTCTGTCTTGAGGTTGGCACACATCTTGATGAAGTTCTTGTTCTGCTCGGTGGTCAGCTGGGTCACCTTCTCAGTCATCCCCAGGCCGATGGCTGGCAGGGTGTGCTCCGACTTCCCGAACATCCACTTCACAAACTCCTGCAGAATAAACGCAAAACAGATTTTCATGTCACCTTGCCACATGGTATGATTCAAATATGAAATACAGTTTCTTAACAAACCCGGATGATTCCACTCACTGACAATCCGTTTCATCGTTTGGTATTCTTGGGTTGTAAGGGTTAGGCTGAGGATACTACTAACAGTATATAGTTAAATGCCTCGAAGTATTTCAAAGTGTCCTCTTGGTATCAGCTGGGCATCCTAAAATAAATAATTGTTTCTGACGGATCTGAGAGAAGTTGAGTGCAAGTGCAATATACAAGTTGTTGAAGTTTTTATTACCACACTTTATAATGGTTCATAGTAAATGATAGCGTAATCCCTAGAACATCCCTTACCTTATATGGGTTGTATTAGAACACCCCTTACCTTATATGGGATGTATTAGAACACCCCTTACCTTATATGGGATGTATTAGAACACCCCTTACCTTATATGGGATGTATTAGAACACCCCTTACCTTATATGGGATGTATTAGAACACCCCTTACCTTATATGGGATGTATTAGAACACCCCTTACCTTATATGGGTTGTATTAGAACACCCCTTACCTTATATGGGTTGACAGGGTTACTCTCGTTGTGCGACATGAGCTCACAGAAGGTCTGGTTGTCAGCTGACTCTGACATCATCGCCGACCATATTTGGAATGAGTACTTCAGCTTCTCCATCTTCACCTCCTGAACTTTGACCCCCAGCTCCTTCTCTACATGGGTCACGACCTGCAAGGTCACAAACTTAGGTATTTATCATGTTGATTATAAATAGTCAATTCAATTCTTTATTTCCATACCAACATTGCAGACATACAAAATATAACTATAATGTTGCCTGAATGGTATTGGTATTTACATCATTACATTAAAATAAACACATAACATTATTACATACGTGTACATAATTTATATACATAGATATATACACTACTTATATGTACAGTACATCCCAGGCATGTATGACAAGTTTATACAGTCTGATTGTAGAGTCTGATAGACTGATGTAGGAACGAGTTCTGGAGTCTTAAGTTTTAGTGCTGTTTGTTAACTTTTTTAAAGTGTGTGGTAAGGATGATGAACATACGGTATTACCTCCAGGTATGGAGGTATTGTTTCGGTGTTTATCTGCATTTGCTTGGAATATAGAGTGTCAGGAATTATACAAAGGTTACTGCAGATTGACCTAATAAGGGTCAAGTTGGAAATAACTTGTTGCTGCACCCATGCAGCTTAAGCCACCCAGGTAAGTGCACCTAGGGCTTGTCTGAACAAGATTTCTGACAGTCCCATTGGGCCTTGAGTAAAGTCAGACCATCCATCTGAAAACTAAGGAGCTCTCATTCATTCATGCTGAAACTGGACAACTGGTCCAGTTCCTCTGTTGAACAAAGCCAAGAAAACAGAAACCCCTATTTCTATTACATTTAACTACCATGTGGCAAAAACAAAATATGAGTAATGCACGGTTGTAGCTATAGGGTGGTAAAAAAATATAACAGACAACAGACTTCTTCATTGTCACCAGACCCAATTCCTCTTTTGAACAAAGTCAAAAAACAGAATTCCCTTATACCATTACAAATCCATGTGACAAAAACAAGATAGGGTGTTTTCAGATTTAAGGCTACACACTTCTTCCTTCGTCGTAGATCAGGTGAGTTGGAAGCTGTGAGGACTGCGAGCCTTGGTCATTTTAGAAGACTTTTTGGCAAAAGGTTGCCTGGGATCCTAAGAACTTGGGGAGGAACGAGCCTGATAAGTACTAGTAAGTCTTTTTCTGAGTGACTTATTATATATTGTACTTTCTCTTTACAAGTAAGGCTTTTGTGGGTCTCCTTTACTAACTTCTTCTTCCTAGTCTCAGACTTATTGCTTGATTTCACGACTACACCTGTCACTTTTATGAGCTTTCTATGGTTATTAAGTATTATCTAATGTCTTTACAATAAAGAGGCAAAAATGAATGTATGAATTTCAATATTTCGGGTATGCCAACCTTAGCAACAGCCATGCAAAAATTAAAAAAAACTTGTAAGAAAATGTGCAGTTTCATTGTTTCCTGACAACAAAGTAAGCAATGGGTTTGCATCCTTTCCTGTTGGTAGACTCAGCCACCGTGGACACAGTTGCTAAAAGGTCTGATTGATCATCTGGGTTGGGGTGAAGTGTTGTACAGCATTTTTCTCTGTTGTGGCTGCTCCAACTAACTAGTAAGCTAAGCACAGTTGACATGATTTGCTAAGCAAAGTTCAATAAATGTTCAATGTGTCAGAGTAGACATTTTATTTCATTTCACATAGTCTATCAGACTGAAGCACAACATCAGCATCGGCTACTCTGTGTTTGACAAGAAGGAGGCAACCTACAGACTGTGCTGTAATCCAGGTGAGACTGTTTGCCCAAACAGAGTTGAAACAGAACAAAGAGTTAAAACAATTTGATTTGTAATGTAATTTTTGCTTCACGCCAAATGGGTCTATGATCCAAGAATGTTTTCAAGTCACAGCAAAATGCTGTCTCGTAAATATTTCATCCTGGATTGACAAAATCAAATTTTACTTATATCCTAAAATCAACTCTGTATCACATGTTAGACAGGATCTTTGTTTCTTTGTTTAAGGAACAAGATGAAGAGACTGCTGGTTCTTCTGCTGATCATCCTGAGGGAAACAGGACCCACCAGCAGCCAGCAACCAACCTGTCACAGCAGCTGTCCCTTATCATTCTGTAACTGCCGTGACGTAGGCCTGAACGGTGTTCCTCAGTTCTTGCCTACAAACATCACATATCTTACGTTGTATGGCAATGAAATTACAACCTTACGGGAGTATGAATTCTCAAGGTATAGGAGCCTACTAACATTACATCTTGGTTATAATCAAATTTCATCTATCAGTAACAATGCATTTTACGGTTTGACCATTCTACGTGACCTAAGGCTTTTTGGCAACCGGCTGACCAGTGTCCTAGCCTACATGTTTGAAGGACTTGATAATCTGGAGATTCTTAACCTGCATCACAATGGCATGAACAGTATTGAGGCAGGCACTTTCAATAGCACCCCAAAGCTCCAAACTCTAGATCTTAGACACAACAGAATCAGCACCATTGCGCCTGACACATTTGCAAATCTGCCCCAGTTCAGTAGTCTGGATTTATCCAACAACATGATCTATACTTTTCCTGTTGCTCTCTTATCAAACCTTTCTATGCTGTCAAACCTTGATATGGAAGACAATGAAATGGAGACACTACCACCTGAGGCATATGGCATACTGGCCTCCGTCTCAATAACTAACCTTGGCTCTAACCCCTGGCAGTGTGACTGTAGGATGCTTCCATTTAAGCAAAGGATGACAGGATCTCACCTTTTTGAATTCCAGATCACATGTGCTGGACCTGCCAGCTTGCAGGGGAAAAGCTTACTACATGACGTAAATGCTGAAGATCTGATCTGTGAACAGACAACTGTTACAGTTTCTCCCAGTCCAAGCACATCTTCTCCTGTAGTTCACCCAGGAGCATCTACATCTATCCAAACACCCAGCACTACACTGACTACTCACTCAACAACTGCCCTGTCTACTGTCAGTCCTTCCTCATCTTCTGATACTGGGGAGAAGTCAACATCAACTGTCTCGACATCTTCCCCAACACCTAGGGCTCACACTACATCTGGCTTGTCTACAGTCAGTACCTCCCCTTCCTTTGACCAACCAGGAATGTCAATCAAACCATCATCTACTCAGACTGCTTCCACAACACACCTTGCTGACTCTACACCAGTCTTGTCTACAGTCAGTACTTCCTCGTCTGATTCTCCAGAATCACCTCGATCTCCTACAACCCCAGAATATCCAGTACCAGCTGGTACACATGTTCCGCCCCAACTGACAGATGGTAATGCTGGTCCTCCTCTTGTTTTTATCTCCATGCCTGTCTATCTCAGTGGTCTTCTGAGTGCTGCAGTCGTGACTCTCCTCATCTGTTCCATCCTCATTACAGTGAAGTACCTCTGTAAGAGGAGGACCAGGAAAACCCTTTCAGGCCAAGACTCTGACGCTTGCTTCACTAACACAAACCTCCCAGCTCTAGATGCTGTCACAAGTGATGGTCAGATACAGAAGTCAGGACAACGCTACCTGGTTCCATCCCCGTCTCCCCCCTCTGCCATGAGTAAGATCCAGAGAGGACAGGGTAGGAATACTGTGGCAGCTTTGCAACAAGCAGAAACCCCTCATAAGGGTATGATGATGCATAGTTATCCATCACAAAGGTCTCAGCCAGGCCAGAGGCAGAATCTGTACAGGGCTGAGAAAGGTTACCAGGTTCCATGTCCTTTGCCCCCCTCTGGAAGTGCAGCTGGTACACTGGATGATCATAAGAATGAGTCAGTTGCTGCACTTGGTGCTGATGCAAACCACTATGAACCTCTGAGGAAGCATTAAACAGCCTAATACATGGGCAGTGCCTTATGTTGTACAAGAAACTGTACACAATAAGTGAATTAAATTGGTGTGGCCTTGTATGTAGAAGAATTCTTGAATAATTTTCATTATTGTTTGTTTGGTGTTGAGTGATGTAGAATTTTAAATGACATGATAATATGAGGAAAAATTGTGCTTTTCATCTTTGACATGATGATACAATTGTATATACTATTAAGAAGGAATGTTGATTGTTTGTGTTAGTGTAGTGTTAAACGAAAAACAAGAATTGAAACTGTTTGCATTCTTATCAATGTTGTCAATTAATGTATATCAATGTTACTATTATGTCAGTCTCAATACTATCTAGCTCATTACTTTTATGTATCTTTGGTGAAGAGGCTAAGTTTTTGTGATACAAGGATGTATAGCATGCAGTTTTGAGATGTGCTTTCTTTCAAATACATGTAACTGCTGATAGTGTTTCCTTATGGTGTAATTAGTAATATCATATTACATACCAATTATATAAATTTTGTACTCTGCTGATACACTCACTGAGGTCCGAAAAGAGTTTCATCTGGTTAGTACATGTAGAACATAGAATATGGGGGTTATTTTGTTTGAGCCAGTGTTAAATGTTAAAACGTTACAATAGTGTGTGTCTTGAAGTGAAACTGTTGTCGTACAAAGACATCTTTTCATTACCTTCCATTCCCACTCTTATTCTTCAGTGTGACAATAAAATACCCTGACCTTGACCTACATACACAAATGACCTTGGTGTGTCATTTGTCTACTGATTTTTTCTAACAATTAAGTTTCTATTGTGAAAAAGGTACAGATTCTTACAAGGTCGCGACCCCTTTTAGATTATGTGTAATAGTGACGCCTGACTTTTTGGTATAATGAGAGACCAGAGATACTGTCCAAGGCTACAAGCTTTGTGGGGTTGTCACTGCATATTAACTACGGATCAGTTATAGTAACACTCTGGTTTTCTAAACCTTGATCTGAATAGCAAGACGGTCATCAAATTTAAATTTGGAATCTCTACGAAAGTTTAAATGAAATATTTTTAGGAATGATATAATGGCACAAAAGTATCTGATTCAATATATAATAGCTGAAAAGAGAGTTTACATTGTGTGAAGGTTATATGGCATTAATAGGTCATGTTACATATACCTGAAGGTTATGCGTGTATTATTATTCCATGGTAACAAAAAGGGACAATAGATGTAAGTGACACCGATTTCCTATCAGGCCTTGGCCTAATTGCCCATAAGGTTGTCAGATTAAGAAATTGGCACAGTTGTTCTGTTGGAAATGTCAGGTGGTCTTTATGTAGAGTACAGTCACTAGTACAGGTTTGTTGTGTATGTTGAATGGAGATCTCTAAACCTGTACTCTAGTGACTTTGTAGTTACAGTAGTTTCTTTTTTCCACTGAAACTGGTCAAAATCAATGTGTGACAGAAAGTGACCTGTAGGACACCTCTACTTGCCTTTCATGATTATGTGGCACGGGCACAACTTATTCCATCCAAAAGATCTGAAGAATCTTCTTTTTCCCAGGGACTTAGTAACCAAAGGGTGAAGTCAAGTAGCAGTAATTTTTTCAGCCGGTCGAATCAAGTGCTTTTCAGTGAAGAAGTTTGCGTGACCTGGTCTTTGTTCTCTTTTCCATGACACTGCACATTTTTAGAGGGCATCTCTGTCTTTTTTTGACAATCGTGGTACAAATCTAACTGACTTGCTGCATATAATAAGTTCTACCAAGGACAAGATATGGGCAGTGCCTGATAACCGGAAATAACGTTCAAATCTTTTGTGGGAAATACAATCATGACATAGAAAATATGAACTGGCTATAATAAGAACTTCAGCCTTCCAAATCTACTGTTAATGCATTGTTAATATTGCTGCAGTTCCCAAATTGATCAACAGGGAGCATCGCACAATGGTAGCCCTTGCGATACAGGCCCAACATTTTATCTTGCCATTGTGAACACAAAAACCTAAATGCACTGGACTACACACACACAAGGTTTAATGCACGCAGACACACACACACACTCTCAAAATAATATATTAAGCTCTGTCACCTTTTACAGAAGTAAATACCCCATACAGACTCCCTTAAACCTGAAGGTACGGAAAACAGGTAGATAGATGTGCTAGGCTACACGACTCACCATTTTCTGTGCCTGCTTGAGTTCTGGGTCAACTGCAGTACAGAGCCAGGAGCCGCCGTCATCCTCGATACTATAGAAGTTCAGTGCCTTCAAGTCAACCTGGTGTAGAATAACAGACAAGCTTGTAACTTAATGTGCCAAGTAAATTCAAGGTCTGAAAGGGCAAGGACATTGCAGCTCAAGCTGCCTATTTGAGCAGAACATTGTATATATTATTGAATTAAGTACCCAGAATATTCCCAACACCTTTTGAGTTTATTTACCTGTACCTGTACCTAGGAGCCTATAATATGGTCGATACGTTGAAAATAGCCACATTGTGCCATTGCCAGTAATGATTTTGTGTAGGCTGAAACCTGATCTGTATAAACAACTAGCCCATACAATGTACACACACCTATATCATTCACAGGTTGTCATGCAACTGGAACTTGACTGACATTGCAGGCTTTTTATTGTGGAAAAGAAAATGGCGACTGCAAGTTTTGGGGCAACAATCACCGAAGAACTATCCTGTAGTGTCTGCCTGGAGCTGTTCACCAGGCCCAAGGTGCTGCCATGTCAGCACACCTTCTGTCAGGACTGTCTACAGGACCATGCACGGAGGGGAAGGACTTTCCAGTGCCCAAACTGTCGTCTTCTGGTCAAACTGCCACCTGAGGGGGTCACAGGTTTGCCAGACAACCGCCTGGTTACAAGTCTTTGTGAGCAACTAAAAAACCAGGTACTATCAGTGGAAACGAGTGAAGAAAGCCAGTCTGGAAACAGGTGCAGTGTCCACCCTTCTCGGGAAGCGCAACTCTATTGTAAACCTTGTCATGTGCCTATCTGTGAGCAGTGTTTAGAGGAGGCTCATGAAGGTCATCTCAATACCAGCGTCAAAAAAGCTGCAAAGGACAGGAGACCTGTGATCCAGGACTTGATTAACGATGTAAGGAAGATTATGGAAACCTACAATTATTTGGACAAACAAGAGAAAGACCTAAATCAGCAGAAACAGCAGATAGACAAAAGTATCAGTATGGCCTTTGACAAAATGGTGCAGAAACTCACAGAAAGAAAAGACCACCTCTTGTCTCAAGTTCAACAAAATCACAGAAAGAACTTGGACAGAATACAGAAGGGAAGAGTTGTGAGGAAAGAACTTTCTGATGCCTGTGACCAGGCAGAACATGCAATGGAACATGGGGGAGCCAGGTTTCTTAGCCAGGAAAACATTTTGACACAAGTAGTAGGAAAGCACCGAGGAAATGCGGTACCAACTCCTGTCCAAACCCAGCCTGCTGTCTTTCAGCCCACAGACACTCCAGTGCCAGCATTGGGGTATCTAAAGATTCAGCCTCTCCCATCTGCACCTGTACAAAAAACAACTGCATCTAGCAGCACTGGAACACAAGGCACAGGTCAGTCTGTGGAGAACGTATTACATGAATACAGATCTGTATGGTCTCTTGGTAAACAGGGGTCAGGAAATTGGGAGTTCAATGATCCAAGCGGTGTTGCAGTGTCAGAGGATGGTGAGATCTTTTTAGCAGACTGTGAAAACCAAAGAATCCAAGTCATAACCAAGCAGGGAGACCGTTGGCCATGGAAAGTCCATCTGTTCCCAACAGTCCTGCCAGATGGACAGAAGATGAGCCCTGATGATGTGGCCATGGATGGGGAGGGGAACCTGTGGGTGGTGGGGTGCACAAAGTCTGCTAACTTTGCTGTGCAATATGATAAGCAGGGCATCTGGGTGCTGAGGACAATCGACCTACAGCACACTAAGTGGGTAAGAGGGATTGCAGTGGACACTAGGAGGAACCACATCCTCATCACACAAACTACAGGAGATGGGGACAACAAACATGGAGAAGTGCTGGTGTTCCAGCCGGACGGCACACTTGTAAGGACTGTGGGTGTACAACCTGCACTTGGCCATGGAACATGGAAGAAAATAAGAAAACTAGTTGGAACTGGCCATGGGGGTGGGCAGCAGCAGGGGATGGTTTTTCCATGGTTCATCACTGTGAATGGGGAAGGGAACATTCTTGTGTCAGATGTTGGCAATACGTGTATCTATGTGTACAATGAGGGCGGAAGGCTTCTGTTTAGATTTGGAGGTGAGGAAAGTGGTGAAGGTCAGCTGAAAACTCCAATAGGCATCTGTACAGACAGGGCAGGGAACATCATCGTTGCTGACATGGGAAAGAGAGAATTAGAACTCTTTGATAGGAAAGGAAAATTCCTCAAACACATCTTTACTGAAGAGAAGGTACATGTACCACATGCCGTTGCCTTCACAAAACAGGGGAATCTGATTGTGACTGATTGTGTAAATCACCAAGTCTACATCTTGTACAGGTAAACATGACAACGGACCTTGTACAAGCCTGAAGTAATCCTGGTTAGTTTTCATTTTGCTACCATGGAATCCCATGTACACTAAGGCTAATTGAAACACTGACCACACCACGTACAATTACCATGTACATTGTATGTTCAGCTTCACTTAAAAACTTATTGAATACCAATTTTGCTTTAAAGTTGATCTTACATTTTTGTTAACTACTAAAGATAAACCACTAATGGTTGAAATGTTGTCCTGCATGTAACAAGTCAAGATGATTATGTCAAAAACTTTCACTTTTACTTAGCACTGTACAGAGCATCTGATGAGTCATGTCAGACATGTTTGGAGAAGAACTGTTGGGGGTGATACCAGCATGTTTCCAAATGGACAATAGATATGTAGACATTTATGTTTTTTCCAAAAACTTTCAAAAAATCAAAAACAGAAATAATTACAATAACAAACATCTGCTACTTTGCAATACATTGTACATATTGATAATTTTGTTTTTATATGACTGGATACAGGATTTGTTACTGTAAAATGATGTACATTGTAATGTCCCATGAATCAGTAAATAAATGGTTTCACGAAGAACTGTGAGGGGTGATATACATGTAGGTGCTTTAGGTGATTTATTTCCTCCAATTGTTTCCAAATAGACAATGTCTGTAAGATATATCTGTAATGATTTGATGAAAAACAGAAATTTTATAGTAACAATTAATTGATTTTTAACATGGGCAGCAGGTCCTCTGTGGTGATGCACAAAATTTGTGTGGCCCAAGGGCTGCTGAAACAAACATGGGTGCTGCCCTATACCCCATCTAGTGCAGTAAGGACTAGAACTAACCTTCTTCTCCAGTTTGAGCTGCACTGTGCTCGGTCCTGCCATGATTTTTAACATGGGCAGCAGGACTGCTGTTATAGTAGTGATTGCACAAATTTGTGTGGCCCAAGGGCTGATGAAACAAAGATGGGTGCTGCCCTATGCACTATCTGGTGCAGTAAGGACTAGAACTAACCTTCTCCTCCAGTTTGAGCTGCACTGTACTGGGTCCCGCCATGATTTTTAACATGGGCAGCAGGTCCTCCGCAAACCGGCACATCGGCCCTGTCACCAGGAACTCTGTCCTCTGCCCCACCGCGTTGGGGAACTGGCCCTGGTTTGACACAATACCTGCAGGAGGGGGGGGGTAGGGAACTGGACTGTTGTAACTTATGGCAGTCATATTGACACTTAAAAGACATTCAAGACATGAAGAAAATTGATATCTTTGACTTGAACTTCAAATCAGTCAAAAAAGAATTAGACAAGTGTAAAAAAATGTTAATGACAAGGCTGACAGTTCGGTCATCCACTGAGTCTAGGTGATGACAACTTAAAGACAGCTTAATAAGGTCTACAGATATCAGGGCGAGAGAGATCTTCAAGTTGAATTTTCTTTTCATGTTGTCAGGAACGAATTAGATAATTATTACTGGATTTAGTATTCCATAATATCACCAGGGTCTATAATATCGCCACCTTGAGAAATAGTGTGGTTTAAGATATTTTTTTGGTTACCTGTTTCCACCTGTTTTTAAACCCAATTTTGTGTATATACTTTTTGAAAGGAATTGTGTGTTTCACTTCTTCATAAGACGAGTAAGTTCCAGTTTATGTAAAGTGTTCTGCTCACCTGAGGTCGGTTTGTGCCCAAAGATGCCGTTGAAGAAAGCCGGCATCCTGATACTGCCGCCGATGTCTGACCCCACCCCCACCACCGACCCCCCCGCTGCCAGGATGCACCCCTCTCCACCTGCAGGGGACAGGACAACATACAACTCAGGTAAATCACATTGTTTGGAGAAGAAGTATTTTACTAAGAAGAAACAGAGAAAAAACAACATGTTTTCCTTCTGAGAAGGTAAACATAATGACAAACTTCCTCATTTCTGCCACTAACACTGTTGGAAAGATGTTTGTATATCTGTTGATTTTATCATGATTGAAAAAGTCACATTTGAAGCACCCTTAAGTATTGATATGACAACACTATAACAAAAGAACTCATCAAAATGTTCATTTTCATCTTGCACATATAAATTTTACATATAAAAAAATAATTCATTCTACGATTATACCAACTACTAACTTAAGCCAGAAAGGACAATACTGATCCATGTATAATGTTACTGAATGTTTGTTCTGGGTTTGTTCATGATTTCATTTTAAAGACTAAAGATTGCTAAATGTTACTCTAGAGTTGCATCATTCTTGATTGTTACCCTTGAACAGGTAAGATAAAGGTCATCTACATCATGCACACACACAAACCAGCTAAGTTTGTGCACTGCACTGTGCAGAATACATGCATGACTGCTGCAAATTTTGTTTACTTTGTGGTTAAGCCAAAGAAAAGCTTTAACTAAGTTACCAAATTCCCAAGAAAAAAGTACACAACTTCCTTCTTTCTCCCTATTGGACAAACAAAGAGTTTAACAGTTGTTTTGTGCATATATATCAGGTGACAGAATGTTTTTGTGACACCTGGCACGTAACCAATAAAAAGTCCCAGGGTATTCCCCTTTCTGGTACCTTCAAAGGACTGGTCCACCGAAAAAGGGGGAGTACAACACTTTTTCCCATGGAAAAGCTAGCAAAAATCAGAAGATGACAAACACCAAAACTCTTAAAAGTCTGAGTGATGTTTTATCTTTGTGCAAGTAATTCATCATAATAAAAGTGTGTGAATGAAAACATTACTGAAGACAAAATATGCCAAGCTGCCCTCAGCGGTGGCACCCTTCCGCAGAGTACATAGGTTAATGTAGTCACGAAAATTCCCCGTACAATTGTCTGTTTAGCAGAAAACAGAGAATTCATTGGAAAGCAGGATCTCTAACGGACTTTTCACGGTGGAGACATTTCAGCAAATTAAAGTAAGTACTTAAAGTTTTCTTACTCATAAGTGAAGATGACATTCAACTTGTACATTCAATTTGAAAAGTACAAGTTTACCTGATGTTATACAGTGAAGGTATTGTCAACTAGTCAACTACCAGAAGTTGATACTGTGACTCTTTCATGCTTTTCATACCTGATGGTTGGTCCTTTTTAGGACTTAAAAAGATTTAAAACATGCAGTGTCTGAAGTTTTCTGGGTCAGGAATTTATGATAGAAACACCTAACAAATCTAACAGAGAATATACATGTATGCAAGGCACCTTCATTGCTTTGGTGATTATAACCCCCATAAAGCAAAAATGTCCAACTGAAAATTGCAGGGAGTTGCACTTAAAGGCTGATATTCCTAGAAATTTGCTTAGTATCCTTGATCAAAGTTATGCCAATGTTAAGAAGCAACAACATGTCTAAACAACCTGAAGGTAAACTAGGTAGATTTTTGTTTGTTTAAAAGCTGGATTTGGTCGGTAGGTGTGGTGGCCTAGCCTCAACATTCCTGCCTTTACACATTAAAGCTGCATGAATCACTTGGGTGGGGTCTTCAAGTGATGTACAAGAGCTAGCGTCCACTCATAGAAAGAAAGTGAAGTTTATACACGAAGAGTTTTATACATTTGTCCTGGCCATTAGTTTTATACATTTATACAGAACAGAAAGTTTCAAGTCACTACATCAGTACCAGGGTAGGGAGTTTGATATCATTTGCAGAAGTGACTAAAATATGCATTGTTTTTGAAAGAGGAAGAGTTCTAATCCACTGATATTAATCCTTTGAGGAAATTGAAACAATGTAACTTTTGTTCAGTCACATTTTTGGCCGCCCGATCTCCAGACATTACGTTATCCAACCAGTAGGAAATGACTTCAGCGTAGTGAAACTGAGAATAGCTTTCTCATGTTTCCCTCTTCAAATACAACAAACCCCTTGTACAAACTTTGAATTACTTTCCATTCATCCATTTACATTCAAATGGCAAACTTCAAAAGACTTTGTTTAGAACATTAAGTTCACAGAATGTAAAATAAACAACGTCAAACAACTGCAGAACATACACAAGGAATTCCCATTTCCCACTTTATAATTCATTTAAGTAAAAATACATTACCAGAAAAACAGCAAGGGGTGAAAAGAAATGCCTGCAAAATTAATACGTATAAAAAGTGCTACAAAAGTCCCTTAGAGTAGTTAAAAGCTTAAAAGCAGTTTTTAACCAATGCTCTCTCTAACCACCTTTTGGCTTGAGTAATTTTCCCAGTAATGCTAATGTTGCAGTGTTTTTTTTCATCACAAAAAGTTTCTTCATGTAGGTAATATTCACATAAACAATGTCAGAACAATCTGGAGAGAAGAAAGCTTTCAGGTTGTTGACGCACATAGAAAGTTACGGGAGACCCCCCGGGAGCAAAAAGAGGAACTTCTAATTTCAGCCGTGAAACCCATGACGATAGGGATTCCCCATGGAAACTGAAAGGTGGCGATAACGGAACTTGAGAGGCGGAAACGAAAGCATTTGAAATAGCTTGTTGTGATTGGTAGATTGTTGCCAATGGCAACCATTCAAACCCATCAACAATGCTGGAAAGTAAAACCGTTAGGGTTTAGGTAAACAAAGTAACAGTGTAAAATACTACAGAACAGATCAATACTAGAATGTTCAGATTTCATTTTCATAACACTTATCTAAAAGCTAGCTTCTAAAGCTTTTCTGTTTTACAAATTACTGTAACAGGAGTTTTAGAGTCTGCTCAGAAGTTAACATGTACATAGTGTCAGTAATGTTTTGTTGAGCAGAGCCACCTTGCAGTTCATGATTGTATAACAACACATGTAACTCGAGACATACCTGGCAACGACATTGCGTAAAACTTCCTTTGAACAACGTGTTAGCTAATACAGCTTATGTAAACATGCGTCACACTGTCAATACCAGAACAATAGACTTCAGGTGCGTTGGTGTGACGTGTTTCATGTACACCACGTACACCACGTGGTGACTTCTGAATGCGTGATTTTCACCAGGTAGGACTAAGCTATAGTAAACAAAGAAGTTTGCTACAACTTATTTGAACTCCCACCAACTATCTCAGTTGTGTTGTAGGCATTGTTTGTGGTGATGTAAATATAGTTGGCTAAGGTTAGAGAGGAGGATTAGATTTAAGGCTGGCTTAAGCAGTTAGAAGAGTAAGATCAGAATCTGCCTGAGAGATATCTACCTGAATTCCCTCCTACATGTATAATCTGCGTTGTAAACATTGTTTGTGATCACACAGGTGGTGTTGGGTTCAGGCTATTAGGACTAAGCCTTGGTTTAGGATTAGGATAAAAGGCTAGGATCAGAGCCTGGCAGAGGGATGGGCCATAGATATCTACCTGAACTGCCTCCGACGATCTGTCCTGTGTTGTAGGCATGTGGTCCTGTAAACATTGTTGGGTTCGGGTGTTTAGTTTAATGCTGAGTTTAGGATAAGTTTAATGCTAGGTTTAGGATTAGGAGTTTGATGGTTTACTGAACACAGATATTTACCTGAACTGCCTCCTACGATCCGTCCTGTGTTGTAGGCATTGTTTGTGGTCCCGTAGACGTTGTTGCTCGACTCGTACCACATACAAAGCTCACTGCAGTTTGTCACAGCTAGCGGAATCGCGCCGGCCTGCCGGAGGTACGTCACCACGGTCGCATCGCTCGTGGACACGATGTCCTTCCTCGCAACCAGACCTGACGTGTTGGGCAGTCCTGGAGTAACGACGGGTCATTGATAACATTTAAAAAAAAAAAAGAAAGTTTAACACAAAATGATTCATTTTCTTCCGAAAATAGTTTCATCTGAGGTCGGGAGAGCATAGGATAGAGCGATTTTCTTTTACACAACCAGATAGAAGCTCTGAGGAAGGTGTCTGAAATGTAAGCAAGGAAAGAGACAATACTAGTTGTATAAAAGAAAATCCCTACACCCTATGTCTCATTTTCTGTATAGTTTGTTGAACCTACATGCCTGTTGTTGTTTACAGGTTGGAGCTAACAACATTTGAGTTGACTGAACAGGCCAGGGTGCTTTAACTTCTTCATCTCTGGTAAGTGCTAGTGTGTACATTTTCCGATGTGTACATATATGTTGTACATATAATTCATATATGTGTGTGTGTCTGTGTGTCTTTTATATAGGTGATGTATATTTTATCAGTACATACATTCTAGGACAGGCCATCAACAGCATCCTTATATAACTGAATGTTGATTCAAGTCATGGGTACGGTGATTTGACATCTACATTATCAAGCTAGGGTTGCTGTAAGCATCCTTCTGTACCATTGTGCAATAATTAAGGATGACTACAACTAAGGATGATCTTGCAATAAAAATACCAACATAAGCAAATGAGTTATAATTTTTGAATACAAAGAAGGCCTCACCGTTTATTGCAAAAGCCTCCTTGGCAGTGAAGGGCACCCCGAGAAGTGGCATGCTGTCCGGCGGGTAGAGGTTGTTGGGGTCTCCAGCGTCGAGCACAGTGTCGATGTCTCTCGCCTGCTCCTGAGCCTCCTCAAACCTGTCTGCCACCACCGCGTTGATGATGTAGTTAACATGCTGGATCCGGTCGATGTAGCTTTTGATGACTTCCTCACATTTTACCTGAACATACAGAGGAAAAAAGGAGCTTTCAGTCCAGTATAAAAACTAGTGAAGACTCACTAAAGGTTAATCTACAATCCTAAAAAGCTACAGCCTTCTCCGTTCACCAGTCTCCTGTTATCATGCTGGATACGGTCGATGTAGCTTTTGATGACTTCTTCACATTTTACCTGAGAAAAAAGGAGTTTGACTAGAATAAGTGTGTGTTCCATGAAGTCTCGTACATTGTACTGTACGTCATCTAACAGTGACAAACAATTCTCCTGTTGACATGCTGGATACAGTTGATGTAGCTTTTGATGACTTCTTCACATTTCACCAGTCCTGCATACACACGGGAGAGGAAAAAAAGAGCTTTATCCTTTCAGTCCAGTATAAAAAGTAGTGTAGATGCACCAAAGGTTCAAACAAGCCTACAGTGTTCTCTACATGTTCATGGTTCACTAGTTATGGCACCAGCTCTTGATGATTTCCACACATTTCACATGAGAAAAATTGAATCAGACTAGAATGAGCAGGCATGGGACAGCAAAAAAGTAAAAAGAGGTTATTACAGCCTGTGCCAAAGTTTCAACTGATCCTACAGCCTCTCTTCTCCACGTTCATGGTTCACTATTTATGACACCAATAATGGGTAAATGGACTACCTCATCAGTCAATGTCTGTCAGACCAACCAATGAAGGTGGCCTGTCATGGCCACTGTCTGTGACTACTGGAGACACACACTTCCACAAAGCTGTCTCCTCTCAACGTTTTATGCTCAAAGAAGAGAAATCTTCACCGAGAAAAGATGAAAGCGGAAGCTTAGACAGAGAGAAGCCGAAACTGCGAGCTCTGACCAGATACTGAACTGTGGAACCTTGCTTGAATGTCAAGAGATGACAACCGTCATTATTCTTCCCTCACAAAGACAAGCCAAGGACTAAAAGCTGACTGGAGGTCTCTTGGTTTTATTAGTGAATCTCAATTTTATATAGCTTACAGCAATTTTATCCAGCTTACATATTTTTTTGTATTCAACAGTGAAATATACCTACCAGTCATAATAAACATGGACAAAAACTTGCCAACCACTGAGTTGATATAAATTTGCCAGGACGTTTCTAGACTGCCCTCAGACTAGACTGTCTGTCTGTGAGGTGTAAATAGAGATAAATCTCTGCCTGGAGTGACCTTACAGGGCAGGGAACAGCCGGGGAGAATCAGTTAATCATCCTCAGCGACTGTATCGATTTTTCATCAAATATGAAGTAGCAGGACCATGATGGGATTTCAGCACACAAACTGGGTTTTATGTTTTTCTGTCTTCTGCCCATCATTTTGAAATGGCAGGAATCCTGCTGCTTCTAATGGATGAGTACTGATATGGGACAACTTTTATTCGATCATTGTGCACTGTTAATCTCAAAATCTGGGGTCTATAGAAGATGGAATGTACAGAGTAATTTTCCTGCATGCTATGTGACATCACTACTGCCATGTTGTAACTTGAAGAGTCAAACCTGTGAATTGTGTTATGTCATAATTATGATTGAGTTGACAAACAAAAATTCAAATTTACCAAGTATTTCCCTGACAAATCCAACAACATGGTAGACAACACTCTTGTGATAGTCACATGAGTACAAACACACTCTAATAACAGGACTATCACCCATGAAGCAAACTCAACACTGTTTTCAGCACCAAGGAGGAAGACAGTTGTGTGAGCGGAGGCAACTGCATGGTACTGGAACTGTCTGAACAGGAAGTTTGATAACTTGCTAAAGGGTTACCATTTGCTCCAATACCAGGAAATGTCAGAAGTTACAGCAAAAAGGTAACAGTGGTAAATGCACTGCACTTCATTTGCATTTTCTATAGGGTCGGCAATTGGTGTAGTTACCAGCCTTTACCACTCTATGCCATTTTTCTGTCAGCTTTCTGGTAGATATCCTGCTTTCAAATTCCTTCCAGTGCACTTTTTCTTTCACTACCCCCCCACCATTCTGGCAGTTTCTAATGCGTTACAAATTGAAGAAGGCAATTAGCCACAGATTTCCCTGCAGTTGGATTATCCAGATTTAACCGACAGCCAGGAAACATTGATCCTTACACCGAGGGTGATCTTCACGATACAGGGAGCAGCATCGATCATCCCCACCTCCGGTCTACCTACTGACTTTCACACCTCATTCTCCTGGTTAGAAGGTCAAGACAGGTCATGCTATATGAAGCAAAGCACAGTAACACTTTTTCAATAATCTTCAAAGCCCAAGCAGATGTCAGGAAGTGTAAGAATCCGCAACGTTTTTAATGATTTACACCTTGTTTGACAACACCTAGTACTCTTTTCTAGAACTCAATTTCTCGATTTGCCTCCTTCTATAGTACAGTGTTTGTAGATGTGAAAAAGTACTAGGTAGTCCCATAGCCTTTTAGAGGCCATAGGGGCAGTGGATTGTTGATCCACTGTGTTTTAAAGCCTTACCGCTCAGCCATTCAACACTTGCAGAGGTAATACCAGGTAGGAGGTGAAACATTGAAGCACTGAATGAGCCGTATCCTTGCACTACTTGGAGATTGCTTTTTCGATAGCCGAGGGTGCAATGCAGCTTTTGTATGGCTCAATTTTGTTGCATCCAGCACATTGGGTTGTCTATACATATATATATGTATAGACATATATATATATGTATAGACAAGCCAAGAGAGACACATATATATACATATATATACTATTGACAAGTCTTGGGTTCTTTCCTGAAGCTCCTAATATATTGGACTGACAGCTTAACATCCAGTCTGCAGAATAATACTTGGTGACAGAATGACATACCTTAATTTGACCTTTCTAGTCATCTATTATGGACATTAATGCCATCTCCTACATATATCAAACAATATACGACCCACATATCTGTTCAATCAATATATCCATTAGGACACTGTGATAATAAAAACTGATATGTTGCATGACAGGACCATACAAAATCATTCCTTATTCATTAGAATAAGAAAATCAGATTGCTTCCAGGCTACCTTAAGCATTACTGACCGGAAATGTAGGACTACATTGGCAGGAAACAAGTTTACATAGGAAATAATACGGTTCAAGCATTTAAATCCACTTAGAACAACTATGCAGAGTGTCTCGATTCACATCATCATTGAATAAAACCAATACTACATGTCTAGATTTCCGGACCTCTTTGATATCACTTTTTCTACTATGCTTTGATCGAAATATATGACTGTTCAATATTCTCAGACTTTTCCTGGAACAGCCTATGAAAATAGAAGCTTTTAGATTTAATGGTTTCTCTCTATACATATAACGTGCCTGTAACATTTGCTGTATGATGTAACACATAAATCCTTGTTGGCAGTTTTTTCATAGCCAGAATAAATTGTGCTCCTAGCAGCAAGCCCCACTGACAGTTGTTGCTATGCCCCAGAATGCAGCTAGAGATTATGTAAACACAGGCTAAGATCTGTCTTAGACTCGCTGAAAATCCCACGACAAAAAGAATCGTGACTGTGCCTCAAAGGGCTTCACTGCCTCAGAAGCAAACCATTACCAAATCCAATATCACAGTATCTAAAAATAAACTCTGCTGCACCCTCAGGGGACTGTTCAACAAATGCATGAGGTTATGAGGTAGCCTCTACAGGGTTTCAATCACAGAACAGTCTCCTCTATGTCTATCAGATCTGCAGAGAAAAATGATTCCGATGAGGATTTAGAAAGCAGCCTCACTGAATGTCTTAGGTTTGTTTGTTACATTAGGATCTATAGTACTGTGTTATATAATTTCACAGTGTTCTTCCTTGAGGCTACTAGTACTACAATCAAATTAAATGTAACGTCTATACTACCATGATATTGCCAATAATCATTATACCAAAATAAACAAAAAATTGTGAATTTAAAAACTACAATACAGCATCTGTAATTTTCAAGGTATGTAATACTATTCAGTTTCCACACCTTATTTCTTAAAACAGTCAATATATAAATTGAAGAAATGCTACACATTTTAGATCCAACCCATCCCCATAACACTTTTTTTACAGTCTTTATTGTCAGCGAAGTTTAAAGGATTACAGGATTCCACTCATACCTCCCAAATTACATTCTACGGCACCTTTGGCAAATGTACAGGTAAGCCAGCCTTTATCACAGTCAGATCAACAGTTGGGAGGTCTTGATAAAACGCTGCCTCTCGTCAAGCTCAAGATTCCACAAAAATCAATGAGAAAGTGTCTCTCACTGCTGGAGATGCCCAAGGCCCCCATTACTGTCATCTAAAGGAGATAAACATGCATCTTAGCATAGACTGAAGAACCTATCTCGTCTACCTGGGGGGTCCGTAATGCATTTTCACTTAAACTGTAAATGCCTGTCGACGTCATTGGGGACCCTTTTAGCTGACTATGCTGGCTAATTGGTGCTACGTCAATGACTCTCTTTGGAAGGAGGCAAAGTTTTCACTGAGGTTGGTTGGATGGTTTTTGGCAAACAGATAGCTCAAAATACCATGAGTGGATCTTAGTAATAATATTTGCAAGTAAGCCTTCAACTTGAGGGATGAAGTGATGAAGTTTTAGGACAGCATTCAAACCCAGATCCAGAAATCCTCTGCTGCCTCCTCCCAAACCAATACAAATTTGGTGACAAAAGGCTACATCTGTAGGAACAAAATTCAATGTTAAGGATCATCAATCACTGTGTGTTAGTCTTCAGGGAGGCCAGTACTTCTCCTTGGGTGTTCCTCTATTATAATTCTGATGATCAATCAATCATTTGCAGCCGAATCGCAGGCATCAGAATCTAATGCATGGCGGCTGCAGACATGCAAATGTCTCGCCAAGTTGGTTCACTCTCATTGCAGTCCCTCCAGTGTTTCAACACCGAGGATTAAACTATTTCCTACGAGCTTTTGATTTCTGCATGCTGCTGACGGAAGTGAATCACTGTAGCGTGGTGCATTTGAATGACGCAGTTCCAATGGCCCAAATTTCCTGCTTTACCAGAGCAGATGATGAAGTGGTGATTGCCAAGTGCACTTCTGGCACCGAGTTTCACACAAGCCTCTAGATTCTACACACACTTTCCCAATTGGAATTCTGGCAATGTTACCGGTACGGTGTTTTATCAAAACGCACTGACTGCAGCTTGCAATCAATAAGTCTAGAAACAGAAGTGCTATTTGCTAATGCCCAATGAGCAACTCGAGTGACTGACATGTAATAATGAAAGACAGAGTGGCTCATTAAAGTCTAGTTACCAGGTTCATCCCTCTAACATGTGGGCACCAAATTAGGTCAAATTGTGCACCTTTAGATTTTTGTTAAATATTGAAAGTTTGTGGTAGTTGCAAGTTTGTGCCTGAAGGGTAACTACAGGTACATGGACTTGGGAAGCATACAGTACATGTTAACATATGTCTCTACACGATGCAGCAAATGACATTAAACACAGGTCAGGACATCAAAAACCTTACCGGTAATCCCATTTCTTGGATTAAAGCCTACTCCTCTTTAAACTCCATCCAACTTTTACAGAACTTTACAGCATAATCTATCCTTAACTTGCCCTTGCCAACCCTGCCTACACCAGCAGAACCGTTTGTAGATCATGTGATGCTCATGAGTGATACCCATCACCATGGTGCACCTGAGCCTCTGAATACCATCATTACTGCCCTTTGCAAAACCTGGAGACGACTTGGCAAGATATTTTACAGGTCATATAATCCCTTTAACAGCTACATGTAGGGTGAATATGAGACGATCAGAGCAAGGCTGGTTTATTGTTGATTTCGTAGGTAGAGTATTCAGTAAATGTATTACAATCTACAACTTCTAAACATTGTAAGACTGAAGGAACATTTACTCCACTGATATTCTTTATGCTTTAGAAGCATCCAATGAGATCAAATGGTAAGACCGATAAATGAAACAAAGAAGGATGTTTACATTTTAACAAGCCACTTCTCACTGATTCTGAAGCCTTTTTCATTAACTGTTACAGTAGCTATGCAAACTTTACCTCCAAATTGTTGTCTTCTGTCTCACAACCAGTGAAGAGCAGCTCAAATGTTGTTAAGCAAAACTGTTTCAAGATCATATCTTGAAAGTTCATCTGTGTTGGTAGACATCATTATGTTGTACTGGTGAGTTTAAACTGTAATTTCCAACACAAAAAGAATGGACTTGCTCATTCCTTGGCAAAGACTGGAGTTGTACAGTCGGAAAGTCCAATTCTTTGTGTCGGAAATTACAGTTTAAACTTAGGGCAATAATGGTTCAAGATCACTTTCACAGTTCTTACTGCTGGCTCTGCCCTGCTGATATTCAGAGCCACACATGGAGGTGACCCTCGGGTGCCTTTGGGGAGACAGGATCACTAATGATCTCTGTGGCGCCTGCCAAACGTGCCATAAAACAACACCCCCGTCTGCAACCTCGCATGGTTAGGCTTGGAAGTCACGTCCAGTTCATTAATACAGCATGCATGCTCTGTACATGGTCGCCTCTGTGGAGGCAGGTTACGGTGGAGGTTATGTGTCCTCCAGTGCCTGATGGTGATGGTTGGTTTGTTGGTTTGGACATAAAGAGGATATATAATAGAGTTGTAAACAGTTACCACTGATTTTCCCTTGCTGGTAGACTATGGTCTTAGGAGAATGTAAGAATCTTGGGGGCAATTATCTGAAGCTGTTTTCTTTCAAGCTATAGTTTTTTAAAGGTACAGTTAAACTGGTTTAAACTGGTTTACCTTGTACATTGGTCCCTTGATCCAGCATTATACAGGCAATGCATTCTTGCAGCTTACAATAGTTACATAACAGCATATAAATCCTTTGAGGATCATGATAGGTTTCTGCCCTCTTAGTACCAATGTGTATACCTTGTACATGTCTCGGGAACAAGGAATATCTAAATGAGTGACATGGAAATGAATCCTTCTTTCTTCAAATGAATCATTATACTCATAGTTGCAGAAAAAACACTTCAATAACATTAATGTTGGCAGGATAGTTCAGAGATTGGACGGATAAACCAGCAGATCCATGACTCATACATGTCTCTATAAATGGAAAGTGAGCACCAGACTCCACAGAGACAGCAAATCCTTCAACTTCCTAAAATAACCTGCACATAATCAGTCATCCTTGGCACAGGCACAATTCATACAATTATAGCTTAGTAGAATGCTGGGCTTGGGTTAAGGTTAAGGCTTAGAGTGATGACGTGTTTGATGTAATATATAACTGTCTGGGAAGATACTTTACACTTGTTGACTACTACAGAAATAGATACAAATGATGATCAGGTTACCAGCCGTAGGTACAAAAATAAGCTTTGTGACAACCAGATTCCTGATAAATTGATATTGTACAGCCATATTCAAGCATAAAAATGGCAAAATAGTACACTTTTGATAAAGAACTCCCTGTATGTTTCAGCCAACTTTCATAAGTAATTACTTAAACTGCTGTAAATACACTATAAACCCTTTTCCTCAGTCAGTTCAATTATGTTCTAATTTAAAAACAATGAATAACGAGAATCTAAGCTGCTGAACAAATCCATGGTTAAATCCACAGAGCTGATATCATTTACAATCCTTAAACCCAAGAAGTTGCTCCTTTGCTTCTATTAAGAAAACACTTTGTCAGTATGTAGCAGTAATCAGCACACCATTAATGTACCAGACAGAGTCTACTTTCTAATCTATCTTCCAAATAAGTATTCAGTGGTGTCTCGTACACACATTATGTAAAAGGAGCAGCCAGGAGTCTAGACATAAACTTAACTTTATGGAATATTGGAAATATATTGTGAGTTTGATGTGCTTAAGTGCTAGACATTCCAGTCAAAAATTATTTGTAAATTGTAGTCTCAAATGTTGCTATGAAAAAAAAAAAAAGAATTCAAGAAAGGCACCTACACGAACAGATGCTGCAGGCAACAAATATCTAAAAGAATCTGTAAGTCTGCAACCTACAAAAATCCATGATTGTTTCAGGTGTTGAAAAATGTTTCAGGTGTTGAAAATAAGCATCTAGTATTAGTAATACCATCTTTTATCATCAAATCCAATATTCTGTTGGCATATTAGTAACAAGAATTTGTAAGAAAAAATATCTAGTATGATCTCCCTTTCTGCAGCCAGCCTACAGCCTTGCCCTTGCTACAGCTTAGACCTTCCAAGTATCACCCCCACAGTTTGTCACCTGACCCTGTCCTTGGTGCTGAACGTGGCTATCCATTACACCACAGGGCAGCAGGTTCTCAATTAGACCTTCTCTGGGCATTTCTACACAACTCAAATGTTCCACATCAACAAGGCTTCATCTTAAGATATATTCTAGCTGGTAAGCAACATCTCTATGCCAGTAGTAAACCTATATTTTTCACAAACACTTAGTCTACCAAAATCATTAGTTTGCATGCCATACTCATAAAGTAAAGTTCACTCCAATACTTTTTCACATCCAATAAACTTAATCAGGGTATAAAAACAAGTACTTTACATGCATACCGCAAACTGTGCTTGTAATTTACGAGTAGAGCAATCTGAAAACATACAACAAAGTTTGGCTTCTAGCCCGAAACGAAGTGCTAGAACTCTGTGGAGTTTTTCTTGTAGCTCCATCGGCACCATTTAGAAAATGAGGTCATTCTTGTGCTGTAATCTGTATTCTGCCTGATGTTCAATCTAAATGGACTTGTCTGCACACTGCTGCAAGTCATGCCAAGAAAAAGGCAGCTTCTGGCAGGGCGAAGTGAATTAAACTTCATGTTTAACACATTTCAACAAGAAACCTGAGATTTCAGACATCCAGTATGTATTTTGGTTTTTTTGTGACCTACCAGTTCACAGACCTCATTTGTTTGTATGATGCAATTTGATCAGGTATTACATCACTTCCCATACCACCCACTGGGTCACCTTCAGGCGTGACCCCCTATCAATCAACTGTCAAAATCAACCTCCCACCCACCCTGCAATGGAAGCTATATGGATAGACACACAACACAACACAACACAACACAACACAACACAACACAACACACTTCTGTACCCTGAAATAATGGATGGAAAAAGAGATAAGAAACAGTGAACTAAGTAACGCCATGGTTACAAAAATTCCCCAAGGGATGGTACTCCATCCAAGTTTCCTGATCAAGTCACTGCCAAGTGCCATTGGCAAATTCCTTTGGGCATTGAGATAACTTTGAAGGCATGCTGCGAGAAGCAAATTCTAGAGACACTAAGGTGACAGCCATCTCTAGCATGTACAAATGTATTTCACATCACGCATCACTGCACAGAGTGGGCCAAGAATGTACATGGGTGCATTAGTGCAGTTTATGAAGCATTACTGTAGACTGGGTGGCGAAATGGGGTACATAGACAAACAGGGACCATTTAGAGTGGCTAGGCTGGCAGACATGAGACTGAGAGGTCACGGGTTTGATTCCTGGCAAGACGTTTGTGTCCTTGGGAAAGGCACTTGACACAACTTTGGCATAAAATGGGTATTGTACATGATGGTTTGGGAGGTAAAGTAAAAGGGGGTACGAAAAGAGGGATGGGCTCTGCCTTCCAATACTGTGCCCTAGACACAGTGGACTAACAACCCATTGCCCCAATGGTTTGAAAAAGGCTATGGGACTACCATTATATTACTAGTACATGTACTAATATCTTCCCATGTACAGTATGCTAACTACAATACCCGGTACCACCACTTCTTACTACATTAAGCACTACAACACCGTATCTTACAAAATCTCTGCCTGTTAACCTGAAGGTCAGACAAGATCTGACCTCCAGATGCCCCAGCCTTCCACCAACATTTCTACAGATGTCTGAAGGTCACATGAAATATTAAGTCATCCTGAAGGCTGGAGCACTGGCTACAGGGACCAGGGCTGGAAATAACCAAGCGAATATGTGGTTTAGTGCAGGTAAACTTGGAGCGGTGCAGCACTGGTATTTCTGATGTCTACCTGCATCTAACCTGCACTGGTCCATGTACTGGGTATATGCAGGTTAGTGCGGGTAAAATTGGAGCTGTGCAGGTATTTCTTATGTCTACCTGCACCTAACCTGCACTGGGCCATGTACTGGGTATATGCAGGTTAGTGCAGGTAAAATTGGAGCTGTGCAGGTATTTCTGATGTCTACCTGCACCTAACCTACACTGGTCCATGTACTGGGTATATGCAGGTTAATGCAGGTAAAATTGGAGCTGTGCAGGTATTTCTGATGTCTACCTGCACCTAACCTGCACTGGGCCATGTACTGGGTATATGCAGGTTAGTGCGGGTAAAATTGGAGCTGTGCAGGTATTTCTGATGTCTACCTGCACCTAACCTACACTGGTCCATGTACTGGGTAAATGCAGGTTAGTGCAGATAAAATTGGAGCTGTGCATGTATTTCTGACCACTACATGTACCTGTTATCTAAAATTTAGTAAAAAGGTTATCATTTTGCTTATACTTCACAGTGATTATTCACAAAAATGGTGACTCAACAACATCTATTTGTTTCCACACTTTCCCTGTTACCAGTTCAAACTTTCATTAGATAATGTCTTTTTCCACAATACATGTATTTCTACACTTTTTATTATTCTAACAAAACCTTACCTAACATTAACAATATCACCAAGATCTACTGCTGCTGCTTCTCTATCAATTATTCATCACAACCACTGGAGAAATCAAAAGAAGGGATCACCATAAAAGCAGACCCTGTGTGCTGGCTTCTCCCTGTAACATGCACCAGAGTGAATCAGGATTAGTTTTATGACATGTTCATTATGCTGTGTCTTCTCATGTATGACTCTGGCGGTACCAGCAAGCCTCAAGGGTCAAGGGGCATGAAATATTCACAGCTTCACTGTTGCTATCGGACAGGGTATGATGTAAGCTCTAAAACCTCTGTGTCTATATTATACAAATTGCTCAAATCTTCTGATTTATTGCAAATAGCAAAAATGATAACTTCACTAAATACCGGGTATATAAGGGTATGCAATAATGATGAGCATGCAATTTTTGCACCAGGCCCTGGTTAAATTTTGCAATAAACCTGTGCGCTTTATTTGTTCACATTCTCTTGCAACAACTAAAATGTTTAGCTACATCTTTGACTCTCATTATACTGATGTCCTTTCCAGACTTAGAACTCATGATTTTGACCACCTGACATGGTGGTGGAATAGCAAGGTCACAGAACCCCATGAGAATCAGCTGATGTTTACTGCATTATTAATCACAGTTTAAAATCTCTTTTTTTGGGCCATGATTGTGTACTGGGCAGCCTGGGAAAAATCCAGGTCGCACAGTGCTATGGTTCTTGTCAGCAGGTGTCTACCATCTCTAAATATAATTTCACCAAGCAAATGGTAGATTGGAGTCAGCAACAAGTCCTAGTCTCACACAAACAAAATTTATGCATTAAGTGTTTCATACAGTATGTTGGTACAATATTACTGGGTGTGTGCCAGAATTAAATATCTGTAACGTTACTATCATTAGTCATCTGACAGGAATGGTGCCACATTTACAAACAG
This sequence comes from Branchiostoma belcheri, assembly GCF_001625305.1. NCBI lineage: Eukaryota > Metazoa > Chordata > Leptocardii > Amphioxiformes > Branchiostomatidae > Branchiostoma > Branchiostoma belcheri. The sequence continues at coordinate 572,493 of NW_017804587.1, read as the reverse complement.
GGAGACAGCTCATATTTTAGATGTTTCCTGATTACATATCCTCAGAAAATTTTTGTCTCTGAGTCTGCACACTAGAAATACAAGACTATGCATAACTTACACAAAATGGACAGCTGTACTTAATGCTGTATTGGAGATACTGCCTATATGATTAACAGAATTGAAGCAACTGATAATGCCCTCCTAAATCTTTATAATATCTAATTAGTATATAACTGACAAAGTATAGTCAAAGTGGCAATTCAAGGAGGGGTATTTCTTAATTGTTATACACCCCAAAGCTAACAACTGTCGGTTTCTCAAGTAAGATACAGTACAAATTAATTTTGATGCAGTGATTAGAGGCATTATAGCAGCAGTAACTAGCATATGCCCCCCCCCCCCATGGAACTACTTTAAATTTTCGATTTGGACACGCCCCTTTCCTCCACATATAGGCAAACAAAAATATTTTTGCAGCATCCAAAGCAGTCTCCTGTTGGTACCTTCAAATTGTGATTTTTCTCTAACTATTAAACTACTAGTATGTAACGGTACTTTCCTTTTGGCAACGAATAATTTTCTGAAAGCTTGCCAATTTTTGCCTCAACGCAATCTCAAATCTGATGTAGTTTTAGTGTCAACAGAGTTTCGGAATAACTTTTCCTTCGTTCCTCAAAGTGGTACGATGCTTTCCAAAAGTCGGGGCACCCAGGGAAACAAATTATGACTTGGACTTCGTGCAAAACGAGAGCAACACAGGCCAACGCCGTGAATCTGCTTGACGATTTACTGCGGCGACTGAAGCTTTTCGAATCGCCAAAGTCCACCCCTAACGTTACCTACCTCACGGTTCCGTATCTTCCTCGCTAAACTGACAGCCGTCTCCAAGAGTAGAGGGTTTTCCACGGGTGGTACAGACCTGGGGCCGGGACTTCGGGAGCTGAACATCCCTGACTAGACCGAATTTTGCTCGAATTTCTGGGAGAAATATCAAAACAAACCCGCCTTCCTTCGCTACTGGATGTGACCTGAACTGTTGCGCAAGGCAGACGGGTTGCATAATTTGTACCCGCAGATTCGGGCTACTTATGAAGCAAAAATACAAAATATCGAAATTATTTTATTCACGTACACAATCAAATATTTTTTAAATGATAAACTCAAATATTTGTCATCTTTTGTATAAAACTGCCCATTACCAGCTAAAGCTAGCGGAAGAAATGAGTCAGCGGAAAAACATTACGTCATTAGATGGTACCTTTTATTGAGGGGGGCGTTCGGAATGCCTGCCTAAAAATATTCCACGAAAGACAATATTCTAGTCACCATTCCACAAATGTAATAAAACAACTTTACATATAAATTATTTTTTATCGACAAATGTGTGTATCATTAAGCGCTATCATAGAACATATGAAATATTTTGAAAGCACACCCCCCTAAAATAATGGACCCCTCCGAGGGGAATCCCCCTCGTCTTTTTACCATAAATAGAACTGGTTTTTCCAGACATTTCGAGTTACGCATCAAGTTTACCGTTACTAGTGGCTTCATGGTGGCGCACAAAAGTTGTAAGTATTCGTTTCCTCGTGATTTTAGTCCATGTTTTTCTTGATGTAGACAGAAGCTGCTAAATGACCTAAATACAGCGTCCATTCTGTACTGTAACCAGTCAACACATACTTCGGTATTTACCTGAACAAAGGTGAAACCTTTGATTCGTTCAACCGCCATGCAAGACAGGCGGCCATTTTATTCCACGATGACGACTATAAAATCTAGAGCATATTTAAGTCAAATTTGGACTGATATGAGACTGATATAAAGATTTGGAACCTCTAAGAGCTAGACTGGGTGCCTTTCCGTGGTTTAACGGAAAGTATTCCTAGTTTGCTATGTACAAGTTTAATTTTACAAGTTGCTTGTGAATTCCGTTTCCTGTGGCAAATATGTTACATTCAGCGTCATCCAAAGCCTAAAATCATGTGTAAAATTTAAAGAGTGAAACATCAATCCGTCAGAAGTAAAGCTGTTCAACACAGATACGTTCTAGTGTTAGTTTCTGGTCTCGAAGCCATGTGGTTGGTTTCGACCGAAACAAATCCACACATGGCAATTAATGGCGACGTGTCACGGCTAGTATCGTAATTATCATGTGATCTTAATCAAGTCGATGACTCAGCAGTAAACCAAACATTCTTTAAACGTAATTCTTAAGTTTCCCCCGTATAATGTGTTGCTTTATATATCTATTGCTTGGCGTCAGTCGCAAGCCTGGGCTTTTCCATATATGGGGGATTTCCAAGAACAAAAGGGGCGTAACGCTAAACTACTGGTAGTAAAAAAGCCCGGAAGGAAACGCTGAAACCCCCTACAAGGAAATTGGGAATTCCCATCACAATAGTCTTTCTGTTGCATATTACAATTTCTATTTTTATCAGGCTGATCAGCCAGAAGCAAGGTATAAAATACTGTAGGGTTTCTAATCTTTTTTACTGAAGAACACCTACAGGTGAGCTGGTGATGTCCTACAATTACAACTTTTATGATGAAGTTTGGTTTCCTGTCAATGCCATTTCCTTAACTCTTATGTCATACTCATAGCTAGGAGTTAGATTACTTAAGTATGGCCAGTTTTGATCTGAGACTCTGAAGAAATCAAGCTATACATGATAAATGGGATTCAGTAGCAGAACGCAAAGAGGAGTCTCCCTTTTCACAAGGCAGAGGATTGGGTTACTTTTAGAAAGATAAGTGTAGCCTGCTAGATGTGCGTTGAAGTATAATTCAGACCTTTAATGTCTTTTCTGTGTTGTTGCAGGTCAACACTACAAGTCAAAGGTGCATCAAAAACCAAGAAAGGATGGAGAACAAACTACCAGGCAGCTTGTCCTCCTCCAACCCGGTTAAAAGTGGTAAAATCCGGGACCTCCTGGTAGCAGGATTCCAGTGGACAGCAGGAGGGATTGGCTACGTAGCAGGACTGACTGCTCACACCATCCTGCTGCCATGTCTGGCTCTGTTTCCTCAGGCTTTCCAGGACCTCCTGCAGAAAATCTTCATCGATCGCTTCATGCAGGTAATCTTCAGGGAATATTAACCTTCAGCCTGCTTTCATTTACAAAAGTAACAAAAGCCTTCAAAGACTCTTCAAATATGACCAATGCAGATAGGTTGATTGTAGTAACTGAGGTTCAGCAAAGTTTGTTTGTTAAAGTATTTCATTAATTTCATGACTTTACCAGTGTGTAAACTTTCTTCTAATAGTATGGTAGTACACATATGAATCACTAATAGAGCTTCTTGTTTATCATCACTAATTAAGGTGTTTGTTTGCTGTTGTTTCCCTACAGAAAACCCTGGAAGAAGCCCATGTGTTGAACTGGTGTAGAACGGCCAGACCACTGACACCCATTCAGACCTTAGGTATTGTATAATCTGATCTACATTAGCATATACATATACATGTAATGAAAACATTTTTGTTTCATAAACAACGAGGTTGAACTGCTAGACATCTTGTAGATTTCTATAGAAACTAATCATTTTCTAGTAAACTTTCATCTGAAACTGATCCCTATTCATAGCCACTACCATTTTAATAGCTATTCATTAGAAAAAAAAAAGACTAATAAGTGAAGGGATTTTCCATCTGTTTCCAGGGGATGGGAACTGCCTGCTGCATGCGGTATCAGTGTACATGTGTGGTACAGATGACAAAGACCTGGCCCTACGCCGGCTGCTCTTCCGGGCCATGCGGGAGGACATGAGTGAGGAGATGAAACAGCGCTGGGATCGGCAGTGCAGGGCCAGGAATGCAGCAGTACCAGGACATCTGGAGTATGGGTCAATGGTAAGGACAGGAATTTGAAATGGTACAGAATTGAAGCTTGATATCCCTTCTGTGATAGTAATCAATTAAGCTTTACTTCAAACAGCAATAGCAAGATATCCTGAATTCTATCCTGTCTACCATGCAAATTACACTTTGTCTCCTTTATGTCCTAACATACCAACATTACTTTTTTCAAAATTCGAAAAGGAATGGCGAGATGAGTGGAACATCATGGTCTGCATGGCAGATGCCACGCCCAACCCTCCTGAGGCCAATGACCTCCCCTACAAGTCCCTTGAAGAGTTCCACATCTTTGTCCTGGCCAACATCCTTCGCCGACCGATCATCATCCTTGCAGAAGACGTCCTTCACAACTTTGAGGGTCACACCTTCGCACCGATCCACTTCAGTGGAATCTACCTTCCCCTACGCTGGAAGCCTGAAGAATGTGTGAGATCTCCCATAGTTCTCGGGTACCTACAGCAGCACTTCACACCCTTACTGAGCCAAGAGGAGGCCCCAGCACCCATAGGTCTGGCTACAGGAGAGTTTGCTGTCCCTCTGGTCAAACATGATCTCACCATGCTAACAGTGCAATTTCTACTTGAGCCTGAAGAAAACCAGGCAAGAGAGCTTCTACAGAAGTACCTGGATCTGATAGAGCTGCCCTATACAAGAAAGGAGTCCATCTCCATGGTCCTGGCAGCCAAGCTGAACCTAAATCCTCCTCCTGAGGAGCAAGATCTCATCAAAGACTTTTTCCAGGCAGTGGAGAAAACTTATAAGAAGCCAGAGGAGATTCAGGAAGCTGCAGAACCAGAAAAAGTTGCTCAAAATACGATACCACCACCAGCTGTGAAGAAAGAGAAAACTGAAGCTGGAAAAGAAGGGAAGAAATGCAGCTCTGCTGGCTGTGACATGTATGGTACACCTGAGCAAAATGGACTTTGCACAAAATGTTTTAGAGAAAGTACAGTCTCAAAGAAGCCACCAGGACCAGCTGAAGCCCCGGCAATGCCGGCTGATGTTGTTCCAAATTCCTCCATGCTGATGAGGGAGTGCAGGACCCCTGGGTGCCAGTACTTCTGCTCTATTGCCACTGGAGAATATTGTCACGAATGTTACGAGAAAAATACTGGTGATCAGCGTAGGAGGGAGGTGGAGGCAGGAAGAGCCACTCAGACTGCAAAAGAAGTTCAGCCACCAGCTGGCAACCCTAACAAGTGCATCACTGAAGGCTGCAACAATGACAGCAACCCTGATAATGAGAACCTCTGTGATGTCTGCTTCATCAACGTTGTGACAAAGTCAGGCCAGCCTCCATCTGTGCATCCCCTCAAGCAAACCGAGCGATCCTCCAGTCTGGGAATCATCCCTACCACACCAGAGCCACTGCACAGTGTGGAGAACAGGACCAACAGTCAGAGTCTGGGCCACATCAGCGACTTTACTCATCCAGTCAAGTGCATCATCCCAGAGTGTCCCAGGACAGGCTACCCCAAAACCAACGACATGTGTAAGAAATGCTACATTGACCAACAGGGCAGAGTTGCTGGTGCTGTTGCTGCAGCTGTCACAACTGTGGCTACAGTTCCGACTCAGCTCAGCTCAACATTTACGTCTGCCAAGACATCTACGCCTGGAGGGTCCCCACCTGCAAGACTGTAGG
>NW_017804587.1:555727-566987 GCF_001625305.1 Branchiostoma belcheri | reverse complement strand
AGAAATCCCGACCAAAACCAGCTGTTGAGGTTGCAGCCACTCAGCAAACTGTGGCCACAGCACCCCAACGGCCCACAGAAGAGGTCCACCCAATTGTAACAGTCAATGACGTGACCAAAGCGAAGTATTATAAGAAGTGCAAGACACGAGACTGCCAGAAGATTGGCCACGAGAATGCCAATGGTCTTTGTCATGAGTGTTACCCCAAGGACAGTAACACAGGAAGACTTCCAGACAAAAGTGCAGCAGCAGCCAACCTGCTAAGTTCTGGACCAGAAGAACTTGTGCCCACAGGTGCAGAAGGAAGCACCAACCCCCAGATTTCCACTCAAAGTGAGACAAGGCCTCTCGGGTTTGAAATGTCCTCTTCTTCAACCCTCCCTCTTGGCCCCATTGATCCACAGACTGGGGACAACAATTCTACAGAGTGTCTGATTGAGGGATGTAAAAACATGAAGCTTGAGAACACTGGTGGCAGATGTTACTGGTGTCTGAAGAAAGGAAAGATCCCACAAACACCAAAACCAGTAACAAAACCACCTACAGCTCCAAGCAGCAGTTCAGAGCCACCTGCTGCAGCTTCTTCCAACATTGGAGCTGCAGCAGCTGCAGTAGATCCACAGCCTCCGCAGCCCATTCCATCGCTGGTTGACAGGAAGCAGTGTCCAGCACCTCACTGTGATGCCTACGGAGATGCCATGTACAACGGGCTCTGCTCCAAGTGTTTCCACACCCTGCAGGAGTACCACAGCAAGAAGCCTGCTGCCTTACCAAGTCCTCTGCCTAATGGTCCTCACCACTCATCAGAAGAACTACCTGGCAACACCATCATCACAGCAGGCCACGGAGCATCAGTGGTCGTGACACCTGGGAACGTTACTGTGACAACAGAAGAAGGAGGGACTGTATCAGTTGCCAGGACGACAACCCAAGTACTGGACGAGCCGCAGCTGCCATGCGTGAACGCAGCCCAGGGATGTCAGATGTTCGGCACAAAGGAGCAGATGGGCTTCTGCTTCCAGTGCTTTGGTAAACACATCAGTCAGCAGGCTCCTGTCAATCAACCACCCCAGCCAGCTGTCAATCATCCACCCCAGCCAGCCAATCAGCACCAAGGAGAGACACCACTGAGGGTTCTGGCTGAAGTTGCTGGTCAGTTAGTTGATAATGTCAATCACATAGCAATATTTGTCAAGATGTTTGCAAAGCTAGAGAACAATGATGTTGGCCCTGTTGTAAGTTTGGTCATGATAAAGAGTTGTAGATGTCCGAAGATTAAATTAGAGGACATTTAAGCCTTCTCCTGGGTTGATGGCACTCTTGAGTCTGACCTAGGATTGCTTCCTGCTTTATCAGCAAATTTGAACAGTCTGAATCTTACAACTTAAGTTTTAAGAGCATGTAAAAAAGAGATATTGGTTACCTTTTAATGTTACAGTAGTATTTTGTGATAGTGGGAGAGCATGCCATAGTTGATGATGATGAGGGCTTGTACTTCGTTAATGTTGTGTTAACGTATGTTATAAAGTGTCTAACAGAAGATTCTTGTTTGTATCATGTCCAGGTGCTTCACACTATGCTGCCAAGTTGCCACGCCAGCGGTGCATCGCCCCCGGGTGTGACATGCACGGTGAACCTGAGAACCTCAACATGTGCTCCAAGTGCTACCTGCGCCATCTGGCCGAGGTCCACCGTGCCAAGGACATCGAGGCCCACAGGGCACAGAACCTCCACACCAATGTAGAGCCACCTGCGGCTTATCCACCAAGGGTATGGTTACTTGATTATCTTCTAATAGAGTTAGAAATTTTCAATCTCCAAATCTTTTAAGTCATCATGAGACACCATAAAATAGAGGAAAACATGTTTTTTCAGTCCAGCAACTTGTAAAATCTTCAACATTGTTACAACAAGCAGAAAGTATGAAAAAGAGTGGAGATTTCATGGATGTGACACAATATAATTTTCACATTATTTAGACATCAGTAATCCTATGACTTCTTTACAGTGAACCAACATACTGCTATGTTATAACTAACCGTAAGTCCTTATATTCACAGATTATCCATGCTACAGTCCAGACTGGTCCCTACTACCCTCCACCAGCCTACAATCCAGTAGTGCCTGAGCTCCAGCCTACCTACGCACCACCAGCCTACCACAACCGACAACCGTGCGCCACACCAAACTGTCCCAACGACGGCCACCCTGACCAGGAGAACCTGTGTGCTCCGTGTTTCCAGAAGTTCATGAGTCTGATGACACCACAGCAGGCTGCCACCAAATGGGAGCCACAGGCTGCGTATCAGAAGTGTGTAACTCAGCAGCAAACAAAGTCAAGCGCCCTGAGGAAGTGTAAGGCAGAGGGTTGTGATAATTTTGGAAACTCTAAGTGTTTTGGGTTCTGTCATGGATGTTATCAGGCAAATTATGGAAACTGAAAAATTCTTGTACAATGGCAAATTTCACACAAGGAATAAAGTGTTACACCTGGACTATGCTGATACTAGTAAAACCAATAGCATCACATTTTCTACATGTTGGTGTATCAGCATAGCTAATATCAAGGTGTGTAACCTTCTCTCACCTGCCTAACCCCATGCCAAATGGCTATCTTAGCAGGCTGAAGGTTTAACTATATTATACTGGTACCCTTTGAAAAGGGTGCCAACTATTTCTAACCAAGAGGACAAATTAACAGCATGTTTTTACAAGCCCGTAAGAACATTAACAGGAATAAGGAGAAAGGTGTTGCAAAGAAATGTGAATTGGTGATTTTTGTCAATAGAGAGCTTAAGCACTGAAGTTGAATTTTGTTGACAGATACAGGTTAATTTTTATATTACAAACTTTTGTGAATAGGTGTGCATTGGTTAATTTCAGTTTGCAGGTATATGTAATCTTAGCGGAAACTTCCAGGTAATTGACAATATGTCTTTAGAAAGAATAATGTTGATGGAATAGATGTAGTGCCACACATTTATAAAGACTTGTTTTACTTAGAATGGATTGCAAAATGTTGATATTTCCCGTTGTGTGAATAGGGAGCACAAATACATTAATTTAAAAGATATATATAGTGCTGTGTATTGCAGTTCTAAGACGAAGCATTCTTTGCGGCAAGGGAGTTGTTGTCATTAGAGTTCTTAGAGGTGTTCATACACTAACAGGCCATAATTGCCTAGACAATACACTTCATGGAGTTATGTTATATGTTAAAGTGGCCTTTTGTTTACCATCAATCCAGTTTATTACTGGATCATATTTTCATGAAAGCATCATGAGTAAAGTAGGGAAAGAGCTATTTTTGTCATCCAGAACTTAAATGTGCTAATAATGAGAGAAGGTGGCAAGGTGGTCTTCTTGTTAGGGTGGTTAACTCTGGCAGGCCCGTGTTGTGCCCTTGGGAAAGGCACTTTTCACCTGTTTCCTCACTCCACTCAGGTGTAAATGAGTACCTAGCTTCGGTTAGGGATGTCCCCTCGGATAGGACATTAAAGCAGAGGCTCCGTGTTTGAGGGGAGCCACACCTTGAGCACCTTAAATATCCTAACACATTTATCAAAAAGAGTGGTTCAAACCTTACAATATGGTCTGAGAGTTGACATCTTCAAAAGGTGATATTCACCTGTTGCATCAATCCCTCAACAGTGTGTGGTAAATCTCAATAAAAGCAGGTAAAAACAAAAGACTGAGAAAACCTGAAATTTCAATGGCATATTTGGGAATTTTTAAGGTGAAACATTTGAGATACTTTTGTATAGCCTGGTTATAGTGGTTACCAAACCTATTATATCTCCCGAGTCCTGAGAGACTGTAGGACTCGGGAGCTATAATAGGTTTGGTACCAGGCTAACTTTTGTAAGAATTTGAGATGATATTTCAGCACCTCTAAAATGTAAAAACAGTAGGAGAGACAGATTAAAGTTAATAGCTGTTAATATTTTCCTCGAGTTATGGATTTATTGTCCCTGAAATAACAAGATAGAAATCAGTTAAAGATAAAAATGTAATTGTCTTCATAAAAAGAAATAGGTATGTGTTAATCCCAACAAAGTCTGACAATTCCATTCAAAATGAGCAACTTTATTGTTTTTTTGACTCATTTATTAGCATCAAGTTTCAAGAAGACATGTATCCCAATATGTATGAAAACCCTGTGTATCATACCAAATAGTTTGTATCGCATTGTTAACATGGTAAAAGTGTTTTGTGATGTGCAGTTTTGTGTTATGTTTGCATTTCATTCACTGTAACAGCTTTTATGTTTATTTAATACATGTAGCATCATTTGTGTTAAGTATTTCATGAACGTCTGTCAACTAAGCACTTCTAAGTTTTCATCTGCATGTGTCTTATATATGGTTATAAATGGTAGAAATAGGTGAATCAGATGTAAATATTGCTATTGTCAGCTCACTAGCTGTTACTGCTTTCTGGTTATATACATTTGTATGCCTTAGTTGATTAGTTGGAATTTGTACAATATAATACATTTTGCTGTAAAGCTTTTCATGTTTTGCAACAATAACCTTGAATGTGGTTGAAATAAAGTTTATATGTGGCAACATGCTGTACCTGAGTGACTTACATGTATGTGAGGAGCAGATTCTATATAACATGTATAGCATCATCGTCATTGTCGCCGCTGCCAAGTTCTTTTAATTTGTCACCCAAAACTTAGGATGGGGGTGGTCTAGATTTGATGATGAAGTACAGTACATCTTTTCAGTTCAGAAATTGAGCTTGGGTTCTGCCAACAGAGACCACATGTCCTTCCAAAAAACCTCCATTTCTATTATTCATCCCTAGATGATACTATCAAAAGTTAGATGAAATTTTACTTTTTTGACTTCATTTCCAGTCATGGTAACCAAGGAGGTTAAACCTCCTTGTGGTAACTTAGCAGGCTATGGTTATTGCAGGCCTGGGTTAGTGATAACACAACAGCTCCTCCTAGTGGTTATTATAGTACTGCAGCTTACTAAAACCAAATGGTGGTATGATCATCATCAGGACATGATGCTTCCTGGGCTTGGCTTGTACTGGTACTACCACTTGACTGCAGGTGTAGGAATCATGTAGCGCAATCATGTTTCCATGTAATATTCGAAACATTCACTATAAAACTGGACAACTAAGTATATAAAAATGTAGGTGCAAGGACCTATGTAACATTTTATGTTCCTGCTATTATATTCATATTATGTACATGTATGTGTCCTGCTATCATATGCATATTCTTCATTTTGTGTATATGTGTGCGTGTGAATGTGAATGTACGCGAAAATGGAAAACAGGCATAAAATGTTTTGAGTGACTCAATGGAAAGTTTTAATTCACAAAATGGACCGTCATGAAAGAGCAGCAGGAGATGTATTAATCTTGTTTAACACAGAGAAATATGGCTAGTTGTAGACTTCCTGATGGTGCCCAGTACATGTACAATGTAGACATACAACTGTTAAGTAGAGCTGCAAATAAAATTGCTGTTTAAGAGGAATATTTGAAATACCTATTCGAAGTCAGTTACCTCTACATTCATCTGTCAACATACAATCTATTGCCAATAGATGAGTTACAATTGACCAGTGCAACATCTTAGTCTTACCGAATAAACTTCATTTCCAAGGCCTCAAATGGCACATGAAGTATTTCAAAAGATCACTTGAAATTGAAAGATCACAATATGATTCTTCAAGACATTTCATAATTGCTGTAGCTTTATATGATCCATGGCACACTCTTGGTGTAAGGCATCAGTTTCACAATAACAGGCACACAGCAATTAGCCAAGTTACATTGAAGCACTTGTAATCATGTCACAGCTACTTCGTTTTCTACAGTTATCTTAAAAAAGGGCATTCTACAATGCATATCAAATGGAAGAACAAAGTTATCCTTCTCAATAATGTCATGGCACTGTGGAAATCCTTCCTAGCTACCACTAGTCTGAAAAGCCTAGTTACTGACCATGTTCATACCAGGCTTCACATGTTCACAGCTAAAACACAGGGTTCTCAGTGTGCAAAATACCTGGTTGCCCAGTGGCCCGGGCAACCAAATTTTACTTGGGGCAACCTATTTTTGAACCTAGGTAGTGAATATTAAGAAAGCCCCCCCCCCAAAAAAAAACGTCATGCCCACTTGGCTTGCACCACTGTATCCGGCAGATGGTTTTTAATTTTAGGTATTAATGGCCATTACTAGTATCAGTTAATTTAGAAATATTGTCAAACTGTTATCTGTAATCGTTGTGGACCCATCTGGTTGTGCGTCTTGAGTGTTAAACTATTGCAAAGTAACATTGACACAATGACAGGGTAGTCCAAATAATTTAGTTCAAAAATTTTATATTTTGACCAGCGAAAAATATTATAGTACGATCCATGGAAACAAATCCATCATGACATGATCTCTGACGCCCCTGTACACCACAAAACAAGACTGGCAATAAAAACATACATTGCCATGGTGACGGTGATTGCTGTTAGGGTTATTGTTTGCATGACACTTTTTCATGATTTCCATCATTTCATGATTTTGAGGAATACTTGGTACTTAGACTTTGGACAGATACAGTACACTCCTCCCCTAAGTGCATGTAGTGAACGAGCCCCAGGGTCACAGAAAGTAGGGCCATCTGGGGCCGCAGATAGGTCTTCAGGGTTCCAGGAATGTGGGCATGGATGTAGGTCAGAGAAATGCCTGTGGACATTCCGCATGCCTGTGGACAAAATGCCTGTACAATTCCTAGAATTCTTGCGAATTGCACACAATACTGTACCATTAGGCTCCTCCCTGAGACGTCACCAAAAACATGGCAATGCTTTTAGAGCTCTACCAGGCAGCCAAAACAAGTCTATAAGCCAGCTTTTCAACAAAATAGAAAAATAACTCTCCAGCTGGAAAATGCCATCATCTATCCACACATACCATGGAGCATATGTCACGGTGGCGTAGAGAAGACACGGAGACTCAGAGATGTCGTCCTGTCGTTTCTTTAATCTTTTCAAGTTTCCCCTCCCCAACGTTACCTTTCTAGAACCCCTTCCTTCGAACAGGTGTCGTTGCTACCTGTTCGAACACCTGCTCAACACCGCGTGCGCACGTGGTGATCACGTGCGCAAGGTGTGTTCGAACAGGCAGCGAACCCCCGCCCGAAGGAAGGGTTCTAACTATAGCTACTACAATGTATAAGGTAAAGTACAAGTGCTTAAGTTAATGTATAACTGTCACTTCGTGACATCTCCCCCGGCTTTTTTTTTACATAACGTCCCCGTTATCTGGTTATCGATTATGTATATACATTTCTATGCCATGCAATGTCTCTTCAAATAAAGTCTCTGCTTCTCTTCAAATAAAGTCTCTGCTTCTCTTCAAATAAAGTCTCTGCTTCTCTTCAAATAAAGTCTCTGCTTCTCCCGGCTCTGCTTCTCCCTGCCCGGTTGCCATGTCCGTCCTCCCCCACCCTCTCGGTGGTTGGCTCGCGCACTCCCGCAGGACCGCACGGAACAGGAACATCTGAAGGAGCCTGCTCCAGCGGGACACACCTCTGGGGGGTGGTGGGTTAGGGCAACACGTACAACCATTGACAACCGCACATGTCTTCTATAATTTCTCTGTCTCTCTGTCTCTCTCTCTGCATAACGGCAACTTTCAAACTCCAGAACTTCAGTAATTATATATTAAGGAACTTCAATTTAGTTGAACAATAACTTATTTTGTATAACTTATTTACGTTAATTTAATACGCCTGAATCTGACCCAAGGGAAGCTTCAGCTCCTCCCCCACAGGCTTGAGTCTGAGTCCAGTCTCATCTTCACTGTCCGAATACTCCTCATATTCTGACGACTCTTCCTCAGATTCTTCTTCTTCCTCTTCTTTTGCCTCTTCTACAAGTTCCATCACCTCCTCTTCGGCCTGTGCCCTTTCCCGCGCCCGCAGCCTCATCAGCATACGGCGGCGCTCGATCTCCTCCTCGTCTAAATCCTCCTCTCCGCTGCTCTCCTCTTCCCGTGCCAGCCGCTCCGGTTCATCGTCTCCCTCTGCCTCCTCCTGAACCTCTGGGTCCAGAACTCTCTGGTGTCGGGCAACCCTGTCCAACTCTTCATCGCTGCTCTCGTCTTCCGCGGTGCGTGCTTTGAGCAGACGTCGGAGACGGGGGTCGTCGACCTCAGCCATGTCTGCGGCCGTGGGACTTGAAGCGGACGGTTGGATGATGACCTCGGGTTGGCGCTTCAGACGGAAGTCATCATCTTCCTCTTCTTCATCGCTGGACGTGGAGTGTAGTCAGGTCTATATCCTGGACTACCCCAGCCGTACTACCAAATGTCACGGTGGCGTAGAGAAGACACGGAGACTCAGAGATGTCGTCCTGTCGTTTCTTTAATCTTTTCAAGTCTCCCCTCCCCAACGTTACCTTTCTAGAACCCCTTCCTTCGAACAGGTGTCGTTGCTACCTGTTCGAACACCTGCTCAACACCGCGTGCGCACGTGGTGATCACGTGCGCAAGGTGTGTTCGAACAGGCAGCGAACCCCCGCCCGAAGGAAGGGTTCTAACTATAGCTACTACAATGTATAAGGTAAAGTACAAGTGCTTAAGTTAATGTATAACTGTCACTTCGTGACACATATACCAATAAAAAAGATGTTTTCAGTGGGCCTTTTGCATGTTGGCAGCGGTGCAAACCGGTGACCTATAATAAAGTCCTTTGTTCTTTACGATCTGTTCTTTACGGAGTGTGGCATAGCCGCGGCGACTGTTGCAGGGCTTCTCTTGCTTGCAGCCTTTTAGGATCTCTTTTAGGGCTAACGTAAAAGACTGTAAGTAAAGAGAAGCCCCGCAACAGTCGCCGCGGCTAAGTGTGGTAGTGTACGAGGTTCGGATCCGATGCTCCGCAGACAGTCTCCACCAGACTCCTTTTGCGGGCTGAATAAATAGTAGAAATCGGACGTGCAGGCAAATGGAGCTTCTCTGGTCGGCTTCCTTCTCTGGCTCCTTTTAGGCCGATTTACTTTCAGCCTAGCCTGCAAAAGGAGTCTGGGAGTGTGGTGATGGCAGCGCGAGGAGGTGGTTTCTGCACCCACGGTAAACTCCTTCAAGCATACGGAATCATGTACGACAATACGGCCTTGGACTTTCCGCACATGCCGGGAATGATGATCCGGTGAAGTGACCAGCAGCCTCAACGGGAACTACAAGAATATATAGGATGATGGCGAGCTGGTCGAGAACGAGGCGGAGGTCAGCCTCGCTGGTGCTGCCGCGCGCAAAGGATGATGGGTCTAGCAAGACGAAATGTTTTGGCAAAAAGATTAAAACTAAATGCAATAGGTTACCGAAGTGATCACAAAAGAAGGGCTATCAAAGTTCTTTTAGGAAAAACTATTGTTGTCCTTTTTTAAAAAGTTTTTTTATCTTTACGCGTAAACATCCGGTAAGACCTCGGGGAATCCCCTGTGCGTCCACCTGAAGGAGATGTCACGTCATGTCTCGAACCAATACGAAACAGGGGTGTTAAATGTTTTTACAGCATCCAGTTCCTTGTTCATCAATAAAGTTATGATCATATGACTTGATTGTCAAACGTTTTGGTGGATGGTTCACGTATATTCTAGATAGCCTTTTAATGAACCAAGGAGGTTTAAACCTTGTTTGTTGAATGGACTGTTCTACAGGTCATGTGACTTCGTCACAGTAGGGAGTAAGGGCCAACAGGGCCAACATAAATTATCCAGGACTCATCGACTGCTACCTGCTGGACTCCGCGGTGGAAAGATAGGACAGCGACAGATCAGGAATGTTCTACCCCCTTCGTACCGTTCCCAACTCCTTGCCAGCGGTAGAGAACCCTCTACTGTTGGAGACGGCTGTCAGTTTGGCGAGGAAGATACGGAACAGGAGACAGGGAACTCGAACAGAGAGGTAGGGAAAGAGCATAATAGAGTAGAGAAGCTTTGGTCAGGTAGTTTCCATTTGAGAAAAGGCATCGCAAAAATCGATACCTTAGCAGAAAACCGAGATATGAGACAACTGTGTCGGGTTCTGAGAAGTCCGAAAAAAAGATCGATGACGCCCGTCTATTCAAGGCGTAGAAACAGTCTTTGCCCAAATCTCATTTGGTTTTGCTTTTGCTAGGGTAGAGCTCCATAAACATATACATGTATGTATAATCGACGTAGAAATTCGTGGATCAAATGTGGTGTGAATATGTGGTATAAAAAAAATTGTTCACTTCCTCGTCTCTCGTCGACATCTTGAATGTTGCATTCTGGGAACCGATGCAAATTTTTGACGCCATTTTGTTTGCGTCATTACTAGTATTTACGTCCCAGGATCCTTTGGGGCGCGTTTGTTCAGTCACGACCTTTCACACTTCCCAAGATGCACCGTCTGGGGCCGTCGCAAAATGAACCGTGCGATTTTACGACTTCGTTGCGCACAGAAATTCGAAGGGGAGACGCTTCAGCTGATACATATTCCATTTCAGACCTATGCAAAAAACAGGGAAAAAAGTGGCATCATATCTCACCATACATCACCAAATGTATATTTTTTTAACAAAACTAAGGTCAAACTAGAGGTCGGAGATCTCATGTCTTCGTCAGAGGTACATCGTTCTAGAGAAATTAACATGCATATTCTTCACTCTTTTCAACAATCAATTTGGTCTAAAGAACAAAAGAATCTCTGTACTATTTTTATGGTACAGAACACCATGAAACGGTTTGCCGCAGATTATACAGATACGTCGTCACCCGTGTTAGCCCCCCCCCTACGTTATTTGAGTTTGGACTGTTACTGGAAAAAAAACGTTCAAGAAATTCTTACTGTGTTGAAAGTGTCACGACAGCGCCGCAAAATATAATAAGAGAAGATGTTATAAAGAAAAGAATCAAAACAGGGTGACTACTGCTGTTTTGTTAATTTGTCTAACTCTTTATGACAAATAGAAGACTTGTTTCTTGTGTTCTTTGTGTCCTTACATTTGTACTTCTACAGTTAGTGTATTCCAAATCTAGGCATCTCGTTTTTCGGCCCTTCGTGTTTTTACTGCGCGCTTGCCTTAAATTTAAGGTAATTAGATTTAAGGTCTCCAGTGGACGTCATCCATAGCAATTACTTGGTGTGGCCGGCCGTAGAAAATAACCTGACATATGTCCAACCTATCCTCCCCCTGCTGAAGTTATAGTACAATCCCTCAATGTAACGTCATTTGATCCCATCCCATTATGGGGTTCCCCGGCTATATCCA
>NW_017804587.1:529664-555707 GCF_001625305.1 Branchiostoma belcheri | reverse complement strand
CCCCAGCTATATCCAGCTGTCGGCTGTCTCCAAGCAGATGTAGGTGGGGGATTTCTAAACACAAAAGGTCCTATTACGGGGACATAACGACCTCCACGACTCTCATCTTTGAACTCAATCTTGGAGACCACCACAGTAACATGCCTGTCAAATTTCATTAACTTCCATCCACACATACAAAAGTTATCCTGCTCACAAGAAAAATTAACAAAATGCCCCCTGTAGTCACAACGAAACCCCCCACGAAGCTCAGTAACGAACTTAACCTTGGTCCCGACAATAGTAAGCACCACACCAAGAATTATAATCAACATTTTACAAATACTTGAGTTATCTTGCTAACAAGCCACAAACACAAAAGGTGCACTAACGTGACGCACGGACCCCCCACGAAGTCGAAACTTGTACTTGACTTCGGCCTCAACAGCGGTAATCTGCCTGCCAAAAATCATGGACGTCGAATGATGCCTTCCAGAGTTATATCGCAAAATCCGCAGTTCCCCACACTCCGGCGGGACAATTTCATAGTCCTTCTGACGAAGACAATAAAGGGGAATAATAGCAGGGCTCAAAATACTTACCTGCACCAAGGAGCTTTCATCACATGTGATGAAAGCTCCTTGCCTGCACCAGACAAATATTTTTACCTGCACCACTCAGAATTTAGAAGTACATAGCAATAATTTTATTGATCATACTGAAAACTGTTCAGAACCATTACCATTGATTATTTCTTTCATACTCAACATGTGGTAATCTAATGGTCAAGCAAAGGCAACAAATATAAATCCACATTGTGTATGTAGTACATGTATATGGACCGGTGCAGGTAGACCTGCATAGCTCCAATATTGGTGGTATTTCAAGCCCTGATATGATTAGGGAAATAAGGCTCCAGATTATCTCCATTAGTCCAAGCAGTTATTTTTGCGAGTTTTCTGACAGCCCAGTTTTTCCTCATTTTATTTCAATCAATTTAATTTTGAAGGGGATGCAAACATGAAAATGTAAAATCAATGTGATAGGCTGTGATATAATTTCTCAGTTGTTCGATTTGTTTGCTAATTAATTTTTTTCTTAATTTTACAGCTAAATTTGGAGAATCCATCAAATAATTAACCAGCTTTATTTGGCTCATTATATCTAAGTAAAATTTTAAACATCAACTTAGTTAAATGAAATTACTGTATGATACAACAAAATGGTGCGGGCAACATCTTTGGCATCCTTCAATTCGCAAAAGTCAGGCAGACTTCAGTGCCTTGTAAAAGATGACATTGACAGTCAGTCAATCTGCTTCGGAGGAACACACCGCTACACCCAGAGGATTCCTGCTGTTGTGGCAAGTTCAGACATTGGGGATGTGATGGCAGACCTGTTGGGTGGGACTACACAACAGCATCTGGAGAGGAGAGGAGTTCTCAACCGGTATCCTGCTTTTGGAAGATTGGCAGTAATAAAAATGTCAGGTAAGTGTGGAGGACTTGATCTTTTCATCTCTGCTGTTTGGTCTTTTCATCTCTGCTGTCCATTGATTAAGTCATTAAACTCCTTCCCAGTTAGGACCATCTTACATCACGGTATAATATTATAGAATATATCTATTATAATATCTATATCTATCTATCGATATATATATATATCCATCAATATCTATGAATCTACATCTATCTATCTATCTACCCATACAAACACACACACCCATTCAGGTACAATGTCATACTATCCATCCTTATTGAGGTACATGCAGGCACACATCTTGTACCCATACCATCCCCATTCAGGTACATGCTCGCACACATCTTGTACCCATACCATCCCCATTCATGTACATGCAGGCACACATCTTGTACCCATACCATCCCCATTCAGGTACATGCAGGCACACATCTTGTACCCATACCATCCCCATTCAGGTACATGCAGGCACACATCTTGTACCAATACCATCCCCATTCAGGTACATGCTAGCACACATCTTGTACCCATAACATCCCCATGCTCACACACATCTTGTACCCATACCATCCCCATTCAGGTACATGCAGGCACACATCTTGTACCCATACCATCCCCATTCAGGTACATGCAGGCACACATCTTGTACCCATACCATCCCCATTCAAGTACATGCTCACACACATCTTGTACCCATACCCTCCCCCTGCATTCAGCGAAACATCTAGCGAAACATCTTGTACCCATACTTTCCATGCCCATGAACATATAAATCTAGCAGATATGTTGTTACCACACAGGGTAAACATTGCACATAGCAATACATTTACAATAGGAAACACATTAACTATAACAATTGTATAGCAGTGCACTTATCGTTTTTGATATACAATTGTATCAAGACACAAGTCTAGAAAGATTGCGGGCCTGCTTCAGAGACCTCATTAGTTACATTTCACCTCAAGTAATGAGTAAACCTATTGGGTATTTTACTACAACCATCTATAATGTGAGATTGTTCGTGTTAGGTTCTACATTAAATATTTCTGTTGTTTCTTTCTCTTGCTCTCAAGGAATTATGAAGAGCACACTACCTTAAGATGTGGTATGGATCTTTTATACACACCAACAAAGTAATCTTAGAACTAGCTAGCAGTACAGCTTAGAAGAGTGTCAACATTATATTCTTAGCATCTTTGTGAAGTTTGATTCAGTGAAATCTCTGTTATGGCTTGATTGGTAGTGTGACATATGCTATACTTGACTTAATTATCAGGTTGTGTCCATCTCGCGAGTCTGTTTCACTGACACTGTAAAGTTTAGTATTGTCAATCTTCCAATGTTTTGTATATTCAGTGGTTAACTTAATTTAGTGTCCAGTTTGATAGTACTTATTGTCATTTTAAATCTTTTGTAGCTTTTTTACAAATTATATTGTTGTCTACAGATTCTGAAGTGTCATGAGCAGTTTGGCCCTAGTCAGGTACATGTACCAGGTATTAAGAGTATGGTTTTCTTGACACACCATGTAAGTAAAGGGTAATATCATACAATTTTCCTCAGGAAATGGGGACTGTCTGCTACATGCCATCTCCACATACATGTGGGGGATCCAGGACAGTGACCAGACACTGCAGCAGTTACTGTGCCGTGCTCTGACTGAGCCAACAAACTTAAACAGGTCTCTGAGGGATCGATTCATGGAACACCTGATGGGAAACTCCAGACGCCAGTCCTCACAAGAGGTAACAGTAATCAAATATGCCCCCAATGTCGCCATGTTTTAATGATTTTTAGACTGCACAAATGTCCCTTGATGTGTGTGAGCATATGGATTTTGAGCAGTTTCCTGACAATAGAAATCTTGTATCTTTTGAGAGTACACCAAAAGATAAGTGAGATTGGTAAAACCCAGACAGCAAGCTGTTTTACCTGTTTACATGATAATACACTACAGTATATTTCGATGATACTTAAGCCACACTGACTTATTTTATGGATGACATCCACTGTAGACCCCCAAACTAGTGTGCGCGGGTGAATAAAAAAATCCCCCCCCACCAAAAAATTCTGCTAAAGCACACTGGAATATCTGGAATATAACTTATAAGGTGGGTATTGAGAATTTGAGGCATTACATAGCAACTGTGGCATCAGTGTGGATTTAGTAATAAAGAGAAAAGCCCAGTGGACTCCTATTTTATATCGTGTCCATTCAAAACATGATTTTCATCCTTTTTTTTCTAGGACCTGCAAAGAAAATGGGAAGCTGTTCTTTCAGTGGTCTCGTCTGCCTTCACCCCACAAGTTGACAATGACCTCTTGCTGAAAGCCTTTGAGGTCTACATCTTCACCATGGCACAGATCCTCCGCCGACCCATTGTTGTTCTAGCTGAGGACGTGCCCCTGACACGTGAAGGAGGTTCATTCAGCCTGAGCGGCATCTACCTGCCTCTACAATTGCCAGCAGAGGAATGTGTGAAGAACCCCATCATGCTTGCTTATCACAACCAACAGTTTTACCCACTGCTCTCCACACAGCCCCCACAACAGGCCACATCTCGCCCCATAGATGCAGTCCCGCTGGTAAGGCAGAATGGAGAGAGTCTTCCGGTGCATCTCCTGCTACCTGAGGAAGCTGCTCATGTTCAGGAGTATGTCAACCAGCACATCCATACCACCCTGGTTCAAGATCAGCAGGGCAACAGCATGGTAGCAGCAAGGATGGGAACCCTAACCCCTCCTGATGAGTACAACCTCTTGTTGGACGTCTTCCAGCAGGCTGCGGAAGGACCAAACCCGGCAGAAGCCAGTGAAGCATCTCCGGGGCGTACTATTTTGGAAAACAGGAATGGAGCAACTGATAACCAGGGAGCATCCGTCTTTTGCACCCAAGGAGCGGAGGGTCTCACATCACAAGGGGCTGAGCTTGATCAGCAGATGCTCAGAATGTCCATTCAGAAGGAAGCTGTGAGCCAAGGTAACAGTCACCCAGCCAATGCTTCAACACAACTTCCATGTACAAGGGAGGCAATGATGTTTACATCAAGTCCACATAACAGTGATGACAATCCACACAACCTTGATGTTCACAACATGGCTGCTGTGAGTGAGCAACGCATCCAAACCAGTCACAGTACCATCCAAGGTGAAGTTAACAACCACAGGGCAACTTCAAGTCAGCAAGGAGGTTGGCAACAAAACGACGTCTTACCAGGTGATGTGTCAGCCGCAGCAGAAAGTATCCAAGATGAAAGTCAGGCTTCAAGTTCAATAGCCAATGGTAGGTCCTCAAGGGCTGCTAATGACAACAGGGCACAGTGGGAAGCAACTGGAGCAAAACCAAAACAGCCTTCTGGCTCCAGATCGAAGGAAGGATCAAGGAAGATGGGAAATCGTCCAGCTCGTGACAATTCCATCTGCAAAACGACAGGGTGTCCAGGAAAAGCTGTGCCCAGTAAAGGAGGTCACTGTAAGAAGTGCTACACCAGGAAGTCTCGGGAAGAGAGGGAAACAAGGAACAGAAGATTATCTCTGGAGAATCCCTCAGCAGATGGACCAGCACCCCAGGAAAGACAGGCCAGAAAAGCATCATCAGCTGGTCAACAAAGACAACAGCAGATCTCAGGCGTGGGTGGACAGAGGTCAGTTTTGTCAGCTCCAACAACAGGCAGGAACTCATCAATACCACAAGGTAGAGAAACAAGCAAAGAACAAATGTCTATGCAGCCAGTCAACACACCAACATCAACACCAAACACAAGTGGCAGCAGGTCTGCAACTGTCAACAGCACCCCGATGAGGCCACAAGTTCCCCAGGCCACTGATCCTAGAAGTCGTCCTGAGACCGCATTTCTACCAAACAGTGGACCTCCAAGCTCCATAATCTATGCAAGTTCAAGTGGCCAGTCATCATCTACAAGCACCCATGGCACTGAGCCAAGTGTGCCTCAGTCAACCAACAATGTATCTACTGGTTCATTGAGGATGCATCACAATGCAGGAGAAGAGCCTCTTGGAACTTTTCTGTACCATGCTAGGACCACTGCTGATGGTGCTGTCCAAGAGAATCATCCTTACATCCCAGCAGATCATATGGTAAAGTGTTCAGCCCCAAACTGTGTCAGAATGGTGAACAAGGACATCAATGATTCTCTCTGTCAAGTATGCCACCAGGTCCTTGGGCAAATAAACCAGGCATCTCTTCCCAATAATGGCACACTCAACTTGGGACAAGGAAGCTCTGCTGGTACAAATACAAGACGAGCAGCAACAGGTAAATATATTTTATCCCAAAGATTTGTTTCTTCTTTCATTTTAACACACATGTATATTGAGATGAATAGTTGAATGTTTAAACCATTTAATGTCCGGGATCCCAGAGCCCTGAAGTTAAAAAAGATGAAAACTATTTCAGATGCAGATGCAGCAGTGATAGCCAGTGATGTAACCAGTCCCAAATACAAGGATTCAGCAGCCAATCTGCCCATGAGGAACCAACCAGCAGGTATGTCAGTTGATGATAATTTTTCTTTTCTATACACTTATTGGCTTATACAACAGCTATGACAACTAATTTGTAACATTTATAGTTATGTAAATTGTATTTGTCGTTAATTAATATTTTTGATAAGTATTCTTATTTTAGTAACTAGCCTTTGTTAAGTCAGATATTTACACCTATAAAGACACTATAAAGATACCTTAACCTAATAAAATGTTTTTTCACAGTGCACAGGCCACCTGAACTGCAATCAGCCCATCAGAGAGCCTATCAGCAGCAACTGGCTGAAGTTCGTCGTCAGTCTACACCCCCATCAGGTCTGTCCACAGATCAGCCAGCTAGCCAGCCTTGTGCTATTAGAGGTTGCAGATACATAGGCACACTTAAAAACAAGTACCTTTGCAGTTTTCATTTTAAGGTATATGTAACAGGTGCATCAAATTCTAACAGCTTTAATGCATCTGGTAACATCTCACTGCATGCTGATGCAGAGCCCTGTAGCCAGTCTGAATCAATGCCAAGACCTATGTCCTGTAATAACTTTTATAACTTTGAACGTGGATCTATCCAAAATTTCATAAATAATCCATCTGCCGACAATTCCACGTTCAAACCTCCATGTTCAGCTCAAGCTTCAGTGCCTTTTCCAGATCAAAATGTAGACAGAACACGAGCAAGGGCGTCACCCTCCCATCAAAACGGCCATTCCCCACCTCTTAGAAATAGCCCCTCTCCACCTTTGCACCCAAGACAGGGTCCATCCCTACACAACATGTACAGCCATACACCAGTGAATGGCCCTCCCCCATCATATGGGTTGCCTTCAAGACAGGGGTACACTTGGCAGCCCCCTAGAAGCCAATGGAACAATTTGTCTGCACCCTTGAGAGGGGTTTCTGATGAAACCAAACCATTTTCTCAACATCCCATACAAGACCCTACTCTGCATTCAAATCCTTCCAGGGTACATACACGAAATGCCCCCTCTCATACTGTACCTATTTCTACTGCATGTAACATGCCCTACTGTAACCAACAGGGTGACCCTGCATATGGTGGGTATTGCCCACAATGCTACGATTGGATTCAAAGAAACAGGCGATCCTAATACCATTGCAGTCACTGATATCATGCTTAAAAAGCAAGTGAATTCAGAGCATTTGTATATAAAATTATAAAATATCAAAGTTGTATATAATAACATATAGTGACAAAAAGCCAGCAATTTTGTGTTGTTTTCTTAAAATCTGGGACCACTCTGCAAACAGAGGTAATGTCTAGATAAGTTTATAAGATGGCTGGATGACCAATAAAAGTCCTGAAGAAGAAATATTTGTAGCAACAACTTGAACAAGATAAAACTACCTGACGTCCTATTTTTTTATGGGAGATGTATTTTCCTAACAGCAAATTGTAGTTTGCTTATAGTTATATATAAATGAGTAAATCATATGGTCAGGCCACACCAATTTAATTTGTTGGTTCTCGGATTCGCCTCTTCATTTTTTTCTGATTTGCAAAAAAAAAAAAATTTATTCTGGTCCTGAATCAACTGAAAAATGCTCATGTTTTGCCCCCAACAGTTGAGGAACGTCCTTTTCTTCCTAGTTGTTACAGTTTTCCCATCTATCATTGCAGTGGTTTGATTAAAAGTTCAAAATTCAATGTTTAAATTTTAACCCAGCCTTTTGTGTTGACTTCATGGCTCATTCCATAGCATTTAAGCCTATAATAGGATGCCTAGACCTGTTTTTATTTTTATTTTTTTTCGCCCTGTCGCTTCATATTTTTTCTGAAAAAATCCGAGAACCAACAAATTAAATTGGTGTGGCCTCAGTGAAGAAAAAAAGCAAAATTTGTTTAACATTAATGTGTGAGATTGTACATAGTTTATGATCTGATTCTCTTGCTTGATTCACCATGAAAAAGTTTTGTCAAGGGAAAAATTGCATGGCTGCTTTGTGTATCATATCTGACAGTAGTTAGTTGACCCTGATTATATCTTTATATATTTTCAATGTAGAAAATAAGTGTAACAATAGACTTTCTCCTGGTGTGGTGAACAGAAACCCAAAATGTAATTATAATACAATGTTCCACAATGGAATTACTGTACATACATGTATATGTGGCATTGTACGTATACAATATACATGTATATGGGACTCTTAATTTTTTTAAGCACGTAAAAAGAGCAAAAACTTAAAGTGTGTTCAAAATAATCTATTGAATAGTTAATAATATATACTCTAAGCGGTAGAATTGAAATATTGCTTCAAAAGCCACAGGTTTGTTATTTGCTATGTCAATGTACAAAAGATTTCTATTTGACTCTAAGTGAACTGTTTTTAAAGACTTAATGTTTTATTGAAGAAGAATTGGTACCCTGAAGGGTTTTATGACCATGATCATTGTAAATGATTGGTTTAAGGTCCATTCCAGTGAAAAGTCTCAGGTAGGGAAGTGACAAACAACTCCCCAAAATGAGAAGATATACATAAATCAATATGGTAGAAAAATGTGTATTGTTGAGTGTGGAGAAAATTGACAAAAATCAAGTGGAATATTGAAGGGAGTGGGAAATACAGTATTTGCTTCCCACTGACAATTTTATCTGGAATCTTGTTTCAAGTAATTTAAGGTTAAGACCAGTGCCGGCAGCTGTAAGTGAAAAGATTGAGTGAAATTTTATAGAAATCTTCAGGGTCCCTAAAATACTGTGTTCAATAATGATGATGTGACCATCATTAAATGACACATAATATAATAACATCTGTGTCTATAATATCACCAGGGTCCATAATATTGCCACGAGAAACAGTGTGCTTAAAGATATTTTCACTGCAACGTACCCTAGGTATGAACATTTGCATAACAAAAGTATGTTGCAGTAAAAATATCTTTAAGCACATTATTTCTCAAGGTGGCGATATTATGGACACAAATGTTATATTCCAGATACTAATTTTTGCTTCCTATCAAATACCAGTTTTTGGTTCCTATGCAACCAGCAAGGCGTGTATAGTAATTATTACAATAATACAGAACACTATGTTTTAGAAAGTCCTGTTAAGAGAGGAAGTGTAAGGTGAAATACATTGTACAATGATGTAGCACTGTATTATTTTATGCCAAGCAAAGACCAGAAAATTGATATGTAAAGAAACTTGTGTAAGCTCTGGTGTTGGAATATAATCTGGTAAAGATGGCACCTTTTGAGTCTCTGACAAGCTTTTACTTTATTCTCAGTCTGTTCTGGAGATTTTTTAATATACATTGTATGCCCAAATAACTTGCAGTGCAGAGACAATGTCTACACTATGTCTTTATTTGTTGCTATACTGGCAACATACATACAGGATACAACACGGCAGTTTCAAAAGCAGACAGTCACAACCTCTGTATCTGCCTGTATAACCGCCTTTCGGCGCAACACACCAGCTGATGTGTTACGCCAGTGTGTAACAACCTCTGCTAATAGACACAGTAAAATACCCCACTCAAGTCACAAAAACAAACTCAGACAAAATCTACTGAGCAAATTTCCTTTTTTCTAGTCCAGGCTGTGAGATCTCCAGCATGCTAGCAGGATTTGTTTGTGTCTCTGCAATGTACAATTTTCACCTGTCTGCCTCTGCCACAGCCAACACCTGCTTGAGATAACAGATAATCTTACTGTACACACAATTTACAGGCTATTTGTGACAATAATATAATGGCAGGAGCAACATGGCATGCCTTCTTTCTGAGGCAATTGTCGATCGATCAAAGGTCCTACTGTGCATCTCATTGACCTATTTGTCAATGAGTAAATTCCAAATGTTTTGTTAAAGCTCTTGGAGACCAGGTCTACAGCGAGCTGCAGTGCAACAAAAGCACAACAAACAGAAAATCAACAAAGAAAACCACATTATCTTGCAACCTCTGCCAAGAAGGTTACGTTTTCATTTGGGTAACCTGCTACTTATCATACTATAAGACTGCTACTTATCAAAATGACACAGAGTGAAAAAATTTCAACATTACTGTGTTGTTATGAGTTTCCTGAAGACCTACATGGGTATCAGTATCCCAGAATTTCAACACAAAAAGCAGAATTTTTCATTCTTACAATATTGGCCCCCAATGTGCAACAGAGCCCCCTGCTGATCATTTTGGAAACTGCACCCTGCCCTACTTCGTGACTGTGACTACATGTACTAGTATCTTGTTCACACATCGTGCTCCCATCTACGCTTTGTCGTGTCCCGTGACAGCAACTCTTTCTCCCTGCCTGAGAAGATTCTCTCTTCCTCTGTCTCCAACTCTGACTCCCACATGGAGGGGAACCTGGCTTGTCCTGTCGGAGGACCTTGAATAGCTGGGATGATAGACCTCACAGCAGCAGGGACTGCCTCTGCACTGGGGGCCCACATAGCAGGTGCAAATGCTGACGGATGGATGTTGAAATTGATGGTGTTGTCGTGGACGTCAACGTGTACAGGTGGGCTGGACAGGACTGTGGTGTTGTCTTGCCTGGGAAGGTTACGAGAAGCATGCCCTGACCACCGTCCTGCTGTCCTTGGTGAAGTGGCACTGGATCCTGAGTTAAAAAAAAAAATTGCAACATATTAGATTTTCATAGCCAAATGGCACCAACTTTTCCTTCCTTTCTTACATGGCAGTTTAAAGGGGAAACAGGCACTGAAAGATTACAACCATGACACGTCATTCTACTTTTTTGGGGCAAGGACAGCACTGCTTAAACTTAACTTGACAACTTAAACATATTGTGACATGCAACTTGTCAGCTGTCAGGCTACTGACATTTACAACTTATAGTACCGGTACCTCATGTTCCATTATTCAATGAAGACATTGCTATTAACAACTTAATTAGTGAGTTAATTACTGCTTAATTGAGATACGAATATGAAGCCAAGCCAAGAATCATTACCATATTTCTTGATAGCAATGCCCGCTTTACAAATTCAGTCATCTCAACCAACATTGCAGTGCCGCTAACAAATTCTAAATGTTCAATTTTCAGTGCCGTATCTATATCATTCTTTATTCAGTATAACCGATACAACCGCCCTTTGGCTTCGCAGGCATACGGTACGGCGGCAGCTGGCTACATTACACCGAATGACATGCCGTGCTCTAGTCTACAGTGATTCAAATGATAACCAGAATTTTAGACTTACCATATCTTGAGTGACCCATCCTTGGTCCTGTCTCCCTCCCCTGACGCTGTTCCCAGATGCAGGAAAAACAGAACCCTCCACAGTCTGGGTCAGCATTGTTGCTGCAGTATGGATTCTGGCACCTGGGCTTCGTCAGTGGGTACTTCTGATATGCAGCACTGAAACATTGAAAAGGAAACTGTTAAGTAATAACATAATTACCTGATAGTACAAAGAAAGGTACTCACTCACTCACTCACTCTCTCCCATAGCAAGAAAGGTACTATCTAAAGCATAATATTATGCATATATTTGGAGTCTGTCGCTCTCAATACATCAATACTGAAACAACTGATCAATGAATGTGTAACATGTCATAGGTAAAAACATTAATTCTTGTCTCAAGAACATGTGGTAGCAACTTTTCATAACATGTCACAAAATGTCAGCACTCAGCTGTAAAAACTTCCCAATTAAATCCTACAGCTGCATGTAAAGGTATTGCCTGAGTGTGCAGTTTTGATGTCTTACCTGTATTGGTCTTGTCCAAGTGCCTGTGACTGTACACGAGACGGGGTTCTTGTCCCTGCTCTATCCCGTCCCCCTCCAGCTGAGCTGTCCACGTCTCCTCCTCCCTTTGCCCACCTCCCCTCTCCCATCCTCTCGGCTCCGATTGGCTGAGCTGACGTTGCGCGGGCTCCACCAGTGAAAGGCGGGGCACTGTTGTACCGTCCTCCCACTGGCTCTCTGGGAGGATCCGGATAAGGGGATGTAGCAGGCAGAGAGTGGGCTGGTGCCTGCTGCCTCCCAGCTGTGTGTGGAGAAGGAGAGGCGCGTGAAGGCAGTGAGCTGTACGATGGTGGTGGGGAGGTGATGCCAGACCTCAGGGATTTGGGCTTGGTGGAGAAGGGTGCTGCATATTGCCTCGGCTGACTTCCAGAAGAGACACTGGGGATGCTGGGCCTGTTGACCTGTAGGTTCTCGCCGTCGGCACGGTTACTGTACAACCTCTGCTGCTGAAACTTCGAGTAGCAATCCTGGCAACGGCATGCCGTCCCACGATACCCTGCGACTTCGTAGCAGTCCGGGTTCTGACAGACACCATTCCTGTATATGCCGGGGTCTTGTATCTTCTCTCCTAATTGATGGATGCTGGAGTCCGGTGGGTAGGCTGGTGAGGACCGCGGCTGCAAACCACGGTGACCTGCAGTCCTATACTGGTAACCCTCTCCATGGTCCTGATCTGCCATCCTGTACAAGAGAGAGGAAACAAATTGAAGGAAAGGCTTGTATGTGTATCTTCTGAGTGTTGCAGAACACCACAAAGCTACACCACAGGAATATCATGTAATTTCTTCATAGCTAGAACACACTCAAACACAAAGATATACAAACACAAGCATTAGCATTTTGTCTTGAAACATAGTTAATTCCATATACATGTAACAATAGGTTGTTATGACTTTGACTGCTGTGTTTACTCAATACAAGTGGAAAGCTTTCACTTTCATTTTCAGTGACTGTTAGATATTCTCTAAGCTGAATGTTTTAACAAATCATAAGACCTCTAAGATGATGTGGATCAATTTCACATAATACATTTCTAACCAATGATCTCATCAACAGATTCTAACTAAAAATGATGTTTATTGAATCCAACAGGCTGGTTGTAACTGGAGCACACAAGGGGGTTCCCCAAGCATAGAAACTAGCTGTGGGGATTTTTGTGAGTAGGGGGAATTTGGGATGTTATGTTTGCACCATTTTCTTTGCAAAGTGGTAAAAAAAGTGTGATTTTGGCATGATCATGAGAAAGAAATGATTTAAGGAAAACATCTCGATCAAGATTAAGGCACAGGGATCACTTAGATCTGTAGGGTTCTGAATACTATGGGGTGATCTCTGTGCCAGAATGTTTTCTTTCTCTGAACGTAAGACACCATTTTCTTGACCTTTAAACATTGAATTTTTAAAGGAATGTAAGACACCATTTTCTTGACCTTTAAACATTGAATTTTTAAAGGAACGTAAGACACCATTTTCTTGACCTTTAAACATTGAATTTTTAAAAAAATTATTAAATCTATTACAAAAATGTAGTTTCTTTTGACACGTTTCCCACCTTTCATTTTTCACACATAAAGAAACTGAATGTTCTAGAAACATGAAAATCATGGGGAAAGCCCATTTTGTGCTGAGTGTTTGAAATTGGTATTAACCAGTACCTAAATTTTAAAGCCTTCGAGAAGACAAACCAACCGTTGTTACACTTGATAATAGCAAGTTCTGTGACAAATTTGTAACACTATCAACAGCTTTTACTTTCATTTTCAACTGTTGTTATAATGCATGTTGTCATCTGTTTGGAAAGAACTGTGTATATGCACTCCATAGCGCTTATAACATACACATGTACATGTACTAATGCCTTCTGCAAAAATTAAGTACAAACTCACCTCTACAAGTCACTTGAAATAGCAAGAGTTGGTAAAACAGTCTGTAGTTTGCAAGTAGTGTAGTTGTTGTGGTGATAGCACATAAGCCAATGCGGGACTTTCCAATATTTTATTGTACTGTTGGGGGAAACTTCTGACACAGAAAAAAGTACACCTGACTTCACTGTGACTTCTCAACGCCACCTGTGGACGTCATTTGGAATTACAGTTTGGAATCAAATTTCTATAGTGTCAACTCTAGAGAGAACAAGATCAGTAGAGAAAGTAAACCACACTAATATAATTTGTTTCTGATGTGTTTCATTGAAACATTTATAGTTATAATACAAGAGATTTTAGATCATCCATGACTCAACACTGCAAATTGAGTCACACACAAAGATTGGGCATATCAAATTTCTCTTTCACTTTCCTCCTGTTCCCCAAGTATAGAAATTTGCTGTGGGGATTTTTGTGAGTAGAGGGAATTTGGGATGTTATATTTGCACCATTTACTTTGCAAAGTGGTAAAAAAAAAGGGTGATTTTGGCATGATCATGAGAAAGAAATGATTTAAGGTCCCATTCGTGAGTTTTTGTTAACTATAGCCGCCTATGGCAAAATACGTAACTTTACATAGGCCAAAACCCAATAATTTGAATGACAGCCATCTAGTCTATCCAATCAATTTTGAGCACAATGGCCCTACATTACGTCAAAAAATTCCCAACCAGATCTAACCCAACAATCTCTTTTTATTTATTTATAAACTGCACTTGGCCACTCTCCGCCAGAGGTCCTCCAGCGCTGCTACCTCCTGACCGCATTACCCATCACAACAGCGTGTAAACATCCGACCTGTCGCGCGGATGTCAACACTTACCCACTAATTTTAGCACATACAAACAACCTCTCATATCACAAGCGGTTTACGCCAACTGACTTAGCTAAAATGCAATTTCTGGCGGATATAAACACACATCCATACACGCATTTAATTTTTAGTACGATCTACTTGAGAGTACCCACGCGGAAGAATACCGGAATGAGACCTTAAGGAACACATTCCGATCAAGCTTAAGGCACAGGGATCACTAAGATCTGTATGGTTCTAAATACTATGGGGGTGATCTCTGTGCCAGAATGGTTTCTTTCTCATAAGACACCATTTTGTGGAGCTTCAAACATTGAATTGAAAAAAAAAAATTATTAAATCTATCACAAAAAATGTAGTTTCTTTTGACACGTTTCCCACCTTTCATTTTTCACACATAAAGAAACTGAATGTTCTAGAAACATGAAAATCATGGGGAAAGCCCATTTTGTGCTGAGTGTTTGAAATTGGTATTAACCAGTACCTAAATTTTAAAGCCTTCGAGAAGACAAACCAACCGTTGTTACACTTGATAATAGCAAGTTCTGTGACAAATTTGTAACACTATCAACAGCTTTTACTTTCATTTTCAACTGTTGTTATAATGCATGTTGTCATTTGTTTGGAAAGAACTATGTATATGCACTCCATAGTGCTTATAACATACACATGTACATGTACTAATGCCTACTGCAAAAATTAAGTACAAACTCACCTCTACAAGCCACCTGGAATAGCAGGAGTTGGTAAAACAGTCTGTAGTTTGCAAGTGCTTTTAGCTGTTGTGGTGATAGCACGTAAGCCAATGCGGGACTTTCCAATATTTTATTGTACTGTTGGGGGAAATTTCTGACACAGAAAAAAGTACACCTGACTTCACTGTGACTTCCCAACACCACCTGTGGACGTCATTTGGAAACATTTATAGTTATAATACAAGAGATTTTAGATCATCCATGACTCAACACTGCAAATTGAGTCACCCACAAAGATTGGGCATATCAAGTTTCTCTTTCACTTTCCTGTATCAAAGGTCACCATAGGCAGGTGTTGCACAATACCTGTAGGTGTTTTTGAACTGGACTGAAACTTGACTAACGACTATTCCACTCTTGTGGTTATGGGGGGCATTTAAAAAGGTGTCCAATGGATGTGTAGACAAGGAGCTGTATATAGTGTATTTAAAGCTCATACTGCGTAGGTGTAAGATTTTTGGATATTACTCTGGGCATGCAAATTTATTTGCTTCTTCTGGGTCTTCTTCAGAAATGGACCAACAGGGTGAAAAACAAGCCTATATCAGACAACTAACCTCATTACTATGGTGCCATTCTACAGTAAACTGATATGTTCAAATTGTTTAAATATATAATTTCTACATTATGTTTATTTTTAACATTATTCGTGCTAAAAAAAAGGCATAAACTGTGACAATTAAACCACTGGCAGAACAAAAATTGAATAGCATCTAATATAGACAGCAATTCTGAGAGTGAATTGATTAAATTGATGTGGCCTTTATATAGATGAAAAGATGTTTCACAAACAGTTGTGACAATGAACAAAGGTCCGGAAGCCAGTTAGACGTGTTCTCACCCACCGCTGGGATACATCAATATTTCAGACAACTCCTGCATAATACATACAATCAGAGGTTGAGACAAGGAAGCCAATTCAGAAGTGTGAAAACTAGCTATGTCTGGTAATTGGAAGCCACATTGTTCAGGCTGTTGTCCTAGGCAATGTTTGGGGCACACTCTGCAGGTGTAATTGTTGTAATCAGGTCTTAATTATACCCTGGAGATGTCCTGCTATTTCTAATAGACAACTCATTCAACGCCCAACCTGAGGAATATGGCTGCCCTTTAAATTTTAAAAGACACATTCTAGAAACCTGCAATTTCTAAAACAAAAAGGAGGTCAAACATCACTACAGTTAAAACATGTGACAAGAACAGAGACATAATATATGGTGAAGCATACTCTCTTTATTGTACATTCTGAGTATATATATTGAGATTTGTTCATGTTGAAAAAGTTGGTTGTCATGCAAACGGGACAACAGAAAAGGCAGCAATCTTCCCACTATAGGTCTGCTAGAAGATAAGGGTTTAGCATAAACATCTAATTAAATCTACTTGGCCTAAACCAAGCAGTTAACCAGGTGTGGCCTAATGTCTTTCCTTTCATCCCTCAACAATCAGCCAACAGATTTATTGCAGCCCCGCCCTCCTAACCACATCACCAGGGAAATACGAATAGGTAATGAGAAACATGATCACGTGACCAGCAGCCTGACCTGTCTGACGGGTCCTAGCTCCCTTTGTCTCCCTCGCGCGCAAGCTCCTGTGGGCCACATTTTTTCGGGGCTCTCTCCTCGGATCTTGCGAATCCGACACTTCTCAGACCTTCTGGCACGGCTTGGTCGAACCTCTGCCATCATGATTCGTGACAGCTCCTCTCCCGGTGAGATCATCAAGTACCGGATCATACGGGACCAGGGCGGGAAGGCGTCACGGTCCCTGGCGGCATCCTTCTCAACAGAGGTGAGCTCTGTTAGCACTAGTAGTACCAGCATTGCAACAGGATACTCCTCGAGTGCAGTTAGTACTACCAGCATTTCCACTGGATCCTCCGCAAGTTCAAGCCTACATGCTCAGGACAAGCATTTTGAGGGGGCGATCGCAGGTGGTAGTACGGAGAGGCAAGGGCAGGAGTTGGTAACCACGTTTCATGAGAAGCTAGAGTCTCAGGAAGGCGGGCGTGTGATTACAGGTGTTACGGGCATAACCGAAGCGCACAATGGGGCACAGTCACAAATCTCGCTTGGTGCCGACTTTTCACCCTCCTCACAATTTCGCACCACGAGCCACGGTGCAAACCGTCGAAAGTTGGCGAAGACGGGAGGCTACAGCAGCGTGCAGACAACTTTCACTTCTCAAACAAGTTCTGAAACCCAATCTGTGTCAGGCCAAACCAGTCAGGTGGGGGTAACGCAGGAGGGCTTCCAGGTGTCTTCAGGCAAAGCTACCACATCTTCAAGTAGCCTTCAATTGGGCCAAGAAAATCAGCTGGATTTGATAAGGGTTCTGCAAGAGGAGATCAGACAACTGAAGCTGAAGTTGGCAAGCTTGGGAGGAGATTCTGCAGAGGTGGGCGTGGCTGGTGGCTCTGTCTCGTCTGCCTCGGGGCAACTCTCCTGGGATGAGGAGATCAAATCACTGCAAACTTGCAGTAAAGAAGAGCTGCTCATCAAAATGAGGCTCCTGTTGGAGGAACGCAAGACCCTGCAACTCCAGAGTGAGTATGTCCTGATAAGCAGCCAGGATTCTAAAGAAACCACCGAGACGGATGGCAAGTATGTGGCAGGGCAGGGAAAAGTGGAAAATGGTGGAGCTACGCAGGTAAACAAAGAAGTAGTTAAAGGGACATCACTGTCCCTCCAGGCAGAGCTCCACGATGTGACACAATTGTACAACCAGATTCTTACAGAGAAGACCCAGCTGGTACAAGAAGTAGAGCGTTACAAAGTCTACCAGAAACAGGTGGAAGAAATGAAGGCTGAAGTTAGCAAGACCCTTCAAGAAGAAAAAGCGATGATAGCTACTCTTAAGTCTGAAAACAACAGTCTCAAGACAGAGAAAACCAAAGCAGAGGAGGAAAAAGCGGCGAAGATTGAAGAATTGAAGGGGCTGCAACAGAAGCTCACGACACTGAAACTCGAGAATGAAAATTTACAAGCACAGAATACCAAAATTGAAGAGGAAAAGGCGTCTTTCGTTGTCAAGAAGCAGTCAACACAAACAACAACAACTGTCAAGGTGGAAGGAAAACAGGAGACCCTGATGTCAGGAGGAGACATCACGCTGCAGTCAGGAATCAAAAGTCTCAAGCAAGAGACAGTCACAGCCAAAGACACAGACGTTAAGAAGCTACAGGATGAGCTGACAGCCTTGAAGACAGAGAACAAGACCTTGATGACACAGAAGTCTAAACTGGAAGAAGAGAAGGGGACCCTTTTGGCAGAGGCACAGGATAATTCCATGTTACAGGGAGAGATAGATGACCTGAAGTTCCAGCTCAACAGTCTGATATCTGAGAACACCATCCTCACAGCAGAGAAGACAAGCGTACAGAGAGAAACATCCACAAAGGCAGAGGAAGAGAGGAAGAGGCTTCAGCATGAGCTGGATACTCTTAAGAATAATACCCAAGCTGTAACAGTCAAAAGTATGCAGGGGGAGCTTGACGCACTTACACTGAAACTGGAGAGAATGCAAGTTGAAAAGGCAAAGCTAGAGCAGCAAGTGGGAAACACAGAGATCACAAAGGTGTACCAGGAGTTGTCATCTTTGAAAGGAGAGAACGAAACCTTGAAGATCAAGATAGCAGAGCTCCAAGGAGGACAGGGAAGTGTGACAGTTGTAGCCGGTACACAGAAGCAAGTGATGGGAGACAAGCAAAAGACAACACAAGAATTCACTACCTATCAAACTACAAGCCAGGTGGTCACAGTGACAAACACACAGGGAGACATGACTTCGGTAAATGAGGAGTTGTCAACTTTAAAAAGAGAGAACGAAATCTTGAAAACCAAGATAGTGGAGCTTCAAGGAGCACGGGGAAGTGTTGCATTCAGTGCGCAGAAGGGGGTGACAGGAGACAAGCAGATGACAACACAAGAATTCACTACCTTTCAAACAAGCCAGGTGGTCACAGTGGCAAACGCACAAGGAGACTTGACTTCACTGCTGCTGGAAAATGAAAGCCTGAAAAACGAGAAAGCCAAACTGGAGAGGGAAAAAGCCGGTCTCCTTATCAAAGAGGAAAACCTCACAACCCTGGAGGGAGAAATGACACAGATGCGATCAGAACTGTCCACTTTACACACAGAGTATGACAGCTTGAAGAAAGAGCATGCAGCGTCTGTAAACACAGATGTGAAGAAAGTACGAGTGGAACTGAAATCCTTGAAATCAGAGAACGATGCTTTAAAGACACAGAAGACTAAACTACAAGAGGAAACAGGCAACCTTCTGGCAGAGGTGCAGAAGAAAACAGACGAGCTGGAAAAGATGGAGAAGGTACAGAGCCAAGTGAAAAGCCTGGTGTCCGAGAATGAAGTTCTGAAGACAGAGAAGACCAAAGTGATGCAAGAGGAGGCAAAGAAGGCAGAAGAAGAGAGGAAAAGGCTGCAGCAAGAACTGGCCACCCTTAGAAACACCGACCAAGAGGCAATCATTGCAAGGATGGAACGAGAGCTGACTTCTCTGAAGTTGGAGACAGAAAGCTGGAAAGCAGAGAAGGTTAAAATGGAGCAAGAAAGAACCACCCTGACTACAAAAGTGGATGGAGTGAGGAGGATGGAGGAAGAATTGTCTTCTTTGCAAGTTGAGGTCAAAGCCCTACATGAAGAGAAAGTGGCCAACAAACAAGTTGATGTTAAGAAACTACAGAAGGAGCTGACATCCCTGCAGGCAGAGAACAAAGCCATGCAGACAGAGAAGAGCAAAGTAGAGAAGGAAACACAGCAGAGGATGGAGATGCAAGTGAAGACACTTGAGGAGCAGCTGACAATCCTCAGATCTGAGAATGAAACCTTCAAACTCGAGAGGAGCAGGCTGAAGAAGACAGAAGATGAAAGGATGGCAGAAGAGAGAAGGAAACTCCAGGAAGAAATGGCGACACTTAAAATCACCTACCAAGAGCAAGCAAGTAAGACGATGCAGGGACAACTAGAATCACTCCAGTTGGAGAATGAAAGCCTCAAACACGAAAAGGCAAAGCAGGAGAGGGAAAAGAGGTGTCAATCTCGAGTGGAGAAACGGCCATAGGAGGTGCAATTGGAAGTGTTGTAGCTGTTGCACAGAAGAACGTCAAAGGAAACAAGCAGAAGACAACACAAGAATTCTCTACCTATCAAACTACAAGCCAGGTGGTCACAGTGACAAACACACAGGGAGGCATGACTTCGGTACACGAGGAGTTGTCATCTTTGAAACGAGAGAACGCAATCTTGAAAACCAAGATAGCTGAATTCCAGAGGGGACAAGGAAGTGTTGTAGTCAGTGCGCAGAAGGGGGTGACAGGAGACAAGCAAAAGACAACACAACAAGAATTCTCAACCTATCAAACTACAAGCCAGGTGGTCACAGTGGCAAACGCACAAGGAGACTTGACTTCACTTCTGCTGGAAAACGAAAGTCTGAAAAACGACAAAGCCAAACTGGAGAGGGAAAAAGTTGGTCTCCTTGTCAAGGAGGAAAAACTCACAACTCTGGAGGGAGAAATGACACAGATGCGATCAGAACTGTCCACTTTACACACTGAGTATGAGAGTCTGAAGGAAGAGCATGCGGCATACGCCAACACAGATGTGAAAAAAGTACGTACGGAGCTGAAGGCCCTGAAATCAGAGAACGATGCCTTAAAGACACAGAAGACTAAACTACAAGGGGAAACAGGCAACCTTCTGGCAGAGGTGCAGAAAACACGGATGTGCTGGGAAAGATGGAGAAGGTACAGAGCCAAAGTGAAAAGCCTCGTGTCCGAGAATGAAGTCCTGAAGACAGAGAAGACAAAAGTGATGCAAGAGGAGGCAAAGAAGGCAGAAGAAGAGAGGAAAAGGCTGCAGCAACAACTGGCCACCCTTAGAAATACCGACCAAGAGGCAATCATTGCAAGGATGGAGCGAGAGCTGACTTCTCTGAAGTTGGAAACAGAAAGCTGGAAAGCAGAGAAGGTTAAAATGGAGCAAGAAAGAACCACTCTGACTACCAAGGTGGATGGAGTGACGAGGCTGGAGGAAGAATTGTCTACTTTGAAAGCTGAGGTCAAAGCCCTACAGGAAGAGAAAGTGGCCAACAAACAAGTTGACGTCAAGAAACTACAGAAGAAGCTGGCATCCCTGCAAGCAGAGACCAAAGCCATGAAAACAGAGAAGAGTAGAGTAGAGGAGGAAACACAGAAGAGGATGGAGATGCAAGTGAAGACACTGGAGGAACAGCTGACAATCCTCAGGTCCGAGAACGAAACCTTCAAATTCGAGAGGAGCAGGCTGAAGAAGACAGAGGATGAAAGGATGGCAGAAGAGAGAAGGAAACTCCAGGAAGAAATGGCGACACTTAAAATCTCCTACCAAGAGCAAGCGACAAAGATGATGCAGGGACAACTAGAATCACTCCTGTTGGAAAACGAAGGCCTCAGAAATGAAAGGGCAAAACTGGAGAGGGAAAGATTCAGCTTGTTGCATGGAGAAAGGGCCACTGAAAAAGGAGGCGCAGGTTTTGTAGTCCAGACCAAGACGACCACGAGCAGAAGAGAAGTGCAGACAACAAAGGGATCAGGAACCTTCAGGTCAGAGGCCAAAGGTCTGAATGAGATAGAGGTCATCCGAGAAGAGATGGAGGGAGAGAGAGCAACAGTCAGTCAGCTGCAGGGAAGGTCTGTCATCACACAAGACCTTACAAAACTGACAGGAGGAGATAGCATCGCTCAGAGCAGAAAACCAGACCCTAAAAGCAGAGCTGCTAAAACTGGGGAAGGAAAGGGACACGCTCCTCAGCCAGGGGCAAACTGTAACCTTGACAGAAGTGAGGGAGGTCGCAAACACACAGCAGACCACCGTCATCTCAGAGAGTTCAAGTCAGGTCACGACAGAGAGGCAGAATGGGGAGTATGTGGACCTGTCTAAGACACAAAGAAGCGACGGACAGCACCTTAGAGCGCATTCGAGAGGAGATGAGCACCTTGCAGACACTGCTGGAGGAGAAAGATGAGCTACACGACGCTGATGACGCAGGTGATGATGAGGAAAAGCAGGACACAACAGACAATGGGCCAACCAACCAGGAGTCTGATTCAGCATCATTGATGAAGGAGATCGTGACCCTCAAGTCGGAAGTGACGACCCTGAGGAGCGAGAAGGAGAAATATGAGACGCTGGTGATGGGGAAGTGGCAGGTCATCGACCTCCAGGGCGATGGTGCTCTGCAGCTTCTGCAGGAGGAGGAACAGGAAGCTGCGGGCGTACATCGAGGAGAACGACATGCAGATCGCAGCCATGCAGACCTCAGCAGCACAGACGGTGCAGGTGCAGACCTCCACATCATCACAGCAAACATCTAGTACATCCTCATCAACAGGACAGCAAGATTTGCAGTCCACCATTGAGGAGAACAAAACACTGAAGAAACAGATTGAAGAGATGCAACTAGTCCAGGGCAACCTGCAGCAGGCACTGGCCACGAAGCTGGAGGAAAGTTCGGCGAACGTCACGAGGATGCAGCTGATGGAGATGGAGGTGACGCAGCTGTATCAGCTGCTGCAGGAGCACGGGGTGTCCAGAGAACAGGTCCAGCAAATCACCTCATCTGTGCAACACACGGAAGGAGCTGTAAATGTGACGGAGACAGTGAGTTCGCAGTCACAGAGCATTGTGGTGACCCAACAGAGCGAAGAGGTCCAGAGCCAAACCACGAAGACTACTGTGAAGTCATCCAAGCTGAGTAGGCTGGAGGAAGAGGCTGCAAAGATGGCACAGAAGAGGAAGAAGCTCCAGCAAGAGCTGGCAAGTCTGAAAACATCATACCAGGAGAGGGAGCGACGAAAACCCAGGAAGTCACCGTTTCACAAAAGAGTGAAACGGTCCTAACCCAAACCACACAGGGTACAGTAAAAACATCCCTAAGCATGGAGCTCGAAGAAGAATTGTCATCCTTGAAGTCAAAACTACAGGATTATGAGCAGATCCAGACAGAGTTAGCAGAAACAAAGAAGGAGCTAGAAAAGCTCACAGCAGACAAAAATGGCAAAGGGAAGAGCAAGAAGGCAGCCAAGGAGAGCCAAGCTACACAGGAGAAGATGGACATGCTACAGATGCAGGTGAAGGAGCTGTCATTACAGGTGAAGATCCTCTCCACCAGTAAGACTGATCTAGACGACACGAGGAAGCAGCTTGCAGAGCTGAAGAAGGAAAACACGAGTCTCAGCGGGCAGCTGGGGAAGATGAAGGCCATGGAGCGGGAGGTGACCATCGCAAGGAGCGTCATCCAGCAGCTCAAGGACGACAACGAGAAGATGGCTCTGAAGATGAAGAAGAGTAAGAAGTAAAATGACTGAACACTAGAGACAATTTTGCAGTAGGAGAAATGGTAACTGTAAGGGATAATGATATGGTTATCCAAGAAAGGTGATCCAAACATCCAGCTGCTGAAGGATGACAACCAGAAGATGGCTTTGAAGATGAAGAAAAGCAAGAAGTAAAATGATGAAACTCTAGTCTAAGAGACAGTTTTGCAAAGTGGGAGAAATGGTGACTGTTAGGAATGATAATTTCTGTTATCCATGAGAGGTGATTAGAACTTTTTGTATCAATGGTTTGACAAGAGTTTTCTGTTAAGTGTGAAGTGATGTAAGACATCTTACTTTTATATGGTTTGGGAAAACTTCTGTTATTACAGCAAAATAATCTTTTACTCAAGTTTGGGTGCAAACGCTTTTGTAAGGTACAGATGTAAGCTGGTGTTAGCTTTGGTATAGGGACGCAAACTGTTGAAACATTTTTAATCATGGTCAATGAATGCAAATAATATTTTAGTACAGCCTTAGAAGTTACATAGTATTCGGTAAAATACTTTACATTTTCTGTGCCACACTCTTAAGAGCTGAGAGATGGCAAGATGTGTTACTAAGTAAACCAAACAATGGGTAGCCAAAACTTCTCAAAATACAAAATACATGTTACAGTAAAAATGGTTCTTCAGTCTTACACAGTACAGTCTACTGCTACACATCTTAGTTGATTTCCAGATGAATAATCTAGAATCATTACGAGCCCAAGGGGGTGTTGGTTTGTTTAATTTCTACGTATAAAATTGAGCTTGATGGGTCATTCTCTGTGTCTCTTGTTTGGTGTTTTAATGTTTCATACATGCATCAAATGCAATGTAATTAACTTGACTACATGTAGAAGAGATTTTCTTCATAGATTACTCCTCTGCCACCCCTATATCAGGCAGTTCGTTTAGGCTAAGAAGTTCAATAGGGACTGTGTTATCACGCGACTCCTGTCCGCCATCTTTCTTCTCTATTGTTATGACGACCATGAAAGTTGTGCTCGGTTGCGCACTTAAATTGTCATCACTTGTTCCTTGTCTGCCTACGTTTCTGCTGCGACTAGAACAAAAATTATTGCTATAAGGCCACAGAAAAAAATTCAGAAACTCAGAAGGACTTTAGGACTTTCTCCAAAATTTCTAAAGGCATTTCTGTCAAGAAGTTTGCCAGTCCACCAGAACAGCAGATACTGTCCCCTATTCACGCTCTATTGTATGAACTCTGTATGCATGCACACACCTGTGTCTAGAATTACAGTCAATGAATTGAAGGCAGTAAAATGTAGGAACGTAATGTATATACCAGCCAGGCCGCTAGGTGTCACGCCAATATTTTCCCGGCATGCCCCCCGGCATGCCCTTCCCGGCATGCTATGCGTTTCGTCCTCCATTTTTCTCCACGTTTCGTCCTCCATTGTGGAAAGAAACCAACTGAGATGGTTTGGACACCTACACAGGATACCGGAAGATTGTGAAGAGAATCTTTAATTGGAAACCTAAAAAGAAAAGACCAGCCTTGCAGGCCAAGAAAAAGACGGTTGGACCAGATCATTGAAATCACAAGATGAGAGGAGCCAGACTTCTGAGTATTTTTTAATCTAAAGAAATAGCTGAAGATAGAACAGAGTGGAAAAGACTGACCAAGAGGCTGACAACTTACAGGCCTTAAAGAAGGTGAGACTAGTTTAGAATCTGACTTAAGGTACCATGATGGTGTATTCTATACCTGTCAGGTGTTGTTGATGTAACAGGTAAGTGAAGACAGATTGTGTGTAGTGTATTGTTTGCCAGAACAAGGTCAGAAACAGAACACCGTCCAAATAAGCTTGAGTTTCGGGTTCTAACCTTCGTGGTTGAGACGAGTGGCTAAGCTAGGACAATGATTCTGCATACCCTCAACTCTAGCGACCGTCTCTTTCAGGTAATAATTCTTAAAAGCCAAAATACAGTGTGTTTGCAAATGAAGGATATCCCTCTAGCTATATGAGAACAATAGAATTTCAATTTCTTTAACCTCTCAAATTTCAGTAAATCTTAGGGGAAAAAATAATTTTTCGATTAAAAATGATGCCAAAAACTGGCCGTCTTCACATGCAATTAAACGTATCACCCATATTTTAGCCACCAAAATGATATTGTCGGAAAGAGAAAACCCTTATGTAATATCAAGGAGGTTATTTGTGGCGTCTGTGTGGTGTAGTGGATAGAGCGTCCGACTGTCAAGCAAGAAGACCCAGGTTCAATCCCCAGGGTTGGACCCAGACATGTCCGGACATGTACCCAGACGTTGTGCCCTTGGGAAAGGCACTTAACACGTATTTCCCCCCTCAGTTTACAGGGATCCTGGGCCCTACTAGGGTTTGGGTTGGCGTTAGGAAGAGCATCCAGCCATAAAAATCCTGCTTCAAAAAAAGACTTGTACTTGGTGCAAGCACGTCTAACCCCGGTTGGGAAAAATGACGTTAAATTACGGTTAAAAAAAAAAAAAAAA
>NW_017804587.1:517438-529644 GCF_001625305.1 Branchiostoma belcheri | reverse complement strand
AAAAAACCAAAAAAAAAAAAAATTTAACCTCCTTGGTATTATCATGAAAAGTATAAAGAAAATCCTAACACTGAGATAATCACAATAACCCGTCGCGCGAGGCATAGTGACAGCACCCCCAGAACGCATAAAAGGCATATCTGGGTCAAACCGAACGAAGCACCGCACTCAAGGCGGAAGGATACCCGGAAGTAAGTAATGTAGGATTAATGGCTGA
This sequence comes from Branchiostoma belcheri, assembly GCF_001625305.1. Classification (NCBI taxonomy): domain Eukaryota; kingdom Metazoa; phylum Chordata; class Leptocardii; order Amphioxiformes; family Branchiostomatidae; genus Branchiostoma; species Branchiostoma belcheri. Next base: position 529,427 of record NW_017804587.1, on the reverse strand, counting down.
TGATACATAGGATATACAAGAGTTTACAAGGGTTTAATGTTGGTAATGTACGCACGTATGCAAATTTTTGCATATATGCATCAATCTTGCATATATCTATGAAGTATATTTGCATATATGGGAAAATACCATGCTCCCGTAACGCACGGAAACAATTTTTGTTTAAGAACATGCGCTAAAATGCTGTTTTCCACGATTGCATAGCCACATTTAGTGAAAATATGCACAATTCAAAGAACCTTTGGGGAAATATATATCTATTTGCGGATTTATGGCATTTTTCCACGTAATTTTACGTTCATTCAAGGACCTGTATAATGTCCTTGGTTCGATATTATCCCCCGGAAGTGTGAGCCGCGAAACCTTCGGTGTGACGGCCCGGTGCTCTCTATGAATGTTTCCGAGCAGATCGAGGTCTGTCTCGGCAAGAAGCTTTTATCACACGGTGATAGAATGTCCTTGGTCTCGGTTATGTCCCATACTTTAGCATACACCACTTCACTACTCACAAAACCTGCGTTCGATTGTATCTAATTTCAAATGTCAGGAACAACTAATATAATCTCACCACGTCCACCGGCCAAAGCTACCAGCGCCATGTAGAGAACATCGACACCGAACACCCCTCTGTGGCAAAAAAGTTGACCAACCTCATAATACCACAAACACGCCAAAGGTCAACCCGCGCGACCATTTTCACACTCTAAGGGGTGTCCGAGACACGAAATACAAAATATTTTTACGCCCCAAAACACACCCATGATACTTAATACACGCCGAAGGTCAAAACACGAAACCACTTTCAAACTCAAAGGGGTGTCCATACGCTGTCAAAACGCATCATTTTCACGCCCAAAAACACACATACTAAAAAAGCAAAACAATGTGCACCATCTACAGCCCAATAGCAAAACGTATACCAAGTCTCAGAAATATCCGTCCACCCAAGCGTGAGAAACGGCTGCAAACGTGAAAATCTACATCTCCCACAAAACCCTTCCGCGGAAGAATACATCCTCCCCCGGAGGTAATAAATTACATTATGTCCTACCTGGGCCGCGATTACGTTCGATACAGTTGTTCCGGCCCATGTGATAACTAGCGGTACGGCCCGGGGGTTCTTAACGCGTACGGCCCGGGGCTTCCAAATGTTCCATAGAACGATTCGAACGCGTTTTGCCCTAACCGCTTGCACCGCTTTCGAAAAGTCGAATATACAAATTCGGACGTTGGGATTGACGTTGTAGCGTTTTTTTTTGGTTTAGGGACACCAAATTTTCGCTCATTTTGTATTGAAAGGCGTGTATTCTTGGGTGGGTATGACATAAATAAAATACAACACGGTGTATTCCGCATCACCCTCTGTCCCAGCCCTCCCGCGGATCGGATCGCCCTCCGGCCTTCGGGCGATCCGACGCGCGGTCGGGCTGGTACCTCGGGTGATACGGAATACCCCGTGTTGTATTCTATATATACGTATTTTAATACATAAATACTACAAGTCTTAACACCATTGTTAGTGACCTGTCCTCCGTATATTGGTATGGTCCAAAAGATGGGCGGTTATCTGAAGAACCGCCCACTTTTTGGACCGTACCAATATACGGAGGACAGGTCACTAACAATAGTGTTAAGACTTGTAGTATTTATCTATAATATTTGGTATGTTTTGCTTTCCCTTAGGAAAACTAAACAGCTTATAATGGCGAGCAAGCTTTTAAAGGCAGTTCCTAATAAAATGATGGTTGCAGAAAAATATTTGAAGTCATGTTTTTTTAAGATGATTGGAGTTAATACGTTGTACCATTCCGGCACTGAACCAATGGCAACATGGGACAATGTGACAGATACATGTAAACGAGCTAAATCGCAATCATACACCATACCAAAACCTCAAAGTAAACATAAGGTTACAGGGAAGTATGAAAACTTATGCTCCAAAATTGGTGAGAATGCAAAAATGAGCGAAGTTGATGTATTCTACCATGTCACAACAAAAGAGAACAAACAACAAATCATGGAGGAGGGAATGCTAAAGGGAAATATGGCCAAAGGCTTTGATAAGGGACAATACAATGCATGTCCCATAAATGGCGTATTAGTAGGGGTCTATCTTGGTGTGCGTTTGGAGGAAAATGGACAGTTGCCCAACAGTTCCCCTTATGGCACTGAACGCATGCGAATCCCCATTGATCACCTGCTGAACGCAAACCAGCACCTGTTTTTTGCATGGCAGTACAAGATTCATAAAAAATATCATGCTATCCTTGTTTTGGTGGATGAAAATAAAAAAGATGATATGGAGTTTTGTCGTGAAAATCTTGTTCAGCTGAATATGCATGACAACCCTATTCTCTGTCTACGGTCTACTAAACTTCCGGATAAGACTACTTCACCCAAACACTTATTGCACATGAATGATAGATTCAATTTCGAGGTTGAGATTTTCATGGTTCGTGACACTGTAAAAGTTGCAACATGGGACAGCGTGAAAACACAAGACAGGTAAGACACGAACCGACATGAAAGACGGAATGAAAGAAAGAAGGAAAGGGCCTACAAGGCCCTGGTAACACCACAGGTGGAATATGCTTGCAGTGATTAACAACGAAGTGGCTGGAAACCCCTACAAAACCGAAGGAGGAATGACTTCAATGAAATTGATCCACAATGTACTTATGTATTAATAAATGCGTGTTTGTCTTGTATATTGCGGCAAACTAGACAGAGAAAGCTAGGTCCCGCAATTGTATATGTTTGTCTTAAAATTTAATCTGAAACTGTTTATTCACATTGATTGGCAGCCAATATGCATTGCTTGGCTGAATTGCACAAGTGATTACATGATGATGTATGTGCCTATTGTGTATATTTGTATTATGATGTCACAATATCAGCTATCAGCTGCCTGGCAGCATCATTGTATTGCCATGTTGCAATAAATAAACAAGAAAGAAAGAAGAAAGAATGAAAGAAAGAAGGAAAGGGCCTACACGGCCCTGGTAACACCACAGGATCCAGCACATGAATATGCTTGCAGTGATTGACAACGAAGTGGCTGGAAACCCCTTCAAAACCGAAGGAGGAATGCCAGAGTTGCTACAAGAGTACAACATCATCAAGTCTTGTATATAATATATGATTGTGTATATGTTTTACTATCACAGTCTTTTACACTCACCGATTCAGGTCATCTTGTTTTATTGTCACGGAGTAGACGGAGTAGATGACGTAACGGTTAATTTAATATCTATATTAATCAGTATAAATTCAACACTGAGGACACACTGAGGACATTCAAGGTCATCCACCATTCAAGGACACTGTTTACACTGTAAGGACATTTAAGGACAGTACAGGAATTTAAGGGTTAATTACCGTGGCCGACAAGGACACACCTGCGTCGTCTGCGCGCACACCAGCGTCGCCTGCGCGCACACCTGCCTCGACTGCGCGTATACCTGCGTCATCTCTGCAAAGAGCTTCCTCGTCTGCGCACGAATACCTGCGTCGTGTCTGCCAAGAGCTTCCTCACCCCTGCACAGAAAGAGCTTCCTCGTCTGCGCACGAATACCTGCGTCGTGCCTGCCAAGAGCTTCCTCACGCCTGCACAGAAAGAGATTCCTCGGCGACCTCGCTGCGCGCAACGAAAGCTCGCTGCACGGAAGAATACGTGTCACCCCTGCCTTGTTGAAAATGAACGGTCCCCTATTATAGGTCAAGGGTCACATCGCAGTGACACTGTTCGCTGTCGTTTTTGTTTACTTCAGTCTCAAATTTGTTTTAGTTTGTATGCTTACAATGTCCGGCGCGTTTATTAATCAATAACGGGCCCGTTAGTGATAAAATTAATTAATAGAAATCCTGCATAGATTATTTTTTGGGTTGTTGGAAAAAGGAGTCCAGTCTGATTGGCGGAAAAAGCAGTCCAGTCCAATTTGGGGGTGGAAAAAGCAGTCTACGAAAGACCGGTGGTTTCTACGAAAGACCATAGGTACAATTATTTTTCTTGTCTGTGTACTTCCAGTTTCTTTGGGTATTTCGAGTTTCTATGAGTACTTTGAGTTTCTGTGAGTACTTCGAGTTTCTATGAGTACTTAGAGTTTCTATGAGTACTTAGAGTTTCTGTGAGCACTTAGAATTTGTATGAGAACATAGAGTCTGTATGAGGAGTTTGTATGGGACCTAGAGTTTCTATGGGAACTTACAGTTTGTATGGGAACTTATACTTTGTATGTTAGAGTTTGTATTGGAACTTTGAGTTTCATCTATCAACAAACATGTTGAACATTGTAAGCAGAAAAACTTTTAAAAGGTAAAAGTATATTATATTTTTAATATCTTTAAAATAGAATTTAGTTGTCTAGAACAGGAATATGCAACTCATAATGTACTGTCATCAGCCGCAGGAAAAAAAAGTGCCCCCAGAAAGTCGGACCGCACACAGAACTTGAAGTACTACTAAACTCATAGAAACTCAAAATACTCATACAAACACTAAGTTCCCATATGAACACTAAGTTCCTATACAAACTCCAAGTGCTTACAGATACTCGAAGTACCCATAGAAACTCGAAGTACCCATACAAACTCTAAGTTCTCATACAAACTGTAAGTGCTCACAGAAACTCTAACTGCTCATAGAAACTCGAAGTACTCATAGAAGTATACCCATAGAAACTCGAAGTACTCATAGAAACTCGAAGTACACACACAAGAAAAAAAATAATTGTACCTATGGTCTTTCGTAGAAACCACCGGTCTTTCGTAGACTGCTTTTTCCACCCCCAAATCAGACTGGACTGCTTTTTCCGCCAATTGGACTGGACTCCTTTTTCCAACAACCCAACATAATCTATGCAGGATTTCTATTAATTAATTTTATCACTAACGGGCCCGTTATTGATTAATAAACGCGCCAGACATTGTAAGCATAAAAACTAAAACAAATTTGAGACTGAAGTAAACAAAAACGACAGCGAACAGTGTCACTGCGATGTGACCCTTGACCTATAATAGGGGACCGTCCATTCTTCAACAAGGCAGGGGTGACACGTATTCTTCCGTGCAGCGAGCTTTCGTTGCGCGCAGCGAGGTCGCAGAGGAATCTCTTTCTGTGCAGGCGTGAGGAAGCTCTTGGCAGGCACGACGCAGGTATTCGTGCGCAGACGAGGAAGCTCTTTCTGTGCAGGCGTGAGGAAGCTCTTGGCAGGCACGACGCAGGTATTCGTGCGCAGACGAGGAAGCTCTTTCTGTGCAGGGGTGAGGAAGCTCTTGGCAGACACGACGCAGGTATTCGTGCGCAGACGAGGAAGCTCTTTGCAGAGATGACGCAGGTATACGCGCAGTCGACGCAGGTGTGCGCGCAGGCGACGCAGGTGTGCGCGCAGACGACGCAGGTGTGTCCTTGTCGGCCACGGTAGTTAATGGGTGGAACACTGAGGTTACACGTCTATGCTAGGTTACGTAAGGTAGGACCGTAAAACATAACTAAATATGGTAATAGTCCCTTCAAGAAAGCAAGAAAGACTGATGGGGAGCTACTAACTACTAACGGTAACTAAACATGCATCAACAATAAATGCTTTTAAAGTAGCGCTAAGAACATACGACCTCTGACCCTGACCTCACGGACAACCGACTGTCATTATTTGACAATATGAATATGCCTAACGATTTTGTCTATTTGTTTTGGTTGTTCCGTTGTGTTTGTATGATTGATTATTTGTACCCTCTGTTTATATTATTTATTGTCCTTTGCTATGATTGATCATTTGATTAATCTGTTTCATTTTGTTTAATTTTATTGTATTCCATGTTGTCCAATGTGTATGTTCTGTTGGGCTACCTTGGAAATCAGTCTTTCAGAGACTGAAGGTACCACCCAACTGTTTTTAAGAGCAATAAATAAATAAAAAGCTGTACACTGGAGCAGGTGGGTGGAACGATTTGCTTCCATTTGGCACACTAGCTGTCGGTAGCACCGGTCTTTTGTTAAGAATTTTCTTAGTCGTAAAAACTGTAGTTTCTATGTTGAGTTTTACCTAGAATTGCAGCATAGCATTGTCTTCAAACAGTGAGTTGTGCTGTAATTTTTTGTCGGCCAGTTGTGTTCAGCTAGGGAAAGATGTTTAGGAATTTTGAAGTTCGTCAGCATCTGAGTAATGGCTGCCTGTTGGGTCGAAGTGGAGTCAGTGGATCATGGAGAAAACGTAGTAGGCCGGGAACCACTTGTACAGTTTGTGGGTCCTGGCAAGGCAAGCAGGAAGGGAGACCCTTGCCTTGAGTTGAATATTTTATACAGTATGGTAGTTTAGTTGGTTTTGTTTTATATTATACTAACGTACTAATACTGTAGTGTGTTCAATACGTGTAAATGAACAAGATAGGATTGGTGGGTCCCAATGCCAGTATTCAAAAAAAAAAAAAGAGAGAAGAGAGGTAGGAGCTGATTGCAGGATGATGCCTTGGAAAGCCAAACATTCGGGCAACATTGCCGGGTAGCGGGAATGTTTGGGCATCACGAGAGCATTCGGCTGGTAGGGACTTCAGTTTATGTTTCCATGGGTAAATTGCATTGGTAGACTTAGGTAGGGAGACTAGCTATATCTAGGAACACCATTTGTGATCAAAAGGGGTAGAAAATTATTGATCAGGAGATGAGGCCAAGGGAGAGGATTTAAGTCCAGGATTCAGTTTATTCATAATCAGGTTCTGCGGTTTTCTCAGATTTGAGTTTATTGAGGGCATGTTGTTGCCATGAGTTGTAAGTGGCAGGTGGTGCCACTGACTTTTTTTGAGGGCATGTTGATGCCGAGATTTGAGGGGTGACAATAGGTGTCATCTTGAAGGGTACATTGGTACCGTGTGCGGTTTGTGACAGCCCGGTAGGCTGGCCGCAGGTGTTACGAGTACTCGTGTTGAAGGGCACGTGGTTGGTGCCACTGTGTAGGGTCTTAGGAGAATAAGACCGGTTGTAGTACATGTGTGTGTGCCATTGGTTGCATGCGTTGTTCCACCCCACCCCAACCCCTGCAGGTGAACTCCGCAGGATCGACGTGAGGAAGACGACGTCCAGACGGTCCGACACGCATAACGTAACGATGCGGTCGTGAGAGCACCTCGCCGGGATGCCGAGGGCACTGGCCCAGCACTGCATCTTCCAGACGGACGGAGTTCCTGACTGACGTTCCTGTGGTCCTGTGATGCGTCCAGAGACGGCGGGAGCGCGCAAGCCGGTCACCAAGGGGGAGAGCGGAGTGGCGACGCGTGACAGCCATGAGGGCACGAGGAAACACTGTTGATGAACTAAGAGAACTGATAAAGAACTGATTCATTGATTCGTTGATTATGGACAGTCTACAGGACTCTTATAAGCTGTAGAGTCGTTACTTGAGATAACAGTATAGAATAATGTTCACTAACATTGAGTGTTATACTCTATTTTAGTCGATATACGTGTATCATACTTTTTGTTATTTTTTATAACTTTTGTTCTGACGTCACCTCACGGCAACGCGGACGTTGCCTGTTCAGGAAGGGAGAGGTGTCACGGAGTAGACGGAGTAGATGACGTAACGGTTAATTTAATATCTATATTAATCAGTATAAATTCAACACTGAGGACACACTGAGGACATTCAAGGTCATCAACCATTCAAGGACACTGTTTACACTGTAAGGACATTTAAGGACAGTACAGGAATTTAAGGGTTAATGGGTGGAACACTGAGGTTACACGTCTATGCTAGGTTACGTAAGGTAGGACCGTAAAACATAACTAAATATGGTAATAGTCCCTTCTTCTAGGCCACATAACACAGATTTAGGGACAACTTCAAGTTCAGTAATAAGAAGTCCATTCATTTAAAAAGAAGTAAACAAGTCCCTTAATTTATTTTAAGGTAAAACAGAGTTGTCATCAGAGAGATAGATGTTTTCTTGAGTCAGTCTTCTCTTGAGCGGAGCGAGAGAGGCTCATACTTTGTGTAACTCCGTTAACTGGGGAATAAACCACATTAACAACTACAACTTTCCGACTAATCTTTTGTGGACGACGCTCAGAGACCACCGTACAAAAGGGAGCATCGCCACATTATGTGTACCGGTCTGATGCAAACCGGCTAAGCAGTATACATCAAGAGGATGAAGAAGCCAGTGCTGCATATAACAGCATATTATATATGAAAAAAAGAACATCCAGTACCAACAAGAAAGAAAGATGAAAGAATGAAAGAAAGAAGGAAAGGGCCTACATGATCCTGGTAACACCACAGATGGAATATGCTTGCAGTGATTGACAACGAAGTGGCTGGAAAGCCCTACAAAACCGAAGGAGGAATGACAGACAAGAGTACAACATCATCAAGTCTTGTATATAAATTAATACATGTATATATGTTTTACTATCACACTTGTCTTTTACACCCACATATTCAGGTCATCTTGTTTTATGTGTACCGGTCTGATGCAAACCGGCTAAGCAGTATACATCAAGAGGATGAAGAAGCCAGTGCTGCATATAACAGCCTATTATATGAAAAAAATATGCACCAGCACCAACATGAAAGAAAGAAGGAAGGAAGAAGGAAAGAAAGAAAAGGAACAGAGATTGTACCGGTCTGATGCAAACCGGCTAAGCAGTATACATCAAGAGGATGAAGAAGCCATTGCTGCATATAACAGCCTATTATATGAAAAAAACATGCACCAGCACCAACATGAAAGAAAGGAAGAAGGAAAGAAAGAAAAGGAACGGAGAAAAGAAGAAAGAAAAAAAAGAAAAAAAAAAAGAAGAAAAGAAGGGAGGAGGGTGGTGGGGTGTATGGGGTGTCAGGGAGGGTCCGCACCTCTGCAGGGGGGGCTTGCCATGCCCTGTGGCAGTCCACAGGGTAGCTCGTCCTGCATTGGCTCCCACCTGACACTCAGCTCTCACCTGTGGCTCCTAGAAGCTGTAGCATGCACAGCGGCCACACCCCGGGCAACCGCTTTGGCAGGCGGGCTAAACCAGGTGAGGGTAGCCAGTTGGGTCGCAAACCCACCGGTGAGGAACATGTCTATCCCAGCATGTGAAGACTGAACGTAGCAGATAGAGCAGAGGAGATCTGGGAGGCTGAAGAAAGATGAACAGCAGCTGTAGATGGTATCTGATGTTGGAAGGAATAAATTGTATTAAACATACCATGTACTGAGTCTGTGTTTTTTTAGAACCAGTTAATACATTTGTATATTAGGTGATTTATTTTGAAAACATAGAGAATGATAATTATTATCTAGTAGTTTTGGTACGGACACGTGATCTGCCACAACAACCTGGCTAAGACCATCTTACAAGGAACACTGGAAGGGAAGCAACGGCGAGGCCGACAGAAGAAATTCTGGCAGGACAACATCAAGGACTGGACGTCCCTCGCCGTCCCACTACTCCTGACAACAGCCCAACATAGGTAAATCTGGCAACACCTCTGCTACAAGGTCTGCCTTGTCCCCCTATGACCAGTGTCAATCATGGGACTTATAAAGCCAGGTGGCAGGGAGAAGGCTAAAGGACTGGTAGCTCATTCATCCTGTACATGTATCTGATGTTCACACAGTCAATGTGTTCAGCAGACAGTGGTTCAATATGTTAGTAGTTTATAGTCAATTGTCTTCTAAAATAATCCATTAATTAGAAAGCCAAGATTAAATCAATGCTGGGGCATTTGCTCTAACTTTAAAGATAGTGCATTTCCAATACAATCCAATGGAAATGTCACCGTGTCTAACATCTGCAACTTTGACCCAGAGATGACATGACCTGTGCGTAAAATGCACAATGGCCCAGTGGGTTGGACAAAATTCAGCACCCCGACACTGAATGTCATATGATCAACATTGTACATTATACCCGGTCAGTAACAAGTTAGACAACTACAAGCGTCACTGTCTGCAAACGGAACCTACGCCAGACACGCATGTATCTTTCGCCATCCTTCCTCTAACAGCAGATTTTTCTGCACCTATCTGACTCTTGTAACGGAAAACATGATTCGTGAGAAGACAGCGCGTGGACTTTGGACATCCTACAGAGTCGTGGAAACTTCTGCTGTAGAAAATCTGGCAGCTGGCACATCAGTTGAAAATGTGAGCTCTCTTGAGGTCAAAACCGTTGTCGCTTCTGTTTTGGAAATCGGTGACGACATCGGCAGCAAGGATGGGTCCGAGTCAGAGTACATCACTTTGTTGATCCCGGAGGATCTTGAGAGCCAAATGACATCGGAACATGGTGGGGAGATGACACAAAGTCAAGTACGTGGAACTGTGGTCTCAAAGCATCACCCAACATCTACAGACTTAACAGTGGCAGATGAACTGGGCAAAAGTCAGGTCACTGAGAATGGAGTAAGTGTAAACATTGCAAAGCAGCGTGCCACCTTCACAAAAAAAGGACCTGAAGAAACTGGCAGCAAGGCTCTAACAGATGGGATAAATCATGGGTATGAACGAATAGACTCTAGACAGATGAACTCTACTTCTGAGGTCAGTTTGCCGCAACGAAATGAGTCATCAAATATGCATGCCTTTGGCGCAGCACCGCAGGCGAACACAACAATAGGGGGAGGGAACAATGACGTACAGACATGTTCTACGAAAGGTGAGCACGCAGCTGACACACTGACGGGTCTGACACACGAATCTGATCGGGGTCAAAGTGCTTGGGGTCAAACACCTGCAGCTAAGCTTGGAACAAATAGAGGTCATGGAACTGTAACAGATGTAAAGAACGACTCAAGGTCAGTGCCTTTTTCAGTGGCAGACAATATGTGTGAAGGTCACACCTTGGAGACTGGGCTCAGTGGGAACATGGACAAGCCAAACAACACTTTCACAGAAAATGGGAAAGGTGAAACTGACAACAACAATGCTCTACAAGAAGGGGTAAACTCAGACCAATCATTCTCTACTCCAGAGGGCAGTTTTCCCACAGTTGAACCATCGAGTATCCAAGCCTCTGACCTAACACCGCAGGCAAATGTACCAGGTATGTAAGCGTGCTGAGTGACACGCTATAACGTGGCTTTGACGTGCACAGGGAACACACCATGACGGCAGTCATAGGGTGCTATATGGGGCACCAAGAACGGCTGTCTTTACTGTATCTATATCAACAAATTTATGTGGACAGGTAGTAATAGCCCACTCAAAAAATAGTTCAAGAATCATATTTTGTAGTGGTTGAGTTTTTATGACTGGCTGAGTTTACGAAAACATCGAATCATCGGCAAGTTCGTGCATCGCCCGTCGCTGACCGGCCGATCGCGGGACTCGTTCAGCCATCCATTCTGCAAATAAAGGAAGGAACACTACATGTCCTAATCTGCACTTTATTTTGTAGTATCTCCAGTAATAGTTTGTGTTTTTCCTTGTCTGGAGTAACTAAAATAGCTGTATAAACTGCGCGCCGCGCCGCGCCCGGCCGAGGCCGGCGGTCAGACAGAACGTAGCCACTTATTTTGATACGGCGATACGGCGCGAGTTGTAGATGTGCTTTTGACCAAAAAATATGGTATGGAGAAAATAAAGTGAGCGTATGCATTTCACCGATTGTGTATCTTATAAATTTAGAACGTTCTGTGGGGAAAGTCGATGAAATCTTCCGATTAGAACTCGCGGGTAAATCCAAAGATCGAACCGCTACCGAGTCGCCGTCGCCACGTGTTAGCCTGCGCGCCAGAACGCGGGCTTCTAAGTCGTTGCCGCGTGTTTGTCAGCACATCAAGACGTGTGGCGGTTCTTCACGTAAAACCATGTTGGTGGGTGCAGAAGGCCATCAAAAGGGTAAGATCTATTTTTTTAATACAAATGTTTTGTGTATATCGTACTTACGGTTTTAATAATAAAGGAATTTTCGCATCTTTTTCGTTATTCACGCTGCCGTTGTGGCGTGTTTACCGCACACTAAACCGGTTAGGTCACGTGCACATTGCAACGATCTCTCACGGCAAAATTT
>NW_017804587.1:500301-517418 GCF_001625305.1 Branchiostoma belcheri | reverse complement strand
ACGATCTCTCGCGGCAAATTTGTCAGTGGGTATAGGTGATTTGTGTTTTGATGTTGCATTTTGGAATTGTAGTTTTCGTACTTACAACGAAGTTTTGCATTTTAATCAGTACCGTGAAACGATGGTGTATTTTGGGAGGGTTTTTTTGCGCTCATAATTGATGTAGTTTGTTCGTAGATTATGATATTTTTGTCCTGATTTAAATGAGAGATGTTTACTGTTTTTTTTCAGCTGTGTTATCAGAATCACAGAAATTTTCCCGGATTATATAATATACACGCTGTAAATGACTGTATGAATTTCATATATATCAGTTATATATATGTTCATGTTCAAGAACCAAAATCACATATTGTAAACATGTGAAAATTTCTTGAGAACGTTATTGAATGTTTTGTTTTATAGTAGATCTATAGGTCCGATTCATCGGGTCCGCCTCCTACGGCTGGAGAGTCGAGCGACGGTCGTTTCTGGTGTCGATGCCTTACCGGTCACCCTCGTAGGACGCTCTCTGCTACAGGACTGCCGGACGACGGCCCCTCTTCGAACTCTTGTCTTTAGCACCACAGACAACATCATTATAGAACAAGAGACAACTTTATTGGTGAAACATCACACACTGCGATATCTATTCTGCTTTATTAGTGCAGTACCTTTAAGTACTAGTATACGTGGGCATTCAGCATCACGCTGTTCGGAAGAAATATTATCTGCAGAGGGGCAGAAAGGATATGTGTTCCAGTATTGACCACAAAACAGGGCTAGGAATCATGTGGAACTAATATGTGGTCGTCTGTTCCTGCCAATCAACAAACCTTGGAAATTACGTTTACGTCTGAGCTGGCTTATCCTCGTAAAGTCTCCGAGTCATGTACGCCAGCTTGGCTTCTACCTAGCGTTTATATATGTATGTGTATCATATGCAGACCTTTTATTATTGTACATATTTATATACTTGTATGTAGCATGCTCAGTTACTTGAAATTTGTAGTAAATTGTATGTGCATCCAGAGCTGTCTCCACATCGCTGACTGGCAAGAACCCTCAAAGCCCGTATTATAGGACTGCTGAGCCAGAGAGGGACACACAGAAGTGATGTCTATGGTCTGGCCGCAATCGTCGAGAACGACGGACCAAGTATATCTTGATGAAACTTATAAGTCGTCCTTAGACTGACGAACAACAACAACAACAACAACTACTACTAATAGTTGAGATTTGATTTTCTGCACGTATATGGCTATGATTGGTACAAATCCATGAAATAATCGTTGTACCCGGTGTGGTCACGTTGGTTCAGTGTGTAGTCTGTAGTCGTTTATCTGAAAATTTTTGCATATTGACACTCCTACTCAGTGGTAAAGTTCATATTATTGGGAGCAAAGATGGCGACGACAGCGTGGGTTAGCAATATCCCACCATTCAACGCCTGTACAATACAATCTTTTCAAATGGTAATGTTTGTGATTAGAGGTGAATAGGTAACGCCAACTAATGCCTTTGTGCACCAAGGTAAGAGCTAAGCACAGTGTGTAAAATGGAAACAATACGTTAGCGTGGCTAACGAAAGCTCACGAAGCAGAACTTTAAAAAAATCACGAATACGGCCATTTTATCAATACATGATCGGCTAAATTCACTGCACTGACAAACCTAAAAATCAGACCCTGATCAGACATCATGGACCCCAGATGGAACAAGTAGACACTATACTCAATACATATCGGGCGCCATATTGGATTTTCTGAAACGGGAGGAACTTGACGAAACTTGGAATTCAGAGAATGACAGTTTCATCGGCAGAAAAATAGGTGAAAATGATTTGAGAAATAAAGCTCATTAACAGTAAACTTCCGCATGTGTAACCAAGGAGGTTAGATTTAAAAGAAACTTCAAAAGCACGTTGTGCCGACGACAACCTAGTCATCAGTAAAATGACAAGGTATGCTAGAGTACTAAGTATGTGAAATAAAAGAATTATATTTTTGATAGATATAAATTTTACAGATGCCACCATGCCAATGCATCGGTGCGTTGTTCGTCGGATGGTCATGATTTTGGCGATCTGTTTTGGCACAGGCCCGGCCATTAGCTGTGCGGCTGATCCCATGTTGAGTTTCAAAATTTCCGCCAAATTTCTGATGTCAAATTATCAGCGATGAAGTCGAATATTATTGGCAGTTCAATAATGTTTTAGTCATACTCATAGTATCAAGTTGAGCCTGTTGCCGTTGTCTCTTGAATTGCTAAGGGCAGAGTTGTCCGAAGTACCTAGATGTCCTGATTTCGTTGCAATGTACTACTACTACTAGTACTAGTATGTACGACATAACCCGTTTTAGGGAGCAGATTAACACGCCGCAACGGCAGCGTGGATAACGAAAATAAAACTCTTAGATGCGAAAATTCGTTCATTACGAAAATCGTTTCACGGTACTGATTAAATTGCAAAACTTCGTTGTAAGTACGAAAACCACAATTCCAAAATGCAACATCAAAACACAAATCACCTATACCCACTGACAAATTTGCCGCGAGAGATCGTTGCAATGTGCACGTGACAACCGTTTTAGATCGTTTTGGTGTGCGGGTAAACACGCCACAACGGCAGCGTGAATAACGAAAAAGATGCGAAAATTCCTTTATTATTAAAACCGTAAGTACGATATACACAAAACATTTGTATTAAAAAAATAGATCTTACCCTTTTGATGGCCTTCTGCACCCACCAACATGGTTTTACGTGAAGAACCGCCACACGTCGTGATGTGCTGACAAACACGCGGCAACGACTTAGAAGCCCGCGTTCTGGCGCGCAGGCTAACACGTGGCGACGGCGACTCGGTAGCGGTTCGATCTTTGGATTTACCCGCGAGTTCTAATCGGAAGATTTCATCGACTTTCCCCACAGAACGTTCTAAATTTATAAGATACACAATCGGTGAAATGCATACGCTCACTTTATTTTCTCCATACCATATTTTTTGGTCAAAAGCACATCTACAACTCGCGCCGTATCGCCGTATCAAAATAAGTGGCTACGTTCTGTCTGACCGCCGGCCTCGGCCGGGCGCGGCGCGGCGCGCAGTTTATACAGCTATTTTAGTTAACGTTACTCCAGACAAGGAAAAACACAAACTATTACTGGAGATACTACAAAAGAAAGTGCAGATTAGGACATGTAGTGTTCCTTCCTTTATTTGTAAAATGGATGGCTGAACGAGTCCCGCGATCGGCCGGTCAGCGACGGGCGATGCACGAACTTGCCGATGATTCGATGTTTTCGTAAACTCAGCCAGTCATAAAAACTCAACCACTACAAAATATGATTCTTGAACTATTTTTTGAGTGGGCTATTACTACCTGTCCACATAAATTTGTTGATATAGATACAGTAAAGACAGCCGTTCTTGGTGCCCCATATAGCACCCTATGACTGTCGTCATGGTGTGTTCCCTGTGCACGTCAAAGCCACGTTATAGCGTGTCACTCAGCACGCTTACATAGCTCAATGTACAAACTGTGACAACAGTGGGAGGGGAGAAAGGTGTTCAGACAATGTGTTCATCAGACAGTGGTCCTATATTAAACACCCCAGTGCCTTCAGTAACGATAGATGCAGCACCGGATATGGGTCACAGTGCTGTAGCGGCACCTGCAGACAGGAGTGGAACAACCGGTGGGTCCATGCCCCTAGGTTTGCAGAGTCCTGTAGCAGGGATCGGTTACTGTAGCTCCCTACAAACAGCAGGGTCCAATCATCGTCCAATTACTTCAACCATCCGCAAGAAACTGTCCCCATCCAGGAGAAAGAAGCGGCTGCCGTCCATTCCTGAAGAAGCTCGAGACACTCCAGATTCGGATATTGAAGACCTGGAGACAGAAGATCGTAACAAACTATCTGACGTAACAGCTGGGAAAGAGACAGCAGAATTGGAAGATATGACAGCAAGAAGGGAAGATGATGCAAGATGCACTGCTGAGGTAACTACGACAGAGAAAGCATGTCAAGGTGTGGTTGAATTTTCTTCTGCCTTAAGAAAAGATATAAATAGTAACGGCCATTGTGATGTTTCCGACAATATCGCAGAAGATCTAGATGGTCAAGTGCATGATACAACCAACACCTCTAAGACTGATCAAATGATATTCCCTGAAGCTACATTACCGAGCTCAACTCCAAGTACAACTAAGGATAATCCAGGTTGTGTAGATGGGATGGAAAGCAGAGGCAACGTAGAACATGTTGACAATAAGACAATGACAACAGAGAAAGCACCAGACAAAACGGAAGCCATATCTCCTGACACATCAGAAACCCTCCATTATAATGGGCTGGGTGCAACAGACACAGTCAACATGGATCAAGTGCTATTGTCTGAGGGCGAATCACTCGGATTAGCCCCTCCACTGAGCACAGGTAAAGTGAATTCTGGGCACGTACAAACAACTTTCACTCAACAACACAAAACAATGTGTCAGCCTGAGGCAGGTAACACGCTTTTGAAGGAAACTGCTGGGGTGGATCTGCTGTGTAATGGTACAGAAGGAAGCCCAGGGCACAGTTCTAATACGTCTGAGGCAAAACTAGACGTCAAATCTGACTTGTCCACAGGTGACCCTGATCATGTGGATACAACCGTAGAAGGCAAAAATGAACTGTTGGAAGAAAAATTGAGTGATCCAGATGAAATACAAGATTATGTAACATTTGCAGAAGGAAAGGCTATGACTGTAAAAAGTGCCTCGGGAAAAATCCTGACAAACAACCATCTCATCTTACCCCACGCCGAATTCCTGAATACACTCAGCAAAGAGGAGTTAATTGCCAAAATTGCAGAGCTCACCCAAGAAAATGTCACCCTAAAAGCTATTCAACAAGCACCAAGCAATTTGAAAGTAAATGGCAGTGTTATAGATGAAAGGGTTGAGAACTTAGCAGGAGAAAGCAGTGTTGAAACAAAGGAGCCGTACATTTCAACACCAGAACACGACAGCGTTGCGGTACGAGTGAAACTGAAGGAAATGACGAGAGATGTCAGTGAGTTGCTACAGGAGCAGGCAGAACTGAACGAGGAAGTGGACAACTTGAGGCAGTGCCAAGAGAAAGTGGACTTCCTCATCCTGGAGAACAAAAGCCTTCTGTTTGAGGAGAACGGATGGTACGCTGATGAAGAGGACATCGAATCAGAAGCGGACACGGACCTTGAAGATGACAGTGTTCTACTGAGTCTTAGAGAAGAGTTAGCCAGCGTGCAACAACAGCTGAAGGAAAAGGACAGAAGGTTACGAGAGGCAGAAGAAACTGTAGCACAGCTGACTGAAGAGCTGGACAGATTAAAAGTGGACAGAAAAGCTGCCAAGAAGCCGAAATCGAAAGCAGAAAAACGAAGACGGTCGACAACATCCCTGGAAGTCAGCGTCCTGGAGTCGCACATGGATTTTTCCACAAAGGTGCAGGGTATCCTGGGGGAGGTACGGGAGCATGTACAGAAACTGGAGGCAGAAAATGCTAAACTGAAGGATGAAAACAAACAGCTGGAACTGAAGTTGACAAAGGAGGCAAAGTCCTAACTGTGCCATGTAAAGAGGTTTTCTGTGATCAGCTTTTGCTCACAGACAGATGGATCAGATCTAGACATCAACAATATCACGGAAGGCTGCAAGTTAGTACAAATTAATACTTGCCTAGACTTTTGGAAATGTAAACAGAGTAGAACAAAATGAAGACTAAGTGACAACAAAACTTTTGATTGTAATCTTTTCATAAAACTTTGTAGCTCTATGCTGACAAAGTTGTTAATATTTTATCCTAGAAATATTGTAAATTTTGTTCTTGAAAATGTTTTAGGTGTACAGGGTAATACTTAACACAGGTTCATTTATATAAAGACAGACTACAGACAATATGATGTGACGTTTACAGTTTTTATTCCTATTCTTTGCACACTTACAAAATTAAAATTTGTGATCACCTGCAAGCATGACAGTGTAAAATATACAATCTTCCTCTCTTATACAGTGTAAGGCACAGGAATGTGTTCAGATAAAGGTAGCAGCAATTTCTAATCAATAATTTAACATCTCACAGCAACATTTACAAGCACACTGCTCTGTAGAAAGGTCTTGCCATTCAGTAACTGCAGCACAAAGACATTGGAAATATAACGTTTCTAGTGTTTCAGTCTTGTCAAATCCGAAGACCTACATGTACAAGCCACACATTTCAACACCAACACTCGTATTTCACACCAACTTCAGTTAACATTTTATGGACGATACAAGTATTTGGCTGGACAACCAACAAATTATGTATAGTACATTAAATTTTACAATGCAATTTACTGTACAAAGAACTGTGATCAGCATTGTGGATGCTTTTCTACAAAATAGGCACAAAATATACTCTCTTGAACAGTAAGGTACATCATGGACAGTATAACATACATACAAGGCTGGATGGTGTAGCTAGGTGAAGTTGAAGATATGTGTACATGTACAGCATTTGCATCAATTTTGTTGGTCACATTTACAGCACACACTGTCACATTTATGTATCATTGTGATTGGTCCAAAAGGCACTTTTGTGACAATAAGGCACATGCATAGTACACAGTAAGGCACATTGTGGACAACATTCAATGCACCATAATCATCATACACATGAAGACTATTTCATCTAAATGACGCATTGACACACAGTGAATATTGTAAAATCCCAATGGTTACATTTACTAGGGCACATAGTGGACAGTAGTAAAGACAGACAAAGCCAGACTATTCTATCTACATGTCTAATGTCTAAGAATGAGTCTATGTTTTCCTGGTCCTGATGTGTAATGCAGCATTAGGAGTGAGCCCACAGGAGTGTAGAGTGGCGGTGTTGTCCCTGTAAACCTTGTTAGGGAAGGTGGTCAGCAGTTCATACTCCCCTGATCCAGCAGGTCTGGTAAAAACACAAAAAAAGGGGGGATAAGGTTCCTAACGAATACTTCTACTGCTACTGTAAACAGAACACTGTTATATAGTATAGTACAAAAAGAGTAGAAAAACTCTATAACTTAAGAGTTCTGAAGACTTGCCCTACAGAAAAAAGCTACAGAAAACACACTTTGACATACAAGATGACTACAAAAACTCTAATGAAAAATAACTGCAGATTGCCAAAGACTTGGCCACAAAGAAAGCCATGTGTACTCTAACTTGTACAAAAAGAGTAAAAACTCTATAACTTAAGAGTTCTGAAGACTTGCCCTACAGAAAAAAGCTACAGAAAACACACTTTGACATACAAGATGACTACAAAAACTCTAATAAAAACAACTGCAGATTGCCAAAGACATGCCCTAGAGAGAAAGCCATATGAAGAGAGCTTTAACAACTCTTTCTTTTCCTGGCTTAGAAACATCTAAGATATTCTTCAAAGATTTGTACTTCCCGTATTAAAAAAAAACAGGAAAGTGAATCTTCACACCAGCAGTAGTAAAATATCTGTCTCACCTGTAGTGTTCTAACTGACGTCGTACGTCCCCTATCGTGTCTGAGAATCGCATCTTTAAGATGAAGTTCTGTTCCCCTGCCTTGATTCTCAAGGTGGTGACGTCCCTGGCAGAGGGAGGTCGTTCTGCCTCCGATTTCTCTAACCTGACAAGGACACAGGAAAGTTAAAGGAGACATCATGGGCAATGTTATGTCTCATGTAGAACATGCCTATCAAAGGCAGGACATCCTTTAATGTAGCAAGTAAAATGCCTTTTATAGCTGATATTTTTGATAGTGCAATCTTATTGACAAGTGTGTTGGGTTCTTTAGTGTGCAGAGGTTTTGAGGCTACCACACAAACACAGGACTGAATGCTTGATCCACCCTCCAAAGGATGTTACACATTTGCCAGTGCCATATATGGAAGTGTTGGCTCAACCCACCTTTCCTTCATCTCCTTGGCAACAGGAGTGTCAATCACTGTCACACTGGACCTGTCACCATTGCCGCCCTGCAGGGACCAAGGAGACATCTCATCAACAATATCAAAGCCATCACAAACTTCAACTTTCCTTGCACTTTCAATGCTCTATGATTTCAAAGTCAAGCCCAATGTTTTATAATTTGGCAATCATTATTACTGGTACCCATTTTGTAGTTTAGCATGAGGATAGAACAATTGTGAAGGTGATGTTTCACAGACCAGGTAAGGATACCCACCTTAAGTGTTTCTCCTAGAGATGCCCTGATGTCGATAACCCTGCCTCCTTTAATGACGGAGGAAGGCACCTTGTTCAGGAACTGGTCAACACTCATCATTGGGACTGTGGGAGGAAAACAAACTTTCATTGTGATATATGAACATTCAGTAATAGAGTAGACTAAGAGTAGAGTAGAGTAATCTTCTATAATTAAACAAAACGTGGTTAATATCAAACTGCCATCTTCCTCTCATATACTAGTAATTCGTCTTAGGGTAAACTTATGAGAGTTTTAGATTTATCATGAATTGCTTAATATCAAAAATTCAAACTGAATATAGAAACTAACTTAACTCTTGGTTCGTATTGGGTATTCCTTTTCTGAGCTGTCATAGAGTGTTATAAGTTGTTTGGGGTAATGTAGCCAGCTGCCGCCGCGCCGCATGCCTGTGAAGCTGGTGAGTTATGCCAAAGGGCAGTTATACCGGCTATACAGATAGACAGAAAACAACACATTGGCTGATTAATAGACAAACCAACTGACCCGGTGCCTCGCTTGTCTCCCTCAGCCCAGCATCGCTCCCCCAGCTGTGCCCCTCCTGCCTGTTCTCCAGGTTGCTAGGCAACAGACGGGAGGGTTTGGTGTTCCCGCCCAACACGTGACCCGACCCTGGGAACTCCTCCTTCCATCTCCTGTCCTTGAACATCGTGTCTCTTTTGTCTGAAACCTGGAATTAGGAATTATAGAATCTTTTCAGAACAGAATAAATTATCTTTGTAAAATTTTAACATTTCTTGTGTGTTGTTTATTCGATATCCATTAGATAAGAATACAGCTAATCTAGCTTTCCTAGCTTTCATCCATAAAAATATACTCAGGTTGTCAGGTTGAAATAATGGTAAACTGGAATAATTTTGTGTAATTTCAGTTCAATATATATATATATACACACAGACACGTGACCGAACTTCCAGCTTGCCATGACACTCAAACAGATTATTTTTCAGCCTACACGCCACAGACAAAAAACAACGACTTTAAAGCTTAAGTAAACTGCCACTTACAGTGAAAGGCACCCCATCTGGGAACCTGGTCTGGAGTTCTGAGGGGAAGTAACCGTCCATGATGTCTTGTAGAAACAGCTAAAAGTCAACAAAACTTGGTTAATCAAGACTTGTAACAGTTCTAGCAGTAAACATTCAAATAAAGAGATTGCTATTCAATTAAATGTAATAATTTAAATCATATTCATTTGCTATAACATTGCTGTGTTATCATTTCAAGCTTTCTCCCACGTCCATGACAATATACCCATCTATCCACAAAAATTGATGCTCAGAACAACATTCAACAGTTCCAAAACCCACCTGTGTGGAAGGCTCAGACATGGGTCTGAATGGTCCGTTGAACATGAAGATGCCGTTTGCATACAGGGTCAGGGGGATGGGGTCTGCTCTCTGGAACAACATGTAACAAACCTTGTCATTAGATAATCTATATGCACTATTTACAATAACTAATGGGCATATGAGTGTTTATTAAATCATAACAGACCTTTCTCATCTTCAAAGTCATATGGTAGCCCCATGACCATACAATGCTGAAAGTGCATGTAGGCAAAGCTTACAGAGGGGTAGCAGCTTTGTTACTAAAAACACTACTGATTGTCATCTTTGCTGTTGAATTTCAACACTTACAATTTGACGAAAGTGTTTTAGCAATGCACAAATGTATTGCCTTGACAAACATGACCAGAAATCATATTTCTCACCTGCAGTGTGGCTCCTTCTGAAGTCTTGACAATTTTCTGCTCCCCTTCCCCTGCTAGCACATTCAGGTCCTTAAGGTTCTCTATAAGGGTGTTGAAGTCCACCTTAAAGTCGGATGAAGACACCACAGATGTCCCTAAAAATAAAACACAAGGAAGGACATTGATTCTCAACCTTTGAGGTCCTGGTTGGTAGCTATTAATCAACCAGTGAGTAAAAGGGAAACAAAGGAAGAGCACAGAATGAGCAGGATTTTGACTCACCAGTTCGGTAGGACGCAGCTGATCCAGGTAAGCAGGAAAAGGAGAGCAGGAGTGAAGCACAAGCCAGGGGAAAAAAGCCAGGGGAAAAGCGACAAGAACTGTTCAGGCTTCATCAATTTATGATATCAAATAGAAGCCACATGATGATAATCATGTTATAACCAACCTTGTGTGCCACAGCAAATACATTCATATAGCATGTGTGCATTGCTGCAATGGTTGTATCGCATATTCCAGAGCTCAAAACTAAAACCAGGTCACTAGTATAATTAATATGTCAACTAACTACAGCCTTGACAATTACTATACAGAAAGTTGACATATTATCATACTAGACTATAAGTGACCTAAAACAGTGCTCAGGGCCAAACCAGCTGGCCACATTGATGGAAGACTTGAGGTCTGAGGTGGAAGACTTTTGTTGAATGCTGTGCTACCCCTATGGCTGACTGATATGCTACAAGACTGGTGATGATACACAGTAATCAGTCTAGAAGTCTAACCAGGTTTCCACATGGTGTTAGTGCCGACTGTGGTTTGATCTATCCTCCCCTCTGGTCCAGCCTGCTCCTCCTCCCCATCCTCCTCCAGCTCTCCCCCCAGCTCCACATACACGCTGGAGTCCGGCCGGGTCTCCTCACCCACCCACACCATCCCGTAGTCTGCCAGGAACGTCTGGGGGAAGAATGTCAGCAGGTTGGTGTATAACTCTTCCATTCACAAACAAAGGAGTTTACAAACCTACATTTTTTGCTTCACTTTGCCTTCACTGAAGCAAAATTTCATGGTCAGAGGAGAAGAACCTGTTCATGAAACTTGATCTTCACGGTGGCAGAAGTGACAGTGAAAACAGTGAACATAAAAATGCCACAAAAAATCACGAAGAAACAATATGTGACAATACTCGTTGAGGACTGCAGTCTTAACACTAGCCTGGTTACCAAACCTACATGTATTATAGCTCCCGAGTCCTACATCCTCTCCTATTTGCGGAGAGGATGTAGGACTCGGGAGGTATAATAGGTTTGGTAACCAGGCTATATTAACACTGCAACAGTGACACCAACCTGCAGTGCATAGTAATATCAGTCAGTATTGCCCTAAATAAGGTAACAGTCGGTTACCAAAACATTGGCTTGTATTAAAGCTCCTTTAGTTGTGAATGAAGAAATTTGTTGTTGTACACAGCAGACCACACAGTTATAACCAGTCAAATAACAACATGAACATTTGTTTACCTCCATCTCGTACACCTGCTGCTGCAGGAGTAAACATTTCCTCTCCAGCTCCTGTACACGACTCGGGCTGTCCTTACTGGCATCTGGGACAATATCAGAAACAAATCATCACAGTCTTATAGAAATAACATGCTTCTGCAGCTTCCTTAGAGGCTCAAATGGACAAGAGAGAGGTATAATGAAAGGAACTTCCATTTCAGCACCAAGGAGAGGACCTATAGACTATTCATATAAGCACCGCCTTTGTTGTTGACAAAGACTACATGTACTGTACAAACCTCTTGAGCTGTATCAAGTGTCTTTGTCATTGCAAAATAATTTCATTGAGACATACAGGATTGAGTGACTATGTTTTGTGTTCCACCGCAAGTATCTCTATGTGCCTTTTAAATGTCTTCTTCATCACAAAATAACTTATTTAAGATATGCAGATTTGACTACATTCTCTTGCCTCAATTGCGTATGTGTAGGAAGCAGGAAAATGACTGAGGTATTTCTTAAACCACAGTCAACAGAAGACTTCCACTGTGTGCATGTCTTGATGTCAGTCCCGTGTTTTACACAGACTTGAGTGACTTCACTGTCTGTGCAACGCAAGGACTATCAGTAAAACGTCAGTGCAAACCATGGAAAAATAACTGTACAAGTGTACATAAGTACATTTTGTAATATACTACTACATGAAGGTTGAGTTTACATCTGAATAGACACTGGAATTTCAGAAAATCTAACTAGCATTATAAGCAGATTCTTGGTAATGGATATATCTAAAAGATTTGACAATTACAAACTTCACTGGAACAGAGAGCACCAAGTTGAGATATTGGTTGTCAGCACCAAGTTAAATGTAAGAGATCTACCAGGAAGATTGTCTCAAGTTCCAGTGTCTTTCTAAACTTTCAGTGACCAGTGTTTAATAGAACAGTAAGAGTTCAATACTACAATGTATAGACCACGAACAAAAGACTACAATAGATTGTAGCACATGTAGGAAGGAGATAAATGTCTGAGGGATTTCTTCCACCTCAGCCAGTGTGACTCTTCCATAGTCAATCTCATGACAAAGTCACAGAAACCTGAGTGATTTTATATTGGTCCTCTACTTTCATAGACCATGTGCCATAACAACTTTTCTGGCTATGCCAACAGAGGACCAAATGTCAGAGCAGATAACATTAGTCAGTGTCATTATCTTAACACTTGGTTCCTTAAATTTGGTAAGATGTACAAGTACCTTCCACATTTCAAGAGAAACATGTTTTAGCTTTTTACATGTAGATGTATAAGTAATATAACTTTAATTATTCAAACAAAGTTTGGCGATGCAGTTGAATGGAAGATTTCTTCTTTAGATTTACATATCCATATTTTTGTAAAAGCTTTTGTGTTTTAGAGATACTTTAATTAGAAAATACATGTACCAAATTTCTGGTGTTTTCTAAAATCTTGCCAGTGTAATAGACCATCTGTTGCTAAAGTGCTGGGTACTGCTGCAATACTCATTTCAACCTACAGGAGGCAGTGCTGCACAAAGCACTCAGCTGTACCTTGTGCTTTGGTGAGAAGTTTGGTTTTCTCCTCCAAGACTTTGATTTTCTTGTCCTTCTCGATGACCTCCTTGCTGTAGTGCGTGACTCGGCTCTCCAGCTGGGCGATTCTCTTCATCATGGTGGACATCAGCTCATGGTCTGTGGGGCCTGCGGGAAAATATGTGTTAGACTGGGCAAAAAAAATAGCTACCTTTCATATAAATACATTAGAGAATGTTTAGATTATAGAAACTGTAGTTGTAGAGGTACTTGAGAAATATTTCTTGTGTCCATTAAGTTCACTTTAAAACAGACACTGGCACTGCATAGCCTGGCCATGGGTGCCATCCGATTTGTAACAGCAACCAATTTTTTTCAGGGCTGCCGTTACAAATCGGAGGGCACCCAGGCTAGACACTGCAGGCACAATTGTAGAAAATATCATCATAATGGATTTAGCAATACAGGTCTCAACAATATGAGCAACCATTTACATAATAATTATGTAGTCAATAAATAAATGTACATGTATTTTAATTTTTGACCAAAGAGCATGTGAGATACAATGGTAAATTGGTGTCGGTCTGGAAATCGCAGACATGCAGACACCTTGACACGCATAATGGAATTCTTATTATAACATTGACAGCAACAAAAGCAGCAGTCACAGTCAGGAATTTGCTCTGTGTACACCTGCAGACACATCAGCATTCAAATGAGAACAAGCTTGACACTCACAAAGCTGTTGTGTTTTAATTTTGCCCTGAAATATGTTGGACATTCGCCAACACTGTCAGGTGATGTCAGGAACTTGAATTGTGTAAACAAGTAGGCAGCAGACATGCTAATACCAGGATATGGCAAAGTGCACAGTTTGCTGACGTCAAATGGCTGACGTCACAGGCAGGCTTAAAAAGGACAACAAAATGGCGGCTGCATCACCAAGTCTGGGGGAGCAAATCCGTGAAGAACTGTCCTGTAGTGTCTGCCTGGAGCTGTTCACCAGGCCCAAGGTGCTGCCCTGTGGACACACTTTCTGCCAGGACTGTCTACAAAAGCTTTCAGGAAAGGAAGGGACCTTCCAGTGTCCAACCTGTCGTCTGCAAGTCAAGTTGCCATCCAAAGGGGTTGCAGGTTTGGCAGACAGTTGCATTGTGGCCAACATGTGCGAGAGACTGCAAAACCAGGCAAGGCTGACCGAAGGAGTGAGGGAGCAACCCCAGTCTAGAAACAGGTGCAGCTTGCATCCCTTTGAAGATATCAAAGTGTACTGTAAAGAGTGTCAGATACCAGTTTGTGAACAGTGTTTAGAAGAGGCTCATGATGATCATCGTACAACAACCATCAAAAAAGCTGCACAGGAGAGGAGATCTACAGTCCAGGCCTTGATCAATGAGGGAAGGAAAATTCTGGAAAATTACTGCAGATTCCTTACAGATCTAAGAGAGAAAGAGAAAGCACTGAATGAACAGAAACAGCAGACAGACAACAACATCATTCAGACATACAACACATTTCTGTCTGAAGTGGAACAAAACCACACAAAAAACTTAGACAGAATACAGAAGGACAGGACCAGAGTGTTGGCAGATGTCAATGAACTGTCTGCTGCCTGTGATCGAGCAGAACAAGACATGGAGCAGGGAAAAGTCGGGTTTCTTAGTCAGGAACTCATTCTTGAAACAGTTGTAGAAAAGTACAGAGATAACCCAGAACCAACTCCTTTCCAAACTCAGCCTGCTGTCTTTCAGCCCACAGACACCCTAGTGTCACTCCTGGGACATGTGACGGTCCAGTCTTTTCCATCTGCACCAATCCCAGCAGCATCTAGTAATGGTGCAGCAGAGGGTACAGGTCATCACCATGGTAACTCAGGGCAGGGAGAAAATCAGTATCAGAGGGTGACATTTGGTGGAAGAGGAGATGGAACAGAGATGTTTGACAATCCAAGTGGCGTTACCGTGTCAAAGGAAGGAGAGATTTTTGTAGCAGACAGTGGGAACCAGAGAATCAAAGTCTTAAATCTGCAAAGAGCATGTTACGGTCAGTCTCCCAAATTTGAGTCAAATGGACAGTACATTAACCCAGATAATTTGGCCATGAATGGGAAGGAGAACCTGTGGGTAGTGGGGAGGACGAAATATGATGCATCTTTTACTGGACATTTGAATGCAAAATGGTCTTACAACATGGTTTGGCTGTCTTACAACATGTTTGAACTACAAAAGACAGGGTGGATCAGAGGCGTTGCCATGGACATCAAGAGAAACCACGTCCTCATCACACAAACCACAGGAGACTGGCCCAAACGGAATGGGGAAGTGCAGGTGTTCCAGCTAAATGGAAAACTAGTGATGGTTGTAGGTCAGCAGCAGGGGATGAAGTACCCACAGTACATCACTGTGGATGGAGAAGGGAACATTCTTGTGTCAGACTATGACAATCACTGCATCTATGTGTACAACCAGGACGGAGAGTTTCTGTTCAAGTTTGGAGGTGAGGGAAGTGGTGAAGGTCAGCTGAAGCATCCCCGTGGCATCTGTACAGACAAGGCAGGGAACATCATTGTGGCAGACAGGGGAAACAGTCGTGTGGAGATGTTTGACAAGACAGGAAAATTCCTCAAACACATCACTATGGACGTCGAGGAACCAAAAGCTGTTGCGGTGGCAGCACAGGGACAGGTTGTGGTGACTGATGACTCAAACCACACAGTCTCCATTTTCACTCCTAAAACTGTGTCAGCTCCTGTAGTGACCAGCGGCGATTTCCTAGGCTAAACCTGAGCAACATATGACTGTTGAATCTTTTCTTTTAAAGTTCCAATGAATGCACAATGTCTTGTGACTAAACGTTATGGTTATGGTCATTATAATACAGGTACCTGAAGGATTTATGAATGAATGCAAAAAAAGGAATGTCTAACTAGTTTTCAACAAAATTACTTGCACAAAAAGTTGACAGAGAAAGAAGACCAAATTGTACAATTACTCTGACTCTGAGCCTTAAAACTAGCAACCTGAAGACTGAAACTATATTTTTCAACTTTATGTAGGACAGCACGTAAGAAAGTGACATTAGAAATTCCACCAAAGGCTGTTCTAGTACGCATAGAGTAGATTAATTTTCTATAATTGCAGTCATACATTGTAACAGTTGGTTTGTACCTGGTCCAGGTGTGTTTTTGCCTCCTTTGGGACTGTGCCTGGGGCTGGCTCCTACAGAGGCGAAGGGGCTGCGAGTCTTGGGGGAGTTCCCCAGGCTGGAGGAGGGGGAGTCTCCAAAAATCTCCTGCAACATCGACTCCTCATCATCTGAAAGGAGGCAGTTTATAAGACATTATAGTTATATACATGTAATCAGAGATTGAAGTACATGTATTTGTGGTTTCATGCTTAAGTGTTCTTCTGTTAGCAATTATCATTCCAAACATTTCTTTAACACTAACAGCAGACCTTTACTCAAGTTTAGATGATGGCATCAATTTTGTATTTAGTTATTTGAATGTACAATAGTACTAATGTGTGTATGGCAGCAACACCTTGATTTATAATATACATGTAGATACGACAGTCAAACCTGTTATAAGGACAATGGTAGGATAGGAGAGGGAAACAGGCCAAAATGTTTAAGTCATGAGTTTATGTAACCGGCCAAAACCACCAGTTTAATCACAACCACATCCAACTGGGGAAACCTGAACCCTAAAACCACAAAATTCCTGTAAAAACTGGTTTGAATCACCAGGAATTTTGTGCCCTGGGTAACATTTTACCATCACCCAATTCCTCACATTCCTGTCATTCCCTGCCTCCCCCCTCTACACAGGATATCGGCTACTAATCATGAGGGCGGCACCAACATTCCCCTGACAAGGCTCAAGGATTAGTCACACAGGAGGAGATAAGGGAAGGAGGAACCTTAGACCACACCTAGTCTCCACCAGACTAACAATGTGGGCTTAAAAAACTGTAAACTTTAACCAAATAATGAGAATAGTTTCACAGGATGAGTTTGGTCACCATAGAATTTGTTTGCTCATGCAAGGGGGAAATGCTTACCACCCTGCCCACTTTATACTGACCCAGCATTCTCAAAAAAATTTTGAGTAGGTGGCTGCTATGAAAAAGTAGC
>NW_017804587.1:449044-500281 GCF_001625305.1 Branchiostoma belcheri | reverse complement strand
GAGGAAATCGTAAAAATTAGACCCCAAAACATCGTTTTTGGTACATTCTGAGCAGCTTTTATGGCAATCTTATTGCTCCAAAATTTACTGTTCGTGCACAAATAATTCCGGAAAAAATTTGTTTGCCACTCCGATCGTATTACGCGCGGTCCTTGCGCCCGGCTACAAAATGCAGAAAAATAAAGAAAGCATATTTAAATGTCAATTTGATCGAAAACATAATCATTGGGATCTGAAAAATATCACAGGTTCGCTTTTTGGAAGTTTTGTTTTTGTTTTGACGGTTTAATTCTAGCGGGGTGCGGTCCATAAAGCCGTATGGAAATTCACCCCGCGTCCCGGTACACTGACTTCCGGGTTCCTTGAACAAGAATATTACGAGAAAAAGGCCAAAAATCGGCGTAGAGAAATATATATCTTCCCGAAAATTCTTTTGATTATGCATTTCTTTAATAGGATGTTGCTAAGTAGTCGTAGAAAAAACGTAGAAAGCAGCGTAAATGTGTCTCTCTTCTGCACCGATGAAGAAAAATCTTCCCGCGCTGCCGGCTGCTGGCCACATCGCTTATCCAATCAGAACGCAGGTCATGTGAGGTGAACCAATCAGAGCGTCGATCGCGCAGTGCTACTTACTTATTCATGACAAGATGGCGCCTGAAAGCTCCTGTTTTTGTACAGCGATGCGGAGTGTGCGTTTTTTATTCCGGGGTTTTCTTAGTTTTGACGCTGATTTTTGACTCGCCGTGATTACGCTACAAATGACACACTAGTGGAGACAACAGATGAGTGGTCATTTTACGATCGACAAGAACTTTTGATGAATGAAACAGCCGTGAAATCTCGCTGATGGCGATTTGTTTTTGTCAAAATAGCCTACCCTAGGCTATTTTGACAAATTTTAGCAATTTCTGTATAATAAAATTATCTACTATTTTATATTCATCACCTCTGAGGATGAACTGGACTGATAACTGCTTAGGAAGACCTGATGGTTTTTGGACATTTTCAAGTATTAAAGTCTATAATAAGACTCAGTGACAGGACAAGAAGACCCCAAAAGTCCTCAGGCATGGTTATTCAGTACCTTAATCTGGGTACACAGACTCCTTGAATTTGCATCCATACAAAGAAACAATCAATCGTTTGTATTAATGTTTTTCTTGTCATTTGGGAGTTGTTGTTTAAGATCAATGAACCAAGACCCTGACTTGGTTTGGCCTTAGATTCCATGAAGCTGAAGGTCAAGATAAGATTCCAGCATGCTCCAAATATTAGTCACCATCCTCCACCCTTCTACTGTCATCCTGAAGACATTAGTCTGAGTTATCTGACAGTGTACAGGTTTGAAGCTGTGTCTGGTACAGGGTAGCTACTTGGGTTTTCACCCCTTCAGAGGAGGTTCATTTTACCAGGAATGGTTTTACAAGTAGTATGTTGGTTTATTTGCTTGTTATAACTTTAAACTAAGCATGAATACAGCGAACAGGTGACTTCTTGTATCCCCGGTGAAATAAACTGAAATGGATTTTTAATGATTTTGTGTAGGAAGTGACAAAAGCTGGGAGGAATGTTACCGGTATATCTGGTTTCGGTTTCAATCTTGGGTACTTTACATTGTAAACTGTACATATGACCCCCAGTAATACGTAATGATCATAGGAATGATCATAGGATGGTATATACACAGTTATTACACACAGAAACTATCTCACAAATAAACAACATAGATTTACATGTAAACATGTAAACGTTGTTGGTTTTCTTGTTCTTGTCATACTCACTGGTGTATTCTGGATGTCTGAAAGGTACAGGTCTCTGTCTGTAAGCAAGAACACAACGTCAAGCATAAACCAAACGTTTGCAAAAGAAAATTTATCAACAGTTACCTATAATGTGTATCTGTCAATAGCTGGTCCATTATTCTTGCTCATTCACCGTTACACTTGCTTGCCTAACTACAATCTAAAATAGGAGCCTTACAACAGCCAAACAAGCTTCTAAAGTCTAAAAAGCATGAAGTGCTGTTTACAAAAGTACTTCGCAACAAAAACAGTCTTTAAGTGGAACCCTTTCTTTGTCCTTTAAACTAATAAATTGCGTGCTAACAGCCCTAATATGTCCTGCAAACAACAGTTACCTTCAACACACAAATCTAATTCTAATGCTGTTTGCCTGACTGATTGTGCTGGATAACAAACCTCTAATCACTGTTTTCACACCTTTGTTGATCACTATGAAGATTGGAAAAGGTGCGAATGTACACAGAACTTAACGGACCAGAAACAGGATAACCTTGGTGAATTTGGTAGGATCTAAAGAGTGACCAACAAACAAAAACTGACTGCTATATATATACAGTATAAAACAAAAGCAGTTGCACAGCATGTGTTAGGCACAGCGAAATCTGTATGCTTAAAAAAAAAGAAAGTGTTTCAAATGCAAAGGAAGATTTACAAGTAAAGCCCCATTTCTTAATTTGTTAGCTGGTATAACTACCATTTGGTGTAACACAACAGCTTAAACTTTTCACATCAATTTTAGCTGGTGTGCTGATAAGGGAGAATATATTGATGCTCCCCACAATTTAACAGGTTCCACATTCATTTATTTTCTTCAGGCTACAGACTACAAAGAACACTGCCATGCACTGAGGTAGAAAGAGCAGGGCCAATTTTTATCTGTCACCTGTGATATTGCAGGCTATTAGAATTATAGATGCAATTTTGCTAGCAACAACCAAAGATTTTGTTAACTTAAGTAAAAAATGCTACCGGTGAAGAAGATTGTGTGTGATGTTTGGGAGGGTCAGTCTGACTAGCAGAACTATTTACCTCATTTGACAAAATATTAGTTAAAAGCACTGAGATTTTCATATCTACAACATTAAAGATACCATATTAAAAGACATCATAATTTGTCTTTCATTTCAGTTCTTCACTGCAGGTGCAGGCAGATTTCGCAGGTGAATATTTTGAGCTGAGTAAAGTGATCTGTCTGCCTGGCAGGTAGTAAAGCTAGACAAACGACCAATTCTGCTGCTGGCAGTGGAAGATTAGGCTGGAGCAAGTCAACCTCTCATTCACATCACTCCATCAGTCCATGCCATTTGGTTATGTAGCAACTTATTGTAACTGTAAACACAACATAGAGACTGTAACCCAAAAGCTGACAATGTCATGTTTGCAATGAATAAAAAGTGTTGAACAGACAAATTATAAACAAATTTGATTCCTCATTACAATTTACTTTCAAACCTTTTTTGGAACAAGACCATTATGTGAATACACATTTGTTTGTGCAATGGTAGGACCACATCAAGAAAATTATGCTTTCTCAGTTAATGACTTCTTCTCATCATCTCTTCTTCTCCATGCTAGCAAAATTATGATTTGAATAGCCAGCGACCATGTTAGCAGGTGGCTTATAGCAGTATATTGGCATATTTATCAGACATACACTCTGATCCAAAATGCTGCAAATGACGTCATATGAAAAGCCTGTATACCACTAACTGCTCTACCATGGCCCTTGAGTGAAATAAGTGTCCTTACAGGCAGCACTTCTAGAAGCATGAGCCGCGCTGTCCAGACATTCTTCACATCAGGAACCTGACCAGAATCCTGACAACATTTCCAGTCTACAGTTCTTACATTATGAGTTATACATGATTCAGTGCAACAATCTTCAGGGCTGGGTGTATGTGCACCTTAGTGCACCCAAATTTGGAGCTGCGCACCCAATTATTTTCTGTAGATGTACCAGTGCACCCAAATATTTTCGTAGGTTTACGTAACGGTATGTAAAGATGTGTTTATGTTGCATATTATTCTTAACATCTAATTGTCAGAAAACTAATAAAAAATCACTCTTCTAGTGCTTTTCTTTAGAAACAAAACAGTTTTTGCTGACGTTCTTTGTGCACCCAATTTTATCAGGCTGGGTGCACCAGTGCACCTACTAGTATTCCCAATTTCGAGCCGTCACATCATGACTTCAGATGTTTCTAGTTTCCATATACAAAGACTTATTCATGACTCAGTCCAACACTCTTGCTAGTGTTTCATATTAAGCTCCAGGCAAATCCTATTATCTTCATCATAATGCCTTGTTCACTGTGTGAATCAGGAAGTGGTAGACATACTTCCTCTCATAGTTTACATGACAAATACTCTGGATAGAGTAGGTAAAGAATGCAGAACAGGTAATGCCAGTGGGCACAGAAGAAAACCTTGCTTTGTTCTTTGTAAATTGTTGTGGCATTAGTGTGATCCCATGCTGCATGCATCAAGCATTAACTTATGAATCTCATTATTTCTCATACAAGGTGTACAGTACTTAATACATATCCCTTGTTCCTGTGTGTATTGTATAATATTTATTTGTCACCTGCACGCTGCTTTATCACTATAAGAGCAACAAGTGATTTTGGAAATTATGATATGTAGGACAACACTGCCCCCCTCCCCCATCACTTTTACACGCCATTTTGGAGCCTGCCATGAAAGTCTTGTACGATAAAACACACACCAGTATCTACCAAACTACCGGCCTTACCCTGGTCTCCCTCCCTGCAGCGGAGGTTTCTTCCCCCGGCCGAGGGACGACATTGGGGAACTCATTTTTGGCACAAGTTTACGCGTTGCTCAGCAACTTCTCCATGACGAGATTTTGGCGAGTGCAACTTGGTCGATTTCTGTTGTTTTTAGGCGTTTAACTTCCCTAAAACCGGTCCAACTTACATGGAAAAAATTCTGTGTACACTAAAGCGTAAATACACACCAACTGTGCCGCCTAGCGTGACCACAAACGCCGAAAAACTGTTAAATTTGCCAATATCTTTTCAAAAATGTTGCTTGTGCCGCCATGTTTAGTGACGTAGCTTCACACATGCGCCGCTGTGTCTGAGAGTTGACCAATCAGAATTCTTCCCGCCTAATTTGTACTTTCCCTTCGCGCCAAACTTTGGCTCTTCTATTCTAAGTTGTCAGAGTAACCATGATTAGTTTATAAAATCCAATATCTGGAATAATTCAACAATAAGCTGCATCATTAGCAAGTGTATTAATACATGAACTTTATTTGTTGGTTCTGATTGATAAATATTTTATATTGTTCGCAAATGATCGAAATTCTGGAGTAATATTTTGACAGTTTGAAGGGGTGTAGCCGGTAAACGCAACAGCATTTGATCTGGCTCTCCAATCAGCTGTCCGCGTGGCTCGCCTATATGAGCACGTTTCCGCTCGTTTTTTGGACATTCTGAGTTCGCACTCGGTGTGGAAGGAGCTGAGCAAGGATTTAACCCCTAGAGGAGAGTACAGAAACCGGATCGAACATGTCTGCCCGCCATCTATTCGCTTTTTGCGTGGTTTTCGCGCTTTTTGTGATGTACGCGACAGCGCAAAACACAACAGCGGCTGCTCCTAGTGGGAATGCCACTTCACCGGTAAGCAGAAGACGTGGTTGTTTTTCTGTGTGCGAAATTGTTTACCATGTTGTGTACAAAAGAAACCTAATTTACGTGCATCTGCTTTACAATTTCATATAATTTGCAGTATCGCGATTGGTTTTTGTAGCCATGGCAGATCCTAGACTAGAAGAACACAGTAATGTTGCTAGGTCGACATAAGACATAATTTTCCTGCTTGTCGGAGCGCACGTCTCCTCCCTGGGCGCTCTCCGCGGGGTCGGCAGTCCTCCATCCATCTCCGGCTCTCCTCTGTTCGCTTGATGTCGGGCTGACAGAGATGGATTCTGCCCGTCTAGACAGCAAAATGGGCTGGCAAAAGCGCAGACTGCCGGTGAAAATTATGAGCGAAGAGCACGATTCTCTGATTTTCGATAAAACCTTCCAATGGCGTGTAAGGATGTTCACAACAAACACAACAAGATGAAGCGCGTTCGTTTCTTCTGATTCTTTTACTTCACCATGTTCTAGATTCTACTCAGTGTTATCAGCTGCATCGGACGCCATATTTTCATTGAGGAATAATTTCAATCTGCTCTAGATTGTGTGGCACACATGCAGAATGGCTAGCGCTTGTGGCGTGAGAAATTATGTGGACTGCTAAATCTTTTTGTTGTCGTGGGTCGACTCGTGTTTGCGCGGGTGGCGCGTTGGAAGTTGAACCGTTGGGCGGTTCGTCACGCCAATTTGGGCTAATTGTGTCGGCGGTTTTTTTTTTTTTGGCGGCGTCACATCGCCCAAGGCGCCGGGGACAGAGCGGAACGAGATGACATGATTTTACAGCGGCACAGACCGGCGCCGACGTAAACATGTCTTCCTTTTCTTGTTGAAAATGTCGCAGACATCGCTTGAATTGGGTAAAAATTCGCTATTATCTACCCGTGGATTTTCGACATATTCCGGCAAGCTGATCGATCATTTGTCAAATTTCTTCACCCTCTCCGGATTTGTTAGATGTTTTTGGCAGAAAACGTACATTTTTCAACCCACAAAGCTGCTCGCCTGCAGCAAGGTAGATCAAGGTTGTAGAAATAATTTGGGTAAATAGGGCAAATGGTTTGCTTGGGGATTTCAGCGTTGGACAACTCGATCCATGTACGATCAGATTGCACTAGTCTACCCCAGGTTTTTGCCAATTTCTTCTCCATTTCAGCAAGCCAAGGAGTTTAGTTCCGGCTCAGAAATTGCAAGGGAGGCAACTTCGTTCTTTTCCTTGTTAGCCGTTTGGCTCCGCTGCCATGTAGTTGAGACAAGGCTGGGGTTCGGGAAGGGATCCGGTTCCATGTTGCCACGCCCTGCTCCACGTGCAGAGCCTTACAAGTCTGACGGGGCGGGGCGGGAACCAGAGCACATCTCCACTGTGGGTTTTTGTGGTGCGCACTTGCACTGAAATACACAGCAAAATGTAACTAAATCTTCATATTGTAGCCCACAAAATGTAGAGGAAGACCCAGTTTCAGGGGATAGCAAAGGGGTGTGTGGAACACACTTTTCAAAGGAATAAACTGTGGACAAATAAAACAGTGTTAGGCTTAGGGGCCTAGGACCATTTAAAAGGTGTGGTAAGCCTGACCACCATTGACCACTGCAAGTGCAAGGGCGGCTGCAAAATTGGGTGTGGAATAAGTAATTGATACAATAGGCATGGAAATGGGGGTTGGTATCACTCACTTTTGACACACAGGTTCCTCACTGGTCAGACTGAGTCACTTCTTGGGTACATAATACTACATTTGTAACTGACTAACCTGCTATTTATGGAAACTGATCAACTAGCCAGCCATCCAGTGATGATGATTCATTGATAG
This sequence comes from Branchiostoma belcheri, assembly GCF_001625305.1. Classification (NCBI taxonomy): domain Eukaryota; kingdom Metazoa; phylum Chordata; class Leptocardii; order Amphioxiformes; family Branchiostomatidae; genus Branchiostoma; species Branchiostoma belcheri. Next base: position 493,006 of record NW_017804587.1, on the reverse strand, counting down.
TGTTTTGATTGCAGAAATGCCTTGAATTCTTGACACATGTATCACAGTGACCATGTACAAAATGTAATAAAACATAGTACCGGTAATGCAGTTGTCTCTTCTTCATCTGTATTACACATTAGTATTTTTAGTTTGGCTTGGTTCATACTAGTATATATTTTCAACCCCTCCCAAAGCTTATTCCCTTTTTTTATTATAAAGTTTATTTAGAAGATTATTGAAGGGAAGCGACATGAAATTCGCAGGCAGAAGTACCTGACACACATGAGTGAAAAAGACTTCTGCTATAAAACGGGATGTGACAAGATAATGATGACGAAGAGGAAGTGATGTCATGTTTAGAGATGTCAGGTGTTCAGTCGTCACCTCTTGTCCCAGTTAGTGAGATATTAGGAACATGAAGGTCTTTGATATCATCAATACTGCATGTCCGTAAATGGCAGTGGTGGTTTACAGCCATCATTATCAGTCATCGTCACCCACAGACGTTCGTAATGTGTAAAATGTAGACAAACTGTCTGGCACCACGGGGTTACCATGGCAACTGATATGTCTGGTGAGAACGATACTATTTAATCTGGTAGATCCAATCTCATGCTGGGTCACAGAAATGTGGCTGTCAGTGGAGCAATATTGTATGACCCGGTTATTCACCTTTGTAAAAAACTAATTAAATAAATACATTCTCCGATACAACATTTTATAATATGATTTTTACGAAGAGTTTTGTCATAATAATGTTACATATGAAAGCAAGCATGTTACTAGAGGATTTTAGACTGTCTGGCATGATACTATAGACACAAACGAGCTGATAAAAATGCAATGAAAACACTGGTGGACTGATGTCAGATAGAGAATACTCCCTGTGGTGTAATGAATTATTGTTAAATGATAGTGAAATGAATAATCTTATTAGTGATGCATACCTAAACCCAATTTCAGGTTCAGGTCCGGATTCAAGTCCAGAGGTTTAGGTTCAGGTCCGGACTTGTAAGTCCGGACCTAAACCCATGGCACATACAAAATTGCATGTTGGCAACCTTGCAATGTTGTCTGGGTGAAACTTTGGCCACATAACATGGAGGCCGGTACTTGACAATGCCCGATGGCAATGTTTTCTTCATTTTGCAGCAAAGATTTTACAATCTACAGAAGGTTTTAGGTGGTTTGGAAAGAAAAGGGGTGTGTGAAATGGTCTTTTATGGTAATAAGTCCGGACTCGGTTCTTGACTTTTAGGTTTTTTTGGACTTGAACCTAAACATTTTTTAAGTCCGGATCCAAGTCCAGTGAACCGGTATGCATCACTAAATCTTATATATAGTAAAAAGTGTCAGGGGATGCCCATATTTCCTTTTCTTTGACCTTGTCTTTTCCAACAATATACCCAGTGATACTCAAATTATATATAATATGCACACAAAATGCATCTCAACACGAAGACAAGCTAAAAGCACATATCCACTGGGAATTTAGTGTAATTAACTAGTTGCACATAATTGGGCGAAAGGCTCCTTGCTTGCAGAATTCTCCTAGCTATATTACTTAGGTGACTTGCCCCATGCTTACAGTACCAGGTGTGTTCTCTCTACTGTCAGTGTTTATATCTAAGGTATTAATTCTGTTGTCTTTTCTAAAAGACTGTGAAAACAGGAACAGATGTTTTCCAACACCAGTGTTGAACAGTAACATTTTCTTTGTGTAATTTTGACAGTTGAGCCTTCTTTCTGCTAAATCATTCAAACTCTCAAACAAATCAAAATCATATTTTCACCAAGAGCCCTGACCCATGCCGTATAATAATGTATTGTCCCATGTTTACTCCATGTTACATGTATAATGTATTGTCCCTGGAATTGTTCTCACCTAAGATTAACTAAGAAGGATGTAATTTCAACCACTCCAGGGGGTGGATTATCCTGAGAAATCCCTTCATCATGACTAACCAGGCTGAAAAGGAGATGTAATTATCTCTAACAAACTTCCTCTTTCATTATCAAAGCTCTCAGTGGGTGTTGCTTTTCTCCCTTGGAATCGTTGGATTTTGTAAGACTAGCTGTGATGTTTAGGAATGCTAGCAAGAAAAAACAGTAGTTTATTCAGGCACAGTCTATGTAAATCTTTTTGTAAACCTTATCTTAAGTTTGCTTATTCTGTGTATTACTTATTGCCTGCTTGCCTATTAATGCACAATGTCTCATTACATGTAGGACTGTAGGTGTGTCGGTAATGTGAAAAAAAAATCAACTGTTCTGCTTCTGCTCAATAATATTGAAGAACTGAGTCTTGATGTAGGAGTAGATTGGTTTATGCCCATTCTGAGACGACTTTGTCCAGGGGTCAAACAAAGTGACCTTCAAGCTTTTCTACATGACGTGATTATAATGTCTGTGGAAACACCCAAAGTTAGAATCAGATTTTGGTCCAGGTGTGACCAGTTCCTTAAAGTGTTGGCATCCACCCTAGAGTTTAGGTAGACTAGGAGTGGTCATTTTGGAAAGTTTTGATATGTAGTTCATCTGAGTCAAGAGCAGTCTGACCAGTTTTAAATTGTAATCACTACTATTACATTCTTGCTATATATGGAAATGGCTTTAAACATTGGTATTAGGTCCAGTCATAAGTGTTAAAATTGCTACCTTGGTAGCTCTTAGCACCGTCAAAATGTTAGCTTTTCATGAACATTCCTTGTGTCAAATACTGTTATCCAACAAGTGTTATAGAGGGTTACACCTTTCTGTTCCAACACCCTATCATTGGACAACTCTAACCTGTGTTCCAACAATCCTAACCCTGTGTCAGAATGTAGGGGCATCAGTGCACATAGCATGTTTTAAATTGATTTCTTGGTCTCAACTTTGACCATCTGTGATAAACAGTTCACCTAGGACTGCACTTTACAAGAAGATAAAACGTTCAAGCCAACTAGTGTGTCGAACGCCATACCGTAATCCTCTCAACGGTTTTAACCAGTTTATGTTGGTGGGCGTCTAGGGTTACCTTGTGGAGTGGTCTGACATTTCTGAGGTGTCTGCCAACAATGTGGGAACACAAACCTGATAACACAGGGTCCTGGCAACCACTGATCTGTGCAGGGTTTATACAAAGGTGGGGGAGAACCTCCCTTTCTCTGGAGGTAATATCTCATCTGTAAGGGTCACTCCTAATCTCAGGAGTTCATCTCAGTTTTCCCAGGGCCCTGCCTTGGGTTTCAAAAGCAAGGGCCTTTGGATTGGTGACATTTAGCAAGCTGCATGTTTTGCATTTTTTGAGCTTCTAGAGTAAGAGATCACCATTTTCATCTTTTCTGATACATGTACTTCAGAAAGCTTGTCTGGACAAGAGTTGAACCATGTCTAATAGCATACTAGAGATTGGGCATGTTGAAGAGCATTTCAGGCTTTGAGCCAATAAAAATTAAAATTTAGATTAAAAAACATCCAAAACAAGCCTAACCTCTAGTTGGAGAGTATACTTATCACACTTTTGTGGAACACTAACAACACAGGGTCGGCTTCTTCTAGCAGGTTCATGTATCGCAAATTTACACAGTGCAATGTTCAACAAGTTTCCCGTACCCGGTTCTTGGTCGCAAACCGACTGTAAGATTTTGTCTCGCTGTTTGCACATCCTTCTACAGAGAATGTGTTAGAGTGCTCTTAGCGCCTCGTTTTTCGGTGTTCCATGTACAGCTGGTCAAAATCCTTAGACCAAACAGACAAAACAGAATCAATATCCAACAACAGGCAGGGTGACAATGCTCCTTCTATAGGAAGGCAACAGCTGCCCTCTTGAAGACATACCTTGTGCCTTTAGTAGGTTAGGTCACTGTGTAATTACATTTTTGATGCTTCTAGGATGAAATTTGACCAGAGGTAACCAAATTTTTGTTTCTCTCTGGACAGGTTACCTCAGCGCCTGGCAACATGACCACCACACCCTCTCCTAGTGGAACGACAGCCACAGTCTCCAGGTAGGAACAGCCTTATGTTCAAATGTAATGTCCAACAACATAATGAGGAAATGAATCTCAACAGAACTGCTAGTATCCAACTTTAGCAAGTAAAATGCACTATCTAATTCTAAACTGCATATGTAGGGTTGCTGCACTAGAGATCTCTCAAATGCACTATTCTTGAAAGTGGCACATGTACGTGTATGTAACCTGGTGGAAAAATGTTTGAGGTTACATTCTTCATCTGCACCTCGGGTAAATTTTCACAAGAAGAATAGATGTAAGGAGGAATGATAGCTTAGTTTTCCGAGACACATTTTCCTACACATGCAACAACTGCTATCAGAAAGTAAGATGATATACATAGTACGTCGATGAAGGTTAGACATCCAGGTAATACGATATGCCAAAAAACAGTTACTCAAGCAACTGGATATGATTTTGAAAACGTCAAAACGTTTTCAAAATCATATCCAGTTGCTTGAGTAACTGTTTTTTGGGATATACATAGTAGTTCTATGACACATGTAGGCAAATATTAAAAGTACATCTTTAGAAGGCGGGAGGGGGTCAAAGAAAGTTTTTAAACCTACTTGTACTAGACAGGTGCTTTTGATGGGTGAAATAGGGGCTTTACAGTTGTAATCAAAGGATTATGCATGTGATGAAGGATAGAAATTGTTTTGTATTCAATCAGTGACCTGCAAAATTAGGTTAATTTGCATACCTGAAAACTGAACTCATGTCTGAAAACAGTTCCCCTTTCCGGCTGATTCGATTATTTGGGCCAAACTGATTTTACAGTCACTGATTACGTAATCTTCCCTTTGAAGTCTTAACTAGCCCCACGCAAGGAGGAAAGTGTTCTAACAAGTTTCTAACACAATGCAACGTTTTGGCCTACATTCAACACATGAATTGCAGTCTACCAAAGTTTGTTGCAAACAATAGTTGTCAGTTGTCTTCTGCACCTGTATTGCCGGTGTAACCACCCTTCGGCATAACACGCCAGCTTTGCATTTAGATCAATGACACACAAAATTCATTGTGTCCTCGTTTCCTCACATAAATGACTGTCCACTAGCATTCCTGTAACAGTACGAGCCAAATCAACAACTTGTTTTTGCTTTTCTCTTGTAGCCTGGTAACTGTTGCTGTGGTAACTGCTGTTGCTGCCATGCTATCCTAAGCCAAAGATGTCACCGGAGCACAACCATTCCACAAACCACCTGCAACTTAGCAGCCAGCCAGCTGCAACTTTCCACAAACCACCTGCAACCAGTCAGCTGCAACTTTCTCCAAACCACCTGCACTATAGCAACCGGACTGCTGCAACCTAGCTTTCATCAACCACCTGCAACCTAGCAACTGCAACTTTACCTAGCAACAAGACAGCCACAACTTTCCATAAACCACCTGCGTTCTGCAACCTAGCAACCAGACAGTCGCTACTTTCCACAGAACACCTGCAACCTAGCAACGAGGCAGCTGCAACTTTCCACAAACCACCTGCAACTCAGTAACAGTAACTTTCCACAAGCCCACCACAACAGTTGAACTTTTCACACACCACGGTCACTGCAACCTAGCAAAGGGTAGCCACAACTTGCCACAACCAGAAAACCAGAACTTTTCACTGCTTTAACAGAGCCAGGATGTTGATTCACTTGGCAGTTTTGTTATCTTGCATTGGCCATTGCAGATTCTAGGACAGATATGAAAACAAAATTCCATGATGACCCTGTACTGTGTTCTGTCAGCATTTTAGTTTCAGGACAAATACAGCACCATTCCATCAGTTACATTCTCATGGCTTACAACAGATTTGCATTCCAATGAGTGTTTTAAGTTGATAACAAAGAATTACCTATTAAAATAATGTGGTGATATATATTGGCAGTGTACTTAACGTTTTAGGCCATATCTGTGACAATGGAGCACCTTTCATTGCTCTAACACTGTAATTATTGTTTCATTGGTGGTTTTGTTATCCTGTACTTCTAGCAGTTACTCTCATCTCTTAGTTTGTTCAGTGGATTGGATGATTAAGATGTTCCTCGGTTCAGCCAACAGCTGTATTTCCATAGCCGTGTTGATGTGAATGTTTTATTGTTGTTGAAGACATTTTATCTTTAGAGGTAAGATTTTACCTGGGGAATGATGTGCCTATGGATGCCTAGATAGCCACTGCTTGCTAATAAAACAAAGATGCATCAATTTCCATGGAAAACAGGGCCTTTTGTAGCTTAGAATCACTTAAAAGCGGACCTTTTTGACTCTTCAGTGTTAGAGCCATCCAACACCAAGATGCTTGATTGGTTATTGGAGCCAGAATTTTATTGGTTGCTGAAGCTATGCTTTCATTGGTTGCTGAAGCAAGGATTCTGATTCACTGTTGAAGCCAAGCTGTGATTGGTCATTACAAAATTGTGGTCTGTGATAGGCTGTGACCAACATTGAGTGCTCAAAAAAGTAAAAGGAACACCGAGATTAGAACTGATGCAAAAGCCCTGGTTTCCATGGCGATAGAGATGCGAGATGGTAAAGAAAAAAAAGCTATTTTTGCAAGCAACTTGCTATCATGTGACAGGCTGGGCGATGGAGGTGCATGACTAACTTGATTTGGTGACGGTTAGGAAAGCCTTGGTCCCAGCCTTGATTTTTGCTAACATAGCTTCTAGTTTCATACAGAATGAGAGGAATTTGGCAGATTGATATATGACAAGTACATGTCAAAAGTTTCACGTTGTTTTGCACCTAGTAGCTGCAGAGAAAGTCAACACTAGCCCCTCAAGTAGATGATTTGGACTAACCTAAAAATTACTAAAGCCAAAAATTGAGAAAATATAACCTGGATATTAAGACACCTGTACCCATATCAGCCTATGAGGTGTTTGACTCTTGTAATCTGTTGTGAAAGTTTCCCAACAAGCCTGCTAACCAGGCTACAGTTGATGCAGGTATTTAGAAGTCTTGTTTCTCTAAATCATCTGCTCGGGGGTTGATTTTCTGTGTGTTTGTAATCTTTTGTGGTTAATGAGTGGACAACATTTTGCTTGTGTAAAATTTATCATGTGTATCTTGCAATAAAAGTTCCGTTTCCCACAGTCTTGTTTGTGATGGTGTCTTTTTTTGTGGTCAAGTGAGAGGAAGGAGAAAAAAAATCAGGGCTTACTAGTTAGGCATAGCATGGTAGAATAGGCTGCAAAAAATTAGCAAAAACTCTGCTTGGAGAGATATACATCATCACGCAGAGAATCATACTTTTGACAGTCACACAAATTAAGACATAAAAGGTAAGAGAACTTCAGGATGAAGTCTAACATTGTGGATGAGAAAATCTTGAGTTTCCGTATTATGCCATATATTAAAGTACTTGTCAATGCATTAATGAGTTAGATATCTGAGTTTAGAAGCAGGTTGCCCACGTTTGGTACATTTATCACATTTCTGAGGCAACATAAAGTTGATTTACCATAGACTGCATACAGACACATCGATTTTGGCAGACTTCCCTGAGCAAAGTCAACCTTTGCCCTTTCAACAGATGGGCAATAATAAAGTGAACCCATCCCGGCAGCAAGTTGCCACAAATCAAGATTTCACGGCATTTCTGAGCCTGCCCTCAAGCAAGGAAACTGTCATATCAGTAATAGAACTGTTGAACGATGAGGCTCGGAGTCGGCAGAATGTCATCCATAAAATTGACTTTGTGCAGAATGGATGCTGCTGCTGCAAATCAAGATGTCATTGGGAGCACTTTGTTAAACTACTGTACTATAAATAAAACTTGCCAGTAATAAAACATTAAAATGTGCCGCATGCTTTTTTCACTGTATCATGACTGAATGTCATCCATGAAATAGACACAACCTAATAGCCCTGCAAAGCAAGGAGCAATTTACATGTGATTGGAAGCCTTTTGTGAAATATCATGTCAGTAATCAACCTTTAGAAAAGTGCTGAATACATTTTTCACAGTCTAGCATGAGATTTAAGTATGCAGAATGTTCCCCATAAAATTGAGATAACGCAGTCTGCCCTAAGGAGTACCAAACTAAGATCTCATTTGGAAAGCTACCACAAACAAGGGGTGGACAAGTTTTCAAAAATCCACTTGCCCTATTGGGCAAGTACATGGACATCTCCACTTGCCCGAACCAACTTTTCACTTGCCCAAAATAAACGACATTTTTATATGCATTTTCACTACCAGCAAGAAAACTATTTTCATTTTAGAGTTATCAAAATAAGGTGGTTTGAGACTTAATATAATATCATTATGGCCAAATCATGAGTAATTTTGCTCCAAACACCATAGCGGGTATACTTCGCATCCCAAAAAACTGTCAAAGTCAAAGAACATGTCATGGTGGTCATAAAGCTATTGATGAAAGAGTGCGACAAGGCACGTCACGAGACATCCTATCACAAAATGAGCTATCATTTTCTTCATCAGTCGTATGAGAGTCAAGGCTCTTCAAATGTCACCCATAAATTGACATAACATACTACATTAAGCTTCAGATTTTGTGATTAAATGTAAATTTCCCTTTGCATAATGATATGTATTTTTCAAAAGTGATAGGAGTTTTTGGGTGTGCAGATGATATCATTCTTCAGATGAACATTCTGGTAGCTGATACCACAGTGCTGATGAGGTGACAGCCTCTGCAAACTGATAGTTCCGACAGGGACGGCTCTATCTAGTATCTGGTGCTGGCAGCTTTCCCAGTTTCCTGGGGCGAGCAGGAAGGAAGAGATAAAATTGAAGTCACAGCCTCCGAATTAATGAGCAGTGATAAGACAAATTTCCTGCTACAGAATGACATGCGTGAATTGTGTTGATATGTGTTACAGTTGTTTTTTCTCTCGAAAAGTGGAGTATGACTATGAGGGAAATGCAGGGGAGCAGGGGCATATGCTATATAGAATAGCCTCAAGCAGGCCTTTCTAAGGGGTTATGGATAGTAGAATTAAGCAAAAGGGGAGTAAGTAGCAGTAAGGGTAACATTGCATCTATTAAGGCAAATTTGTAATGCAAACTTCTTTGGCAAATTATTCTCCCTAGTTACTAGAGTTCTCAGACTGGTAGAATTGCAAAGGATGATCTTCCTTCCCTTTCCACAATATGGAATTGAGAAACTTTGAGGTGAAAAATGGAGCATTGCTATATGGCATACAGAGAATGAAATCATAGTGTCTGGAAAAACTAGTGTCTCTACAGTCTACACTACACTCATAATATATCGAGTTGATTTGGCCGGGGGTCAAATCAGATAATTGACGCATGACCTCCGACCTCGGCAGGGGATCAGCCATTCGCATTCCAACTTCTGTGTTGTGTACACGTGTTTTTCCCCTCCCACCCACCACTGGTTTTTGATCAGTTCTCATCTGAATAAATTATCTACCAAGCCCATCACTTTGTTTTCCTTGTATGCATGGGAGAGAGAGTGCAGGTAATTATGTTGATCGCCAGAGGGGAACAAAAAAATTTCTTTTTTAAATCAGGTGGAAATCATTGCACCTGGATGTTATCCACAAAATTTACTTGCTGAGGCCTAACCAAGAAATTTGGTGCCAAAAGGCTGCCTCAGAGGGGAGACCCATAAACTCCAGTAAAGGTTTCAGTTTCATGGCACTGGTCCAAGCAGCAGCCAATGAGAGGCTGTAAGTGTAGACATGGAGGAGGGATGTTGCTGTTTTCACCTTCCCAATAAAGTCTGACCTTCAGTGGTCACTGTTCGTTTGAGCTCTTCACCCTTTTCAACTGCACCTGTACGTGCTTGGAGTATATTATGTATTCTATTCTACGAGCATAGACGTCAGGCCTCCCAGTTAGGTTATCACTAGAGCTACCATACCTACTCTCCAAAGCAGAGGTTTGGGTTTTGGCTTAATTTTTGTGTGTTTTTAGGTTTTTTTATCAGGCTTCCTTTTTTGCACCAGTATCTTTTAATAAAAAAAAGCCTAAAATAGGACACACCCCAAACCTCTGCTTGGAGAGTAACCATACCAATGTAAATTGTTGCTTCTTGGAGGCAAAAATGATGATCAATAATGGAAAATCATAGCCTGGGTACCATCCTACTTGTATGCCGGGGCTCCCACAGTCGCTTCCTTCTTAGGGAAGCGACTGTGGGAGCCCCGGCATACAAGTAGGATGGTACCCAGGCTAGGAAAATTAATGCCTTAACAGAGTCTGAGGAGAGAGTCTGTGGGTAGTGACCCAGACTTTAATGAGGTCCATGTACTATTTACACACTCGCCTCTCTCAACTTCCAGAAACTTTGCACTTGTGACAGCCCTGCCCTAATGAGCCCTCCGGTTCAATGGCAGTGTGTTCACAATATTTGCACATGGCAGACAAACAGATAATTTCTCCTTGCCAAGCTTCCTGCCAGACTACCAAAGTACCATAGCCTGATGCTAGGCTAGGTTCTGTATGCTTCTTTGTGTATATTTGTTCATGTCAGCTATGAAAATTGTTATCAATGCTAGACAGATGTATACATGGTCAACTTGTGCACTGTTGCTAATTTCCTAATCTCCAATCAGATCCTAGGGTGGCAAAAGACAGGATCAAATTGGCCAAGCATCCATTCACCAGAGAGGGTCCATATGCCACCCTTTGGCTTTATGACACAACAGATCAACTAAATAAAAGGTCACAAGAACCCCCTAATAAATCATCTGTTTTCAAGAGGCCTTGACTCAATCACACTATTCCAGAAGACATAACTGGAAATAACATTACACATAAACCTTTAGATTTGATTTCAGCTACCATGTTCCAAACTTGCAACTGATTGATCATGAAGCAGATATGCAGCTCAGTGTAACTGTTGGTCAACTGTTAAAACCACCCTTTGGCATTTCGCACCAGCTTCGCAGGCACCGTGGCCAGGTCATTATTTTACATCAAACAACTTGTCCCACCTAAGCTCTGCATACATGAATCTCATCAAACTCTGCATATTTTCCACCAGACCTCTGGCCAATAATCCCGACCAAGACCGCAGGTCTGTCAAGGAATTTGGCGAGTCAATTTTGGGGTTGCAAACAGTTTATCATTTGCAAAGTCCACGGTGCTGGAATATTGTGCCGGCTTGGCGGAACGCCAGTTGGGTACTCAGAGACTGGGATGAGAAGTCGGTTGAAAGGTCCGACAGAATAATTCACCCCGTCTCACTTTGGTGCCGGCTTTTATTACTAGAACTGATTAACGAGACGCCTGTACTAGACGGGGCCCCAAACAGGCATTTGGGACTGAGGGGTAAAAAGGTTGTAGGGGTGTGTTTCCTTGTAATGTCAGCATAAAGAAACGTTTGTACTCGTCTTACAATCAAAACTGCCCAACTCGGGACTGATAAAATCTGATCTATAAGAACAGGCACGATGGAATTATAATATAGAACTTTTTTAAGAACATTGATGACACACACTGATTTGGTGTGCCAATGACAACTTAATATGAGATAGCACTGCACATTTGTCACCAAGAACAGTACATTATTATTATCAAAAGAACAGGTGGTCACTAGTATGGACAGGATTTTTGCTCCTGTCAATGGGAAAAATTATCAATAAAAAGTGGTCACAACGAATGGACAGAGTCAAAATTGAAGGTGTGAGAAGTTGGCTTGCTGCTCCAGCCACTTGGTACCACCCTTTATAATTTTATAATATCTCAGATATATCTCTAAGAAACTTTTACCACTTAAAAGTTTAATACTTGTCTAATTTATTAACTTCTCTGAAGGATCTGACACTTGAAGGTGTGAAACCTTACAACTCAAAAGTTTACACTAATTTATTAAGATATTTTTTAAGGATCCGGTAGTTGTGGGTGAGGGAAGTTGACTTGCTGCTCGAGCCACTTGGCAGCAGTTAGTGTCACCTGTTCACTGTTTCAGACATATCTTGAAGAAAGTCTTATACTACTTTATTAAAATCTAAGACATTTCTGAAGGATCTGGCAGTTGCAGGTGAGGGAAGTTGACTTGCTGCTCGAGCCACTTGGCGGCGGTGAGAAGAGTCTTCTCCTGGAAGGACTGCCCGATCAGCTGCAGTCCGATCGGGAGGCCGTCTTCCGACAGGGACACAGGAACGTTCACCGCTGGGATTCCTGCAACAAGGCATCAGACATTTCAGACTTGGGTTTCAGTGAATTTATTGGACCAATCAAAGAGATATGGCAAAAAACAGTTACTCAAGCGACTGGATATGATTATGATTATGATATTTTTGACAGTTTCCAAAATCATATCCTGTAACTGTTGCTTGAGTAACTGTTTTTTTGGTGTCTTATCACCTGGATGTCTAACCTTCACCAATGTATCAAAGAGATCGTTTTAGGATTAGAATAGAAACTGTGCAGGGTTGAAGGGTAGCTTCAGTTTCCTTCATTCTTCCTTATGTTGACCTCTATCTCCTGCTGACCACTATCTCCTCCTTTGAATTCACCCCATTTCCTGTGTCTGAGCTACGTGATCATATAATGGAATAATTTTAATTTATAAAACTGAGGATATAGAGTCAACCATACTCTTAGATTACAAACCATGACAATATTACATATTACGTGTTACGTATATACATGTATTAGTTACAGGGCTACTGTAAGGTTCAGTCAATAGCAGGAAGTAATATGATAATCAAGCTACCGGTAGTAGGTATGAGAAATCATGGGACTGACATCAAGCAACAAAATTTACTTTGATTTGAAACACCCTCTTAAGATGCAGTTGGGCTTAAGGAGCCTTGATTTACAGCAAATGGGTCCCTCAAGTTTATCGATGGGTCCCTCAAGATAAACAGCAAATTAAGTGGTTTGGACACCTGGTTAGGATGCAGCCACAAAGTGTACCACATAGGGCATATACCAGCAGAAAATCCGGACCCAAGGCCAGGGGGCGACCAAGGAAGAAGTGGATTGACAGCGTGAAGGATACCCTGAACAGACATGGCCTTTCGTCTACTACAGCCTCCAGACTCGCCGTCAGCCGCCAACTGTACCTCCCCACGACACCCCAGACGGTAGAAGTGGATGGATAAAGTAAAGTAAAGTAGGGTCCCTCAAGACATGTAGTGAGCCAAAGGCAATAAATTTGTTCCTCAGCACTCAGAGGAGGAAGTCGATTACTCCAAAGGGGCTGCAGGGCTGCTTTTGAATTAGAATACAGATGATGGAGAATCACTCAAAACAAGTGTTGAGAAACTAAAATATATTTGCAGAACAGCACACTTGTGTATACTATATTGGTAGGGCCCTATATATAATACACTTAAGGCCACACCAATTTAATTTGTTGGTTCTCGGATTTTTTCAGAAAAAATATGAAGCGACAGGGCGAAAAAAATAAAAATAAAAACAGGTCTAGGCATCCTATTATAGGCTTAAATGCTACGAAATGAGCCATGAAGTCAACACAAAAGGCTGGGTTAAAATTTAAACATTGAATTTTGAACTTTTAATCAAACCACTGCAATGATAGATGGGAAAACTGTAACAACTAGGAAGAAAAGTACTTTCCTCAACTGTTGAGGGCAAAACATCAGCATTTTTCAGTTGATTCAGGACCAGAATCATATATATATTTTTTTTTTTGCAAATCAGAAAAAAACGAAGAGGCGAATCCGAGAACCAACAAATTAAATTGGTGTGGCCTAAGATTGGGTCTTCCTGTGACTGGCATTCATAAAATCAAGATTGTATGGCTTTTTGAGACCCCTGTCAAACAAAATAGAGAATTCTAATAATTATGAGCTATTGGATTTTTAACAAAAAGGCACTCTCTAATATCTTAATTGGAGCCTATTGTACCTCAGATTGGTGTTCAGGAGGGAATGTAGTCCTTAGAAACAGGAATGTGAGGCCATTTTAACATCATACATGTTATTCCTGCCTGCTGTTGTTATCCACCTGTCCACATGAGGAAGCCTGCTCCCATATGGCAACAATTTCACGCAGCAATTTCATGGCAAGCTATTTCCAGAGGACCCTCAACCATGAGAAGCAAGAACTGACTTACATGTGGCAAAAATTATTCCTGACGGGGCAAAAACTGTGTACGTACAGGAGTGTAAGAAAACTGTATTTTTTTGGCGAATTTTTCCTTTGTACATTGGCTGCTTTGATGTACGTCAAGAACATATGTTCAGATCATACACTGCCTGAAGGGTTGGCATATGGTCTCAATGTACGTTCTTGATGTGCATCAGACTTACACCCAGGAAAAATTTGACATATGTACATAGTTTTTATACCATCAGGTTTTTGCCCATGTGTAAATTGGGTCTAAGTTTGTGTGACTTTAACTGTTGACATTTTTGTCTCTACTTTAAGCATCTTTCATGTCACACCTGTTCACACAAGGGAGGCTGTTACCATATATGGCGGTGATTTCATGGCAGGCTATTTCTGCAGGACGTCATCCATAAAAATCAGGTCTGTGTGGTACCGACTGCCATGTTACACCTGCCAAAATGAATTGCCAGTAGTGGGTGTCTAATGCTTCTATGGCTGCAATTTCGAGGCAGGCTCTTGCCAGCTTTTAGTAGTATACATACATTATATGGGGCAAGGGCAAAAAGGCAGTAACCATTGGGCCATTCCATTTTGAGAAGGCCAGGGGGTGCTTGTGGCCTTCTCAAGTACGTAACTGGTAACTCAAAGTAAAAAGATAAAGTCTCTAAAGAGTTACAGAACTTGATTATGTTGTATTACTATTATATGTACTCTGTAATGTTCTATCTGGATGTCTAACCTTCATTAAAATGATCATGACACTCTCCATTTGAGTGACCCTATTCCTTTTTAACATTTAGCAAACTGAAATAGCCATTCTCTATTGGTTACAGGGTTAGGAAGCAGGAAGAAGGTTAAGCCGAACATGAAAAAACATTTTTGGAAACTGTCATGTCACATTTCAACTCCTGATATGCTTAAATGGGGTCTATGTGAAAAAAGAATGCTCCAATATAGAGAAAACATTTGCCTCACGACAGTACAGGCCAGGAGGATGTTATTCTATTCCACACACGCTGCCTTTTATGTTCCGCCCAGACACATTATACTTTATTAATGGCTGGGCTGACAGGTGGGGAGATTGCCACTGTCAATTCAATTTACAACATAATGTGCAACACAGTCTTTTATAATGTTACATCGTGTGGATGACTTGGCTCAAATTAAGGCAGAAGCAATGCAGTTTCTCGGTTGTAAGGATTCAAATCACGTAACATGTATTGTCCTGTAGTATTACAATCCGTTTACTTTAATACTCAATGTTTACTTACACGTGTACAAGTTAACCTACACGTGCAAGACACTGGTACTAAGTGTACTGTGGCCAAAAAAAACTTGGCAAAGACCATGGAACGAAATCTGTTTCTACTTAAAGAATCCCAGAGCTAATACTTCCCTTCAGACATTCTTAATTTGTACTTTGTCTATTTTTTCGTCATCATTCATTTTTAGACAATGATAAGAATAAAAATCTACAAAATACAGCAGTTAATTGATTAAAAAATAAGAGATAACTTTGGTTGATTTCAGTTCATGAGCAAGTCTCTGAATCTGTTTATTCAACACTGACATTTCAGACTCCAGACCCCAGAAACCACAGTGATTGCTCCTATCCTATACTACATGTATAGCCTGCACTGCAGCCTTTCTTTGGTGATTCAACACACTAAAACGTTTCTACGGCCATTTATCCTCTGATCTGCAACAGAGGGCAGCATTTAACCTTCAGGCTGCTAAAGGTACAATGTAGCCGTTTGGCACAAAATTTGCATTGGTTACCTGCTCAGTCAGCAGGGAGAAGGACAAGCCTGTTTATAGACAGAACAAAGCCTGTTGTTGTCGGTAAATTCTCTAGTCCAGATGCCAGACCCATAGCATGCTACATGTAGGCCCAGGGTCTTACTGAGGGCGACTGTGGTACACTATTTTTTGGGGTCATGTTGGCCCTGGAGCCAAGGACCTGGAGTGTAGGCCCTGGGAACAGTCTGGCACCCAGCCTAAGGAGCTGGCCTGTGTAGGCCCTGGCAACAGTCTGGCACCCAGCTTAAGAAGCTGGCCTGTGTAGGCCCTGGAACAGTCTGGCACCCAGCCTAAGGAGCTGACCTGTGTAGACCCTGGCAACAGTCTGGCACCCAGGCTAGCCAGTCTCCTGTCTGTCTCCTTTGTGCCCTCTGCCACGGCGAATCCTCTCAGCCTCTGGCCTCCCAGCAGGATATTTACTCAAAGGTGCTTGTGACTGTTGCCTTTTCCCTGCTCTATCATCTGCAGTTGTCAGTCACAGAAAGCCCCCAGACGGCCGCTCGGTACCCTCTTTCAGACAGAAGCCCTTCTATTCAGGATTCTAACAAAAGCTGTCCGCTCCATGTGCCGTGGTTCTTGTTGGACAAGGGTTCCGGACTCTTCTGTGGAGGAGGAGGTTTGTTTGCCCTGCTGCCAGGTCAGGAGGACCCGTGACCTTCATTGTTCTCTTGTTTGACCTTGGACATTGATCTGCTCTTGATGTCAGTATATTCCAGAGACTGTGGAAAAGGCTTGAACTTACGACACTGTGAGAACATCAGCAAATCTATTGTGGAGAAAAAAAAATTGACACCGAGTGTAATGTAATTACTTCAAAGACATCCCAAAATTTCACGTCAAAATTTGCAAGAACATTAAATTTGGACTCTGATATTGACTGTTTTTACGTTGTGACAAATTCAGCCATGAAAGTGTCACTACTTAACGTTGCCTTGACAGTTTCATTCCTCCTAACTCAAGTCTCCTCGCAAAAGAACAACAAGAGCGAGCAAGACTTGACCTGTGACCCTGGATGCAGGGGACCAATGGGGCCGCCCGGCCAGCGTGGTCGCCCCGGCAACAAGGGGATGATGGGATTGCCGGGGTGGCGGGGCGAGGCCGGACTACGCGGGTTACCGGGAAGCAAAGGGCCGCGAGGGAGGCTCGGGAAACCTGGCAAGCCTGGACCTCAGGGTCCGCCGGGTACGAAAGGTACGTTACGCTATCATGGTAATGCTTTTCCAAAATTTTATCCATGAGCAACATACTATTGTAGAATATGGTGACTCTGAATAAACCTCTTGGTTATGTACTGTATAAAGAGTCTTCACAGTGGATGATTCAGAGTTAGAAATTTTTTTAATGAACTTTCTGGTACGACAGCAAAATAACCTGTGTTAGAGAGCATTGACTTAAATGTAGTTCATTAGTTCTATTAAAGATGTTCTTTACGAGTCCAACTCCATGATTCTATCATTAAGAGAATGCACAGTGTAATTACATTCGGCCTGGGAGACAACATATCTAATTCAACAACATCCTAAAGCTTTTACAAAATTTGTTCTTTGAAAAGCCCAGTATGATCTATTGGACTTGAATCTAAAAATATTTTGTCCACTTTTCTATTAAATACTATCCCAGGGGATGCAGGGAAAGAGGGAAGAAGAGGAAGAAAAGGTGACAGAGGCGACCCCGGATCCTCAGGATCTTCCCTCCTGTATAACCTGGCCTTTTCTGCGGCCCGAACCTCGCCGCTCGGACCTGCGTACCGCAACGACGAGGTTATCATCTTCGACCACGTGTTCACGAACGTGGGAAACGGTTACGACGTAGCGACAGGGAAGTTCACGGCGCCGGTGGACGGTGTTTACGTCTTCATGTACAACATTCACAAGAACCTCGCCTCACACGGGATGCGGGTGGCTCTCATGCACAACGGGGAAATACAGGTTAGTAAAGGGGTGTTATCTAACTAATACCTAGTATAGTAGTAAAAATTTTCAATTTTGTTTTGCAGGTTAATTTTTTTTGTTCGCACACAGTTTGTTTTTGCAGCATGTACTTTAAGTTTCTAATATTGACAGTGATTAACGCATTTTCAATTTGTCCCTATAAAAGTATAATCAAAGAAAAACATAAGCTTTTAGGTCTCCTATCCACATATCATATCTCATCTTATAATTCATAAGTTGATCTATAATTACTTCTTCTGGGTATGGAAGTATTATTTTGGGTGGCTGAGCTGTGGGTTAGTATGTCTGTTTGTCCAGACAGATTAGGTTGACAGCACATGGGTGGGGGAAGATTGACAGACAGAAAAAATGAAAGAATCTGGCTGGGAGGAAGCTGGAACTTGATGTCAACATGGGGGCATTTAAGAGGCCGACGACTGCATTGTACAATGTACTTCCTGGAAATCCAAAATCTCCATTTCTTGCTTAATTACTCTGATACAATACGCCAAAAAGCAGTTACTCTAGCAACTGGATATGATTTTGAAAATCATATCCAGTTGCTTGAGTAACTGCTTTTTGGCGTATCCTATTACCTGGATGTCTAACCTTCATCGACGTACTCTGATACAACTTT
The DNA here is from genome assembly GCF_001625305.1 of Branchiostoma belcheri. Lineage (NCBI taxonomy): Eukaryota > Metazoa > Chordata > Leptocardii > Amphioxiformes > Branchiostomatidae > Branchiostoma > Branchiostoma belcheri. Next base: position 474,649 of record NW_017804587.1, on the reverse strand, counting down.
TTATAACACTAAACAACAGGTGTTGGCCGAGGATGTGAGTGGAGACCCACACGACATGGCGGGGAACAGCGTGATCCTGCAGCTGACGGAGGGGGACGGGGTCTGGCTGGAGCTGCTGCAGAAACAGGCCATCAACAGTAACAAGAGCAGGCAGAGCACCTTCTCTGGCTACCTGCTGTTTACAATGTAACACCTGGGCACGAGAATTCAGGGCTTGAAGCACTTAGAAATATCATAAAACCTGCACCAGACAAATTTTATCTACATTAGATGTACAGTACTTGCAGTGCTCAAAGTACTGGGTTCTAATCTGTGCGCCCAAAATTGTAGCTGTGCAATGTAATTTTGACTGTGGGAACACTAGAAGTGCACCTACCCTTTTCAATGAGTATTGTGGGTTCTTTAACATACAGGAACTTATGGTATACCTACATTATCACATACATACGTACGCACGCACACACACCCATGCATGCACACACATACACAAACTCAAAGTTTAACACAACAGGCCTTCTGACAGTGAATCCTTAGTCTGTTCAGCCCTTTAGTAATTGCACTGATGCAGCCATTGAAAACATACTGCAAAATCCTAGCATCTCTTTGAGTCCATCTAACTTCACTTTATAACATAGTTTGTCCCAGAACACCTGTCAACATAGTGATGGATCAGTAAGCCATTAGAACAGCTCCGACCTTCACCCCAGATATCACAAAAATCCTACCTTCGGGCATCTCTTAGCTCAGAACAAGCCTGATATGGCAGCAGGCATGTGGGTCCTGATGTCTGATGTGTTTCAACTTGAACTAAGTTGACCTTAAACTGCCACTGGAGTGCCTAGGATTACTTGAAGTATGCAGTATGCAAAGTACTCACTGCTAACTTGGAACATGTAAAGTGTTACCTCTGCCCAAGACGTTATGGTATGTTTTCACCAGCATAATAATAAATAGCTCTGTTGGTTTGTGAATAGGACAAATCAGAAAGTGAAGACAGTCACTGGGTAAAAAAAGATTCTTGTGTACTTGGCAAGAGAGACATTGCCAAGTGGTTAGATTTTGAGAAAGATCGAGGTCAGGATTGGAATGCAGTATTCTTCGAAAGAGTTACTAATTATTGCCTAAAATAAGGCCTTCCTTTGCAAGTAGCAAAACATGGGGTAGATATATTCTAGCATGGACAGAACTATGCTACATTGATGGTAGTTCGCACTTTTTATTAACTTCTGTGATCATAGTACTTCTGAGCCCATCTTCAACTTACTTTTCTGTAATTTTCATTCCTTCTGACCACAAATCTACCACCCTCTCAGCATAAATAATGGCCCGTCCCTGAATACCTTTCAACATTCCGCTAGATTAGGTAGAGTGCTCGTGACCTTGGACTTTCCATATTACAAGAATTCTTTGCCTGAGGCAAAACCCTATCCAAAACACCTGTCAATCACCTGATATAGGGTCAGTGGGGAGGGGTCAACCGAAATGGAGTAGGGCGAAAGTTGTCAAGGGAAAAATGGTCCTGGCAAAGGGAAAAACTTTTTTATAAGAACAACTCATAATCACAATAATATCATGATCATGCAAAGGACTGCATGCGCCCTGTCAAATAGCATGCACATTGAGTGAGCTACATTATACAACACCTAGGAATTTTTTATTTGATCTGAGTGTCAACCCTCTTGAATGTGTGAAAGCAGCATTACTAGCATTAAATGATACAACTGGCTTGCTATGTTGAATTGTATGTATGCAATTTTTACAAAATTATGTGTTATGTAGTTTTCTAGCCTATTGTTCTCTGCAATCTATTGGCAGCAAGTAATTAAAAAGTTTGAGTGACAAGGTCATTTTGTTGTTTTTCTTTCCTTCATTTTGTGGTTCAGACCACAGTCACTTTTATCATGTTGTGAGTAAGAAACACAGAGGGATTTCCTGTACTACAAGGTCAGAAGATTATGTCTAACATTGAGCTTACCACTGGTATTCAAAACATTCCCACTGTGCGGGAGACTAGTTTGGACTCGCTGAATGATGTGATTAAAATAGTTTCTGCTCAGAAATGCATACATGTAAGTTATATTAGAACTACCAACATTTGTTTGGCCAATCACCATCATGGGATGGAAAAAACATAGCAGTTAGGGAGCTACCAACTGAAAGGCACAATTCTATAATAAACTTCAGGTGGTTAGTTAAAGTCAAGATCCCATAGCTCTTTTTAGAGGCTGTATTTTGCCACATCGTACATTCACCGTGTCTTGGGCACTGTACTGGGGGTTGAGCTCATCTTCCATTACCTCGAATTCTGAACTGAAGTTAGGTGCCCATTTTACTCCTGGCTAGAGGGACAAAAGTAGAGTCTTTTAGACAGTCCATACAAAGGAAACAAAAATAAGACAAGTTCATATAGCAGCTCCGCCCACCTGCCAAGTTGACAGGTTGTGTGAAGACGTCTTCCTGCTCTGTCCGAGTTCTGTTGTCTGCCTGGACAAACCACCTGTATGACCTTGCAGGGCTCAAGGTCGTGGGGGTCAACAAGATGTCCACCCCACCCTCAAACACCTTCCTGAAGTCATTGGCTATCAGCCTCCGTATTCTCTGGGCTTGTGTGAAATAGTGGTCGTAATGTCTGCAAAGAGGTTGAAAAAAAAAAGATTTTAGAAATGAATTTACTTCCATCCTCTATAACAATTGTTAGTTTGCTTTCAGGATTTTTCAAAAGTTTGTTGGATCTAAGTTGAAATGGAAAGAATTATACCATTTTTTTTTATTTGCAGAATTTGCAAACATTTAGAAAATAAAGAGTTCCTTACCTTCAAAAGTTTTTTTACTTATTCAAACAAATTGCAAACAAATTTGAATTTAACAAAAAGTTACTGCATGACTAACCTGAAAATTCACTGTAAACATAATTAACTTCAACAAGGAAAGAAAAATTGTACAATATTATGACTAATGAGGAACTTTACACACTGGATTCTACTATGTTAGAATTTGGACCCACCTCTTGAGTAGGAAGTAGTTGCCTGCCAGTATCCGGCCCCTCACCACGTCATTAAAGCCTTCATGTCTGGTCTGGGCGTACAGGGCCTCCGTGGAGCTGTGGTCTGAACCTCTGTGGCCTGACATGGGAACATTAAACACACAATCATTCAGTTGTTACTTTGATAAAGAACTTGTGATTTTACCAACAACATTGTACATACAGTGTCTGCTGGTTCATAGGGTGGATGGGTGGTTGGTTGGCTAACTGGATAGTTGGTTGAGTAGTTGGTTGGTGTTTGGTTAAGTGGTTGGTTGGTTGGTTTTGTGTGTGTAACTGTGTGGCTGTTTGGTTGGTTTTTTGAGTGGTTGGTTGGGTGGTTGGAATATTGTGACCTTCTGTGTACCTCAGCATGAAAGTTCATCTGTGTACCTGTTTTCTGACGGCCAGCTCAATCAAATTGGCTGCCTATTGGATACTGTCTACTGATAGATCTGCTTGGAGATTACCTATAAGTTTCTCTATCTGTATAGCCAGTATAACCGCCCATTGGTGTAACCAGCTTCGTAGGCATGTTGCGTGGTGGCAAGTTTAACCCCCAGAATAATTATTTTAATTATTTCCAGTCCATCTCTTACCAAACTCCAGCCCGTCATATCTGGCCATGTTGGAGGCCACCTCTGCAGCACAAAGGACGGAGTAGCAGACAATGGAGTACGGGGTGTGCGGCAGGGACACCTGCGAAACCCGTGCACCTGCGTCCTCCAACATGTCAGCCGCTCGCTTCCAGGTGCTCAGCGTTTCTTCAGACAGGTGTGGAGCATGGTACTCCTGTATGGTACGACACAATTCATTCAGTCATCGGCAAATGGCCTTTCATTTGAAGATGCCGAGAAGCTAACAGTATGCAAAAACCACACAGCTCAGAGAACCCTGATCCAGACCCTGAACTGACTGAATGTGGTCTACACGCAATAGGGTGAGCAGGTGAGCATTGGCAAAGTTTACAAGACATCATTATAATTTATTTATATGATCACAGAATGTCATATTATGCACATTAACTACATACTTTCTAATACAGTCTAATAATCAAGAAAATAAGTCACACAGTTCGATCAAATTTGTTGTAGAAAATCCTTGGATTAAATGAATATGTATAGAGATAGACTCTGATAGACTGAGACGTTCACTGACTAAATCTACCATGAAACAGCACCTAAAAATGAGTTGCTGCTGACATATATAAAGCCTTAGGAATGATTTCACTTGAAAAACAAGTTACCTTAGGAATGCCGACATGCAGACGCGTAATGTCGATGTGTTCAGGTAGAGAGAAGGGCTGGAAGGGGTCGGAGACTGTGGTGGAATCTTTAGGGTCATGTCCTGCCAAAGCACCTGGTGACAGACGGCACACACATGGTTTCATTTGGTGGAGAAACTCTTTATAAACTTCCATACCTGCACATGTATCTACCGGTATATAGCATATGGCCTACATTGTAAGCTGCCTTATCTGTATACTAGTACCCTAGCACATGTCATGTATATGCATACTTTGTATTGCACAGCAGTTTAACTTCCTTTTGGAATATGATACCAGTTCTTTACCTAGTGTTTCTTTGTTTGTTTCACACAACCAGTAAACCACCTTTAGGCCAGCTAAGTTAACGTCTAAGAACAAAATTTGACTGACTTTGGTCAAAGCCGACATGACTGTCTACTTAGGGTCCTCTAATGTGTACAAAGATAGGATCACCTATCATACAGATAACTACATGAACATGTTCCCTCTAACAACACTTACTGACTGTAATCCCGCAGTTTGCAAATGGAAGTCTGGGACATAACAGGTAGGCCATTATGAGAGCTCAATCTTCAAACATCATTCTGGATTTATTTCTTTTCCCGACCTGCGTACCACTGGTGCAATTTTTCATCACAACAGGAGGAAAGTGTCAAACCGTGGAGCTGACACGGAGTTTGTTGATGTTTGGGTAATCAAAGAACAGCGTTTATAAACTCTGAATCTTCATTCAGATCAAATGTCAGTCATGTCTGACTCAGTAAGGTGCATGTACATGTACTTCCTTTGCTTTGCTTGCATTGCCAGTGTCACAACTATGGTACTACTTCAGCTCCGGTACATTTGTAGGCTTAGCTAAGAGTCTGTGGTAAAATATGTTGCTATCCACTGTCAAGTTGTCATTTGCATTACACTTACAGCACATCTGTCTTTGTAATCCAAATGTTTATACATTGTAGAAGATACTTGTAGTGTGTTTCAGGCTACAGTTCCAAGATTAATGTGCTGTTCTGAGGGATATATGCCCTCTTTGATTTCAGACAGACCGAACCATTACCATGAGAGCGGTAGAAGAAGAAGAATGAGGCTGATGTTGTTAGGTTCTTGTAGTACGTAGACACACTACCAGTCTGTTTCAAGGTGGGTTCTGTTCCACTGCTAGAGAAAGCAATTTAAAACTGAAGACTATCAGAAGTACTTAATCGTCTGACATCAAGTGTTGACATGACTAATCCAGTCTTCTCTATCCAAACCTTCCAGTGATAAGAAGTAACAATGCTGACTAACAGCTGGTCGGGGATATGCCTGAATGTCCTTTAGCAGGCCTAAATAATATACAGGCAATGTGCAAAGAAAAACCATGTTTTTCTTAGTTATACCAGTATTGCTTCCTTCTATTAAAATGAAATTAATCTGACACTAACCCTAACAGCCTGGTAATACTAATTCAGTTAGCACACTAACCTATTGAAAATGCAGTTACATGTACTAACTTATTAACCAAGTGACAAAGTACAACCCACTAACCCAACATGATCACTGCATCATCCACACACCGGGTGAAGATGCCCGGAACATCCAGCGAGTTGACCAATGGGATCAGTCCGTGGCGGGACAGTAAACCGTATGTCGGTTTCAGCCCAACCACTCCACAGTAGGAGGCAGGATTCCTGACGGAGCCACCGGTGTCTGAGCCTAGAGCACTGTGGAAAAGACTTGATGTTTCAGGATACAATGTTCCTTATATTGGGTAACATCTTCTAGTCACCCTAAAAGTCATGTGAGTGAGCAAATAAAAAAAAAATATATGAAATCTTTGTCAGGACAGCTGAACAAATGACTAAAAGCAAAAGCGTGGTATACGCAATAATACCATACTCTGTGCCTTCAGTATTCATACACAGTCCATCACTTCCTGAATTCCTCCATGTACAGCCCACTTACATTGTACTCCCACCCGACTCGTACTGGCTTGACCAAACCTGCCAATCAAGTAACCAAACCCACTCTCCCTGCACTCATCATCTCTGTAGGACGAGCATACACACAAAGTCACAAACTCACAGACAAACCCACCCAAAACAATACCTCCACACCAGGAGGTAACAACTACAACAAAACTTACGCTTTGCAAATCCCAGCAGCCACAGCCACTGCACTGCCACCTGAGCTTCCCCCTGTAATGAACCAATCACTGTCCTCCGTGGAAGTCACATGATGATGCATAGTCCTCATTTGCATACTTTTTGGCTTTAGGTCATGACAACTGTCTCTGATTGGCTGAGAGTCTTGTTCTTGATGCCTTGTTTGGAAGTTGTATTTCCATGGGTTCCTGACAGGTCCAAAGATGCTGTCTACACTACCAGATCTGTGGACAACAAGACAGCAACACAATCAGACTTTGGACTTCAAAAGATAAGTACATAATACTTGAGACTAAAAAAGGCAAGGAAAATTCAATAGTACATGACACTTAAGACTAAAAAACTTCAAAGATATCCACATACGTACATGCATTGTATCAATGGTCATTGGAAGTGCTGGAAACTTCAATGCACATCTGGTAATAGATTAATGTACATTCCCTTTTCAAAGTCTTTCCAAAAGACCAGTACTATAGTCATTCAATTCAACTTCTCCTCTACACCAGTGTGAAATGTACTAGTATATGCATCATAAGCACCATCTATTGATAGAAGTCAGTACTGCATACAGGTGAGGAAATTTTCTGCATTTTAATCCATCTCACAAAGATAAATTTTGCTGAAATGTATTTTTGTGGCAATTTCTTCAATGGACGCCTTGTCAATGGAAATGTGCACTTTAAATGTGAGACTGCACAAAGGTGGGTGTCATGAAACCCTTCTTGTACCAGCTTATTGTCAGTTAATATCCACATGTAGCTTACAAGCACCATCTATTGGCTAGAGCTGGTACTGCAGGTCCTACAAATTGTCCTTCAGCTCTAAGACAGAGTTAGGCAAAAGCAACACCTTATGACAAACTTCCTGATGCCAGCTTTCTCCAATGATTATGATGATAACATGATGCTATAATGCTGTGTAATGTTTGGGGTATCTGTATAGCCAGTATAACCACCTTTCGGCATAACACACCAGCTTCGCAGGCACGCGGCGCGGCGGCAGCTGGCTACATTACACCGATCGACTTGTTACACCTAGCCCTTGGACATCAAACTCTAGACAATGTAATGCCCCTACTGTACTGGGGTGTGTGCAATTGGGGTGTGTGCAAGCCTGTGAGAAAAGCATTTTTCTGACAGCTGAATGCATTTCTCCTATAGCCTCCACCAGGCTTTTCTATGGGAATACGGATAGTAGAATTCGGCAAAAAAAGAGAATAAAATTGGCCAAGGGAGTCCGGCCACGGGGAGGTAGTTTCTTTCCCTCCTGCGTGGCCCAGTCAAACCTACAAGACGGCCAAACTCCCCCGGCAAATATTCTCCTATAGGAATCAGGACGACTCGGACCATTACCAACTCGGCCCATCGCAAATTTGGTCAACTCGGCCCACCGCCCTGGTTAACTCGGCCCACCACCAAATCAACCATGTTGACTATGAGGTTTTTTAAAGTCCCAAACCGCCGGTGCTTGGACAATCAACATGATTTTATAGAGACCGCGTCTTTTAAATTTTGTCAGATAACTTCGAACTGTAGACTTTGAGGGTTTTTTAAAGTCAAAACCCGCCTGTGCTTGGGCAATCAACATGGCTTTAACCGAGACCGCGATTTTTTGTTAGACAACAAAATTAAACTATTGAATTGTTTGGCTATAAAACGGGATATAAAAATTCTAGTCATTCAGATACACGATACAGTGTTCGAAATACCTGTCTGCAGTCTGCAATCTGCAGATAGATTTCAAAGATTGCAGAAGAAAAATTTATACAATCTGCAATTTTGCAGCAGGAAAAATTGGCACTTGGGATTTGACGCTCTTGGCCCCAAGGACAGACAACGCTTAAGCTCCTGTTCTGAAACAACAGGAGTTTCTTCACTAATTTACATCAACTTTGTCTTGACTTGTTTATCTTTTGTTTCCTTTTGGACTTCCAAAAATTTGTCTTCACTAATTTGCATATCAATCAATAGTTCATGCTTATAAACCTGCAAGATTGTAGTATAGAGGCTTGTGTATTTGCAGAAAGTATTTCCAAATTGCAGAACAAAATTTTGACTCTTCTGCAATATTGCAGACCACTTAAAAAAAGTATTTCGACCACTGCGATACTAGGCGGATTAATTTGTTCACATTATTTTAGTACATTCTTACTTTGTTTCATGGCGATAGTTATGTGACTATTGTACGGATTACTTTAGTAGAAATAGTATGTAATTGTAAGCCTTCAATTAACGTCGTTTGTTGAATAAGGAGTGGCGCTAGTTCTGTTCGTTATACCTGTGGAAAAAGAAAGAAATTACATAAGTTGAATAAACTTCTTATTGAAGATTGATGATATTTGTTCGAAAATTGACATCGTGTGTACGTGTGTTTCTGCCTAAATTACTGTCTCCGGATTGGGCCGAGTTGACCCGGGAGTTGGGCCGAGTTGACCAGGTAGATGGGCCGAGTTGTCTGGGCCGAGTCGGTAATGGTCCGAGTCGTCCGACATTCCTCCTATATACATGTATAGCCAGCGTAGTTAGTCTGGTAGAGACTATTTCTCCTAGGAGTTAGTCGCGAGTCTTACTTACCCCATAGCAAACTCGTCCATGTTGGTTTTCCCTAGAAGCACAGCTCCTCTGTCCACTAATCTCTGCACCATGGTGGCATTGTAGGGTGGGACGTAGTCTACAGGAAAGAAACAGAGCCATGGAGAAATTTAGATGGATTATAATAAATCACTGTCTGATCACTTGTACATTTTTTTTTATGCGGACGTACATGTGAAGAGAAACACCCTGTCTTGCAGGTAATGCTTAATGACATGAGTATGACTTACATGTATTTGAAAAAATAAGTACTGTACATGTATTGGAAAAAAATAAGACATGGAAAATCTCTTTAATCTCATCTACTGGGTAAATTATCCCATGCTCTAATTGTTTGACCGTTGGGGCACCACAGATGATCTGAGAACCAGTTTTCTTCACCCTTCTTAGTTTTCTGTTTTACTTAGTGCTGTGCTGGTCAATTCTCTAGTACATGTACATGTATCTGCATCATATTAAACTCCCATGGTTCAACAGATTAAAGTCTCCTCACTTGACAGTGTGAACTCATTTTTAAGACTTCAAGTTCAACGACACCTAGTTTGAAAACAAAGTTAACATTTCCACTTGTTGCTGGCTGTAAGAGAAAGTTTCACTCTGTTAATGATCACACAGGAAGTGTGTGGGTGGAGAAGAGTGGCATCTTCCTGCGTCACACGTTGGTTTGATCGGGAAAAACATCTTACATAAACAGGAAGAGCTGATAAAGGAGGGAGAGATGACTGACGTTTTTGTGCGTCAGATGTTAAGAAGATATAAAAATCATCAGGAAGTGCTGATTGGACCTGGGGCCTGGCCAGTGGGAGGCTGTTGGAAGGCTCAGCTCCTGCTCCTGGCTTGCTTTGTGTTGGGCAGATATGCTTGTCAATGTACCAGTACCGAACATCTCAAGAAAACAGGAAGAAGAAATAAATGAGGGGGAGGTTTTGTACATATAAGTACAAACTGTGTAAGACTGGATTGCAAGGTTTGAGCCACTCACACTGGGAAGGTCCCCTACTCTTTTCAATATTAGTGCGATGGGTTCTTAAACGTGCGTGGGGTGTGGCTCTCATTTAACGTCCTGTTCGAGGGACATCCCTAACCAAAGTTAGGTACTCATTTACACCCGAGTGAAGTGGGGAAAGTCGTGTAAAGTGCCTTTCCAAAGGGCATAAGATCAGTGACAAAGTGGGGTTTGAACGAACCTGGGACCTCTTGGTTCCGAGCCGAAGACGCTACTGTTATGCCACACGCCCACACAAATGCTAAGTACTAAACAGAGAAACTGGTATAATTGCCCTATGACCTGAGAAAGAAAATTGGGCATTGTGAAGTCATTTTCATGCCACCTACAAAGTTTGCACTTGTTGCTGGCTGTCTGTGAATGATCACACAGCGAGGCCACGTGTTGTGGTAAGTATGAGCGACACTCTCCTTCATTTGATCCTTAATGTAATCAAGATGAACTCTCACAAAACCAAAAACATGATCAAGATATAAATGAGCAGGAGATGAGTGATATCTACTCTTAATGTGATCAAAGGAACCATCCAGAAGTCTTGCTCTAGGGCATAGATGAATATAGAGTCTGAAGAATAAATTAACGGCTGGTCCTGCCACTGCCAGGCTTCATGTTGGGCATATATAGAATATGGGTGTTATACCATGGTGAAAAAAGTAGTATTGTGTAGAGTATCTGTAACAGTATGTAACTTTTATGCAAACTATTATTAATAGTGCAATTTTCATTGCCCTATCTAGTACTAGTATTATACCTACTTAACAGCAAAGGGTTAGTGTCACATATAATGAGCAGTAAGACGAGCACACTGTAAGGTTAGAAATGTATATTCTTTATTGTGGAAATCATACTTTACTTCAGCCATTGAAGGCTGCCGATCTGTAATGATGAGGATTTGAATAAAATATCTATTCATTCAATTCTGACATTGTTCTACAAGGCCATTGCTCCCAACTTGTGCTTGGAAAATCAACACCATAATAATTATCATACATTGTATATAAGGGTGTTGAGCATGCATCTGCTGAAGTCATTTTCCATATTTCAAGTTCAATGACACCTAGTGACCTAGTTAACATTTCCACTTGTTGCTGGCTGTAAGAGAAAGTTTCACTTGTATGATCACACAGGAAGTGATGTGTGGGTGGAGAAGAGCGGCACCTTCCTGCATCACACGTTGGTTTGATCGGGAAAAACATCTTACATAAACAGGACGAGCTGATAAAGGAGGGAGAGATGACTGACGTTTTCGTGCGTCAGATGTTAAAAAAGATATAAAAATCATGACGAAGTGCTGATTGGACCTGGGGCCTGACCAGTGGCAGGCTGTTGGAATCGTGAGGAAGGCTCAGCTCCTGCTCCTGGCTTGCTTTGTGTTGGGCAGATATGGTCGCTGATGTAATTACCGGTAGGGAGAACATCTCACGAAAACAGGAAACAGAAATAAATGAGGCGGAGATGAGGGATAATCTAATATTCATGTTGGAAGCATGAAGAAGGCTGGTTACTGCTCCTGGCTTGCTTTGTGCTGGGCAGACCAGCGTGTCTAGTGTATCTCCTGCATTGAAACTAGTGGTGAAAAATATTAGAAAACTAGTGGTTATATCTAGCAGGTATTGCATGATATTGAATACATGTATAAAACAGACAACAGGTTTTGAGGTTTGCTTCAGTGTTTGATGTTGAACCCAAAAGTACGTGTACACTTTAAATGAGTTACTAGTTGAAAAAGTATGGTGTGCATGTATGAAGGCTTAAAGCAGACAGCTTAAACTACAACACCAGTAAGCCAAACAAACAAACAAACAGACAAACAAACAAACAAACAAACAGACCTCTGAGTATTCTCGAGGAACATGTTGTTCTGATACCAGCAGTGCTGAAGGCGTCTTTAATGGTGACAGGAATACCGTCTAAGACATGTAGCCGACTTCCTGTAAGGCATAGGGAGTGAAGAAACTTTCAAAAGTCACTTTAAAGGAAATGATACCTAAGTTGACAAGAATTGAAGGTTTATCATCAATGGTCGAACTTAACTTGAAGCAAAACAAAAAACTAAACTTGCCCAAATTGACTGAGAAATATCAAATAGAGTTAAGTTACAGAAGTGGTGAATTGTTCATTCCAATTGACAAAGATTACATCCACACGTACTGTTAAAAAATTTGGTGCCATCCTGCCTTTGAAGCCTTACCCTAGTCTCCATCAGACTCTTTTGCTGGCTGAATAAATAGTATCTGTATCTGTATAGCCGGTATAACCGCCCTTCAGCGTAACACACCAGCTCCGCAGGCACGTGGCGCAGCGGCAACAAGCCATATCACACCGAACGACTCATTACACTTAAAATCTTTGCACATTTGATTGTAGGAGTTGTTTAAAGCTTTCTAGTGATGATGTGACAACTTTAGAAATCAGCCTAAAAAGAATGTAGCTCATGACCAGGGGAGTTGGCTGGCCACAGATCTGAGGGTCCAGTTTGCAGACTGGCCTTACCCTGTCTGTGCCTGAGGGTGGACTCTGCAGCCTGCTGCCCCGCCATGTCGTATGTCTCCGTGATGAACACGTTGAGCTGCTGAACCTGCCTGGCCCTGGCCACACACGCAGCACACAGCTCAGCCGCTGTCACGGACCCCTCATTCAGCACCCGAGCTGTCTGCAGGGGGGGAGAAAAAAGCACAACATCGTGAACCGACTGAAGTTTTCTTTACTTGCATGTAATGAATAACCTCATGGGAATCTACTCTCCAAGCAGAGGTTGTGGGGGAATGATCGTTACCTTTTTACATATGGCCGTTTTTTTTTTGTGGCGACCTTCTCTGGCTAATGGATACTGCCTGCATGGCCAATTTGATACTGTCTTTTTGCCACCGAGAGGGATCTGCTTGGAGATTAATGGGAATCATACTTCTCACACTTTTTGTCCTGTATGATACAACCACAGACAATATTAAAGAGATAGCTGACTGGTCCCAATTACACTATTCACAAACACACATGACGTGTATACACACACACGCGCATGTGTGCACAAACACACACACACACGAATGCACACACGTGCACACACACACAAACACACACATTCAGACATACACACACACACACACAGACACACACACACAAATTCAGACACATTCACTGAATTAGAAATGCTAAAATTATACAATATTTCACTCCTGGCTCCCTTGGGGAATCTTATGTCACATCAAACCAGCCCTTTACTTACAGTAACTATTGATTACATGTAGTATAAGACGTGTACACCAACCTACGTGTGGTCCAAACCAATTTAAAGCTCTTTGCCAAACTATAATGTGTTCACACCCTGATTTATGAGAAGTTTGAGCCACTGGGTAATATAACATAATACATGCAACGGTAGGTAAATTTGAGAGGATTAGAGTTTCAGACTTAGAGTTACCTCCTTCAGCGTGAGCCCCAGCATGCTAGAAAAGTTCCACTATGCGGCAAAACTTGTGAAAGGAGTCAAGGACACATTCACGTATCCCTGCTCCATAACACTTGGACCTGCACATGTGCACGAGATGGTCCACTGTTGTTTTAGGGGTGTATATTTTACATCTTAGGTCTAAAACATATTTTACGTCGTAATAAAGATATGAATTTGATATAAACATACATTTAAAATTTTTAATGATATTTTGATAGATTTGAACTCTATACTTTGCCTGTGTTTGAATTTTAAGTATATTTCTTTTCATACTTCTTACCCTTTCAGATTTTGAACTGTTCTACACGAAAGGTCAAAGGTGAGGGGTCATTACAGGAGATGACCTTCTGGCTTACACATGTTATGAAAGTCCAAAACAAGTATTTTCCGTATTTCTCGTTAATTTTAGGGGCCTCTCGAAAAGTATAGTTCTTACTCGTTCATTGATGTTCATAAAAAGATAACAGAAATTTGGAATAACTACAGAAAACATGTTTATGCCGAAATTCGGACGCGTCTGTGGGTCTTGCATGACGCTTCTCATCCAAAGAGAGCCCACTTTTCTTGGAAGATGCTGTTACCTAGGAAACCAAGGATGCAGGAATTTCTCCACCAGTCAGAGAAGACCTTACATTATGAAGGCGTGGCAGCTGAGAGAGTATGGCAGCAACAAGAACTTCAGGTGTGCTTGTTTCTTTTCATTTTTATGAACTTCAAGTTACATGGAAAAAGGTAAATGCACATACGCGCACACACACACACACACACACACACACACACACACACACACACCGACAGTCACACAGACAGACACGTTCGAACACACACTCACACACACACACACAAGACATAACACACACGCGCGCACGCGCACACACACAGACATACACACACACACACACACACACACAGACATACACACACACAGACATACACACACACGCGCGCGCGCACACACACACACACACACACAGACAGACACACACATTATACATGTATATAGAGAGAGATGACATGATGATGATAGTGAGAGATGTGAAGGTAAACATTCTGTATTTGCTGCTTGCAAATGTTACCTTTTTAGTTCATCCATCCCTCCAAACATGTAACGTTAATATTCTTTCTTTATTCCAATCATCTCTCCAATCATTCTCTCAGGTTTACAGACAATGCCCCGATGCCCCCGATTATGTATCCAAACCAGATCATTGTGCAGGTGTGTGCTGCCAGTGTCAACCCCCTAGACGTGATGATGAGAGGTAAGTAATTTACTCTCCATTAAGTTCCACAGTAGGAAGCTTCAGGCCTGATTTACACAAGGGCAAAAACTGCATACGCCAAAAAGCAGTTACTTAAGCAACTGGATATGATTTTGGAAATGGTCAGACGTTTCAGGTAGCATCCATTAACTATTTTGCTGTTTGTATGTGACTGTATGTATGTTACTTGTTTATAATGTATGATACAGGGCCCCACTGAAAAGCAGTGTTACCATTGAGTGGATAAAAATGATGGAAAATAAAAAAAAAGTAAGAATAAAAATTCAGCATAACTCATAATATTCACAAGTTGTTTTGTTTCCCCACCTTTGCAGAAGGTTACGGGGCGGCCATGTTGAACAGGCAGCGTGACCCGACCGGCGTTCTGCCCTTCATGGACCCCAACGTCAACGAACTTCCCCTGGTCCTGGGGCGGGACTGTTCCGGCATCGTCATGGAGACAGGACTCAACGTGAAGGAATACAAACCTGGAGAAGAAGTATGTCAGTTTTTTTTTCTAATTTGGTAGCCAAGGCTCAAAATACTGAGACTATTATAATGCAGTTTAACAGCACTGCACCCAAAATTGGAGCTGTGCTCTCTACTTTATTATATGTTGTGCGTGTACCTAAATTTTTTCTGTGTACTTTTAAGTACTTAAAAGTTTCTAGTACACCAGAGCACCTATTACCAGAAATGAATTTCAAGCACTGATAACCATCTCCAAGTAGTAGGCTATGGTGTTCCTTTTGTTTGGTTATTTGTGAAAAGTATAACTTAAGAAGCTATATGAATGAATGAATGAATGAATGAATGAATGAATGAATGAATGAATGAATGAATGAATGAATGAATGAATGAATGAATGAATGAATGAATGAATGAATGAATG
Organism: Branchiostoma belcheri; assembly: GCF_001625305.1. Taxonomy (NCBI): domain Eukaryota; kingdom Metazoa; phylum Chordata; class Leptocardii; order Amphioxiformes; family Branchiostomatidae; genus Branchiostoma; species Branchiostoma belcheri. The sequence continues at coordinate 459,017 of NW_017804587.1, read as the reverse complement.
AATGAATGAATGAATGAATGAATGAATGAATGAATGAATGAATGAATGAATGAATGAATGAATGAATGAATGAATGAATGAATGAATGAATGAATGTGTTATGAATACAGGTATTTTCTTGTTTTTCCCCACGCTCGATAAATGAAAGTTGCTAGGTCAGATACACCCTCGTTAAAGAGCCACTTAATTCTATTTTCATCTCTTTCCCATATGATATCAGGTGATTTTGTATAAATTTTACGAAACATATTTTCTCGAAGTGGATTTTATGATTTTCATTACTATGTCATATATGTGTGAATCAGTGAAGGGCTAGAAACTTCCTATATAGGAACTGCAGATCTTTGTATCTTTTCTTTTTGTCATGATATTGTATAAGTTTTATATTTCATAGCAGTCCAGCTGAATAATAGATATTTTAGAATTCTTATGGTTTCTGGAGTAATTTAGCTCTGATTGATTATATGCAAATACTTACTGCAACAGTAAGAAACAACTTGAACACTCCCAATGTCATTATGAACTTTGTAAGATTAGTTAAGAGAAAAAAGTTGATTATAGAACAAAAATACTGTACAAAATCTGCAAGGCCCACTATCCAATATCATTAGGGAGACATAGGCTTGAAAATATGTTTGACTGGCAAAAGAAGAGATCATAATTATACTAGTAAGCAAAAGCACAGAAGCCCCAGATGATGGGTTGACTAACACCTGTGCAGTAGCTGAACCTAGTACATGCAGATGATGGTGGAAAACACACCTTGTTGCCGGGTGCTGTTTCTATCTATATTTGACTTCTAATTAGAATGTTTTTGACAGGAGGTCCTTCAGGCATATTGCAATTAAGATTCTCATTGTGTAGCTTGGGTTGTGTCGTGGTTGCTGGCAGAGCTTTCTAGAAATACTTGAAATACTCCTCAATAGCTGTTGGGAAAACCAATCTGTGGCTCCCATACAGATCATTGCTTATACAATAGCAGAGCTGCTTGAAAGAATCAAGCATGGCATGATTGACATGTGCGTGGGACTTCTGTTCACTCCAGCTGTTTCAGTGAAGTTGTTTTTCTGCGAGACTGATGTATAGATATTATTCATGTTCAACTTCTCCCAGTAAACAGAATAATATGTTTTTCACTCTCATCTCCAGAGGTTCAGGTTGTGGACTGTGGGCTTCTTGCTTGGTACAGGCCAATATTCAAGACCCTAAGGATACTGCCAGTGGTAGAAATACTTTTTTTACAGTGTTCTGCAATATTGTAGATGAGTCAAAATTTCATTCTGCAATTTGGAAACACTTTCTGCAAAAACACAAGCCACCAGTGGTCACCACACTATTAAACACAATATATTTTTAACTCCTGATCTTCATCAACATGTACAATGTATTCTTCAACAGCGAAAGTCACTTTGTAAGATGGCAGCCAACATGTTGCTTTGAAAATGTTTTTCTAATGTTTAATGATATTACTTTAATTTGATGCCAAAGATACTCAGACTACAGTACATAATAATATTTGTTATGATCTTGTTGGTATGACCGCATTGCAGAGGTTTAAGCTTTGGCTTATTTTGATGTGTTTTAAATATTTTTATTAGGCTCTCTTTTCTGTACTTGACAATGTATCAATTTTTTTGGCAACTGCCCGGCCAACTTTTGACCTAACTCTGAGTGTGTGTGGCTTGGGCTACTGTCGTGGTTGTTGGCAAAGCTACTCCTCATGAGCTGTTGTTGGGAAAACCAATCTGCCGCCTCCATGCAGATTGATAATACAATTATAGCAGAGCTGCTTGTCAATGAAAGAATCTACCGCAGCATGATTGTCACCACGTTTCACTCCTGCGGTTTCAGTGACGTCGTCTTCCCGGCAGGACTTCTCTATAGAAATTACTCCTATTCAGCTTCTCCCAGTAAACAAAATGATGTGTTTTTCACAACCATCTCAGAAGGTTCCAATAGCTGGGGTCTATAACCTAAAGGATACTACCAATGGTAGAAATACTTCTTTTTGGTGTTCTGCTGTATTGCAGAGAAGTCAAAATTTCGTTCTGCAATTTGGAAACACTTTCTACAAAAATACAGGCCTCCATACTACAACCTTCTCCATCTTAATATTGCCTATGTTTACATTACTGTAGTATGATATTTCTTTGATGCTAAAAATATCAGTCGTTAATATATGATATTTGTTGGTATGACTGTGTTGAAAAGGTGTTACGGTGCAGTTTAGTAGCAATTCCAATGGTATGAAGTTTATTAAATACTCCACTACAGCATCCAACTGTACAATTGTCAAATGCAGGCTTAGTGTTGTGCACATTGCATGTTCTTTTTGTGTACCTGTGTGTATGTAATTGCTCTGTGTTTTTTCTTGTATCATTAATATAATTGTAAGATCAACGTGATTCATTGCCATGTTGATTGATTTCAATGAAATTGATTGAAATAAAGTCCTCCCTTCCTTAGGTGTGGGTAGCTGTGAACCCCTACAAGATGGGCACACATGCAGAGTTTGTAGTGGTCACCAACAGCGAGGTAAGCATGGTTACAAGTAGCAAGCATCACTTTGACTGTCTGGACTTTAAGATCAGGGCTCCAGTGTATTTTAGTTTTAGTGTATCGGGTCATCATGCTATTATTTGTAACTACCACTGTGACAGTAACATTTTGCTTATTTGCAACTAGTGTAACTGTACTTTTCTAGTGTCAAGTAATAATAACCTTAGGCCACACCAATTTAATTTCTTGGTTAACGGATTCGCCGCTTCATTTTTTTCTGATTTGCAAATAAAAATAAAAATCCAGAATCAACTGCAAAATGCTCATATTTTGCCCTGAACAGTTGAAAACAGACCTTTTCATCCTAGTTGTTACAGTTATTCCATCTTTCAATGCAATGGTATCATTAAAAGTTCAAAATTCATTGTTTAAATTTTGAACCAGCCTGGTGTGTTGACTTCATGGCTCCTATCTTACCATTTTGGGCCATAATACGATGCCTAGGCCTGTTTTTATTTTTTTTTCGCACGCCCGCTCCATTATTTTTGTAGAAAAATCCGTTAACCAAGAAATTAAATTGGTGTGGCCTTATAATGTTAGTACTACTACTACTATGGCAATCACTCGTGATCTTTATTTGTAATCAGATACAGATTCATGTACAGATACATAGTCATGCACAGATACAGATTCATGTACAGATATACAGACTTTCCGAGTATGATGACCGTGTCAGTCCCTACACCTGAGTGAGGGTCACAGTTGACACGGTAGCCTTCGCGTGGATTCGCTATAATGTTAGTATTACCCTCCAAACTGACAAAAACCCTACCTTACCTGTGGTCAAGAAATGATATTGTCCCGCCTTGAGTACCCTCAGAATGCCACGTTTTTCCAAAACCTCCTGACTGTGGAAGGGTCAGAATCCTCCTTCTGCACCATCCCCCTTGATTGGTTGCTTTGCTGCCTTGCCAGTACGCTGATATAAAAACCTGGCTAGAACACTGAAGATTCACTTCAAATGGCTGGATAAGACAGTCTAAAGTTTAAGTCAGCATCTTAGCTAACTGTGTGGTGTATTAAGCGTGAATGCAACTTTGTTGTACTGTATGATATTGATACATCTAGTATTATGTATGTGACAATTTAACATTTCAATAAATCTACCAGCTCAGCTATTATTTGTTCTTTTCTTCCTTCATTTTCTGACTGTCCTACAGATTTCTCATAAGCCGAGGTCGTTGACCCACGTACAAGCAGCCTCCATCCCTTACTCAGGACTGACGGCCTGGGCGTCACTGGTCACCCAGGGGGGACTGAACGAGAAGACAGCTAAGGGGAAAAGGTGACGGCCTCGTCCTTTGTCGTACCATCTTAAGGTATCATGCCTGTAGCCAGGATTTTGCTTGGGGGGTTCTTCCCACTGTCTGAGGGGGCAGAGTTCCCTGGGAGGGTGGTTGGGCACGCCCCCCCCTGGAAAATTTTGAAAATCAAACCTTCTAAAATGGCATTTCCTGTGTATTTTTGAGAGAACTTCAAAGGAAAAATCAGAGATATTTTTAGAGGATTTTAGCCCTGTTGGTGATACAAATCAGACTACCTTATCAAGAAAAATATTGGACCTTTAGATAAAAAGTCCTTTGAGCCATGTGTGTGTGTGTGTGTGTGGGGTTTCTTCCCAAACCCCAGAATCCCCCCTGCCTATGGGCATGGGTATTCTTTGGCCACAGACCACTTCTGGGCATTGAACTGACGCTCACTGAAGTAGCATCTCTTCTCTTCTAAGTCAGAAACATCAGGCTTTAAGCAAGCTTGACTCACTGACTGAATAGGTGAAGCAGAGGTTACGAAGGCTTGTTGAAAAAATCCCTACCCCATTATAGGCTGGAGTAGTTTGATCCAGTCCAGTCACATTGGGAAGGACCCCTACTGTTGGGATAGTCCTACATGCGTCTTACAAAGTTTGGCCGTCTAGTTGAGGAAAAAACTTAGAGTCTAATAATTGTTATTGATGGCTGGTTTTGTCACAATCTGTTTGAAAATTCTCACTATAACATCAAAATGATCTGATGGCCTGTGACATAATGTTGCTGCACTGCATCTCCTGTGGACAAAGCATGAATTTTAAAAGGTGAAGTGTCTAGTGGTCATTGGAGTTTGCAAGTGTTCTGCAACTAAGATGTTCAAGACTGATTTCTGCTTGTCTCTTCTCAGGGTGTTGATCCTTGGGGGTTCCGGAGGTGTGGGAACATTTGCTGTACAGGTGAGAACCACAAGGTTGAGGGTTCGAAGCCCAGTCTCGTCATTTTATCAGAGTGCCACTGTTAGTGTTAGCTTTTAAATGGATTGAACATTAAGCCATTATTGCCATATTTAATGGGTACCAATTCATTTATAAGAGAAGTGGTTACAAACAGACTTGTGTTCATTCAAACATGTCCATTCATTATCTGTGTTGTATTTACCTCCTCAGGCAAAATTAGGCAAACACACCTGTCCTTGGTACTGAACACTATGCTGAACACCATCCACACAGGCAAATATACCTGTCCTTGGTATTTAATACCATCCACACACAAACATACCTGTCCTTGGTGCTGAACACCATCCACACAGGCAAACATATCTGTCCTTGGTGCTGAACACTATTCACACACATGCTCTCTCTCTCACACACACACACACACACACACACACACACACACACACACAGGCTAACATTCCTGTCGTAGTGCTTAACACTATCCAAACACTTAAACATTAGGCAAACATTCCTGTCCTTAGTGCTGATCTAACATTTTTCTGGTCCCCAGTTGTTGAAGGCATGGGGAGCCCATGTGACCACAACGTGCTCCAGGGATGCCATTCCCATGCTGACATCTCTAGGAGCTGACGACATCGTTAATTACCAGGCCCAGGATGTTAGGGAACACCTGAAGAGACTCAATAAGTAAGGAAAACCTATTTTTGTCTGGTTACAATGTGGCGTCGCACAGTGTAATGGCAGATTGTTTGGCCCAGAACACAGAGGTCCTTGGTTCGAATCCTATCATGTCATCTATCTATAAGGAGAGGGTTTTTGATTTATTGAAATTGCAACAGTGCAATACACGTGGGACAAAGGCAGCTATTGCTGGTGTTGTGTTCCACACATAGAAACAAATACAGGACAGGCAATACTCATTTTCACTTGAGTTAAGTGGGGAAAGCCGTGTAAAATGCCTTTCCCAGGGGCACAAGATTGATGGCATGTCAGGGCTCGAACCCGAGACCTCTTGGTTCCGAGTCGAGCATGCTGCCGTTGTGCCACACGACCCCACTGTGTGGTTCTACAAGGGTTGAGCTCTGCCTTTCAGTACCATGCCGTAGACACAGTGGATTAACAACCCACTGCCATTACGGCTTAAAAAAACTATGGGACTACCTTTTTTTTAACTTTTATGTTCTCAGCCACACGGTTTTCAATTTCATCTCTCGTCTCAGATATTATTTGTCACTCCCTTCCCCACAAGCAAATGGAGGGACATGTCCTGGAGACAAGCCTGGTCCTGATGCATTAGTTTTACATTGTTTACAATTCTTAGCTACATGCACTAACCCTATTTTCCAGGGCTTCAAGACTTTTTTTCCTTTTCCCGAGTACAAAGTTCCTGATGCTTCTGAATACACAGAGCTATTTTGATCCAGGCATGCAAACATGTTTGAAGTAAAAAAGACGAGGATTCAGAGGGTTTTACATTTTTGAAGTGCTTTAATTTTTTTTTTCATCTCCAAAGTGCACAAAGTCATATCTTTAATCAAACCATTTCTTGTACAGAATATCACAGGTACATTTTACATACCTACGTGCAGTATCCACTGACAATGTTCTCAAGTATGGAACAAATATTTGGAGACCTAGATACAGATTCTGATGCTTCAATAATAATCCAAACATCTTTAAATGAAGATAACTTTACATATATACATCTTTATATCTACATCACACAATTATATTTGACATCTCTTGTGAAAAGATTTCAGATTCTACAAATATTTACAATGCTTCATTTTTTAAAATGAAAAGTGCAGAATATCATAGCCTTCCCACATAACCTCTGATAAATGTGTACAGCCCACAGAAGATCAAATCAGAAGAAAAGATTTAGAACTCACCAATTATTGTATGTAGCTGTTCTCTATATCTGGGCCAGTTCTACCATGACATAAGTTTCATTGTTCCAAGTGATCCTTTGCCGGGGTGAAGGTTGTTCTGTCAATGCCATGGCCAGGTTGACGGGTATTGCTGTGCTCCGTGGCGGGCCGGTCTGTCGGTGTGTTTTGTTCAGCTGCACGTGTGGCGCCTCCCTGCATGTATGTGGCGTTTGGCGGCACCTGTTGTACATCCTGTGGATTGTCCCGGTTACCCCGTATCATGGAGACAAGTGCAGTCAGCCCCCGGTAGATGGCCGTCATGTTTTTCCTGATTCCCTTCCTCAAGTCTGGTGTGCAGACGATGCTTACGATTGGGTTGATTGCTGAGTTGAAGGTCATTATCAGAACAATTCCAGGTGGTCCGGTTGGCAGTGAGCAGTTCACCCTATTGCGGCATATCGGAAAGAGCACAAGAGGTAAGAGCCAGAAGATAAACGCGACCACCACATGAGCGATTACTGTCTTTATCTTGTTCAGACTTCTCTGGTACTTTCTTTCTGCCCTGTTTTGCGCCATATTGTTCGGCTGATTTTGCCCTGCCTGATTTTGTGCCGGATTGTGACGCTGTCCCAGAGTATTGCCTTGAACTGGCTGCCCACCTGCTGTCCTGTTCTTTGGGCGTTGTTTCAATGCGATGAATGCACTTGTAGTTGCGAACAATGCAGTGATAGCCAGGAGTACCATCGTTGCTCCTGTGATGCCCATCTGGGAGGTGTGGTAAAAGCTGGAACAGTTTGATGTGGGCATGTCCAGACAATTCCAACCCATACTGGGTGTTAGACTCATCAAGCACAGGATAAGCCACGATGTTGTGATAGCAAAACCCGCAATAGGCTTGGCATTGTGAGCTTGATTGTGGAAGAATATGGGATGCCTGACAGCCACATATGAGTTTAGTGACTGAAGGGCCAAAGCAGATGCAGACAGGATCTGAGTACTTATCATTACAGTTTTCATGTTCATTTTGCTGTACAGACTGGTCACTTCCATCTGGCCTGCTGTAGAATAGAACAGAAGGGCCATGCCTGCAACCATGTCTGCCATGGAGAGATTTGCCAAGTAGATGAAGTATGCCTTATGCAGTTCTCGGTTTCCAATAATGCCCGAGAGCACAACTGTGTTGGCGATGATGATGAAAACTGCTACCACCAAACAGAAGACTGTCATCTCAGTTCTCCCAGACTCATCAAAGTACATGGAGCAGGCTTCTTCAGCCTGGCTGTAGGGCACGGTCTGGTTCCTTAAGTACCATAGGACACAGAGCAACCGCCCAGCAAACTCAGGAACTAATGTCTCGTTTAAGTCCAAGGGAAGGGACGCAGAGCTGTTATTGAACATGGTGGAGCTAATTTTGGTCAAGATGTGAGGTGGCTTAAAGCAGTGCTCGTCTGTGGTGCTGCTGGTGACTGGAAGTTTAGCTAGATCGGGAAGCCTGTCAGTTCTGAGTGCCGAAGGAAACTGTCACCACAAAAACCATCCAAGACAAAATCAATGCATTCTCACCGGTGGAATGTTGTCTGAGAGATAGTTGACCTCAGTAGGATGTAAGATGGCTAAGCAGCACGCGTCTCTGGTGTCGCTTGTGACTACCGGTAGAAGGAGGCAGAATGTAGACGCACCCGATCAGGAAGGCTGTCAGTTCTGAGAGTGCGAGGAGTGAGCCAGTGCTAAACTTGCGCATGCGTCGTGAGTTTTGTCGTGGGTGTTGCCTTCTTTGGTCATATGTGTACGCTTTCTTCATGATCGTATTCAAAATTGTGCCAATCAGCGGCCAGTGTCGTGTTGATCAGATATTCTGCTGAAAGTTGCTATGGGGCATTTTACCATGGGTACTGGCTTGTTTACCGATGATTACATTATAGTGAACCGTGTGCATTAATAGCATCCCGCTGGCAATGATTGTCAGGCACAGTAGGAAAAATATACCTGCAGTCATCGTGGCTACTTCCTTGCAGACAGGTTTTGTACGGTGTCACAAGTATAACAACTTCAGGCCACACCAATTTAATTTGTTGGTTCTCGGATTTTTTCAGAAAAAATATGAAGCGACAGGGCGAAAAAAAATAAAAATAAAAACAGGTCTAGGCATCCTATTATAGCCCCAAATGCTACAATATGAGCCATGAAGTCAACAAAAAAGGCTGGGTTAAAATTTAAAGTATAAATTTTGAACTTTTAATCAAACCACTTCATTGATAGATGGAAAAAACTGTAACAACTAGGAAGAAAAGGACTTTCCTCAACTGTTGGGGGCAAAATATGAGCATTTTTGAGTTGATTCAGAACCAGAATCTTTTTTTTTTTCAAATCAGAACCAACAAATTAAATTGGTGTGGCCTCAAGATAAAAATTAACTTATATTTTGTCAAAGGACAAAATGATACATGATACCAGAATGGTTTCACTGTTGATGAATCTTAATATTCATTCAAACTTTTCACATACAGGAAGTCACTAATATTTTGCCCTCCCGACAAAAAGACTTCAATATGCTGTGACTTGCATACTAAAGACATTACATGTAACTAAAACGGTAGTTTGTTTTGTCACTGAGTCTGTATTATTGCCAGTAATGTGGGAAAGTTTGGTGAGACCTCTTTTTAAAATGTGCTTGTATGAGGTGTGAGGCAAGCATTGGAATTGGGGACATCTCCTCCTAGAGTCTGCGACCCTTACCTGAGAGGTACAGACACAGATGGCTTACGGATTTGAACCCATAACTGAATCTCATGGCCCAGAAGTAGGGTCAATACCCACTAGACTACTGCGTGCTTAAGTGAAAACCGGCCTGGCACCTATGTACCTAGACCAAGTGACCAGTGACTGGCTAGTGTAAGGATACAATATACACCCCCACAAACTATTGGACGAGTCCGGTCAGAGGTCACGGACTGCATATGTTCTGACAAGAATACATTTCATATCCCAGCACTTCTCGCATCTTCATTCCTGGAGTGATTACTTATAAGTTCCAATATCTTCACCAACTGGACACTTACATTGGTGGCAGCGGTGTCTGGCTTCGAACTCCCGCCAGCTCTGTCTTGTGGATCGCATTTGGAGCACATTGCCGACCGACGTTCGAGCGCCCCCCTCCCCCACCTGGTTGACTCGTGTCTACCCTGCTCTACCAAGACTCCAGGTATGGCTAACCTCCATCCGTTTACGCTAGAAGACGATGAGGAAATTACCTTTCCACGGCTGCGACCACTGTTGTCACCTTCAGAAATTTCCCCCATTCAATCCCGTGGCGCATCCGGTGTCCGAACTGCAACCACCC
>NW_017804587.1:448186-449024 GCF_001625305.1 Branchiostoma belcheri | reverse complement strand
CTTGACTATTAGTGGGCAGAACTGGACCAACCAGCCTGCAGAACTGAACAGTTCTATACAACTACATATATACCTAACGTTATATATTTTTCTTGTTGTTTCGTTATCCCATTATTGTTATTCGTCATTATATTCTGTAGTTAATTAGTCGTTCCAACAATGTTACATAGTTGATATATTCACCACGTTATGTATCGTTAACTTCAGGAGAAGTTAAGTTCTTCTACATAGGGGGGAAGCGTGTAAGGATACAATATACACCCCCACAAACTATTGGACGAGTCCGGTCAGAGGTCACGGACTGCATATGTTCTGACAAGAATACATTTCATATCCCAGCACTTCTCGCATCTTCATTCCTGGAGTGATTACTTATAAGTTCCAATATCTTCACCAACTGGACACTTACACTAGGAGTAGTAGATAGGTGGATGATCACTGATCACCGTTCCCTGCTGTAGCAGGAGAACTGTGTTTCTGATAAAATCCTACCTGGGAAAGAACCACCACCTCCGCTGATCACATCAAAAGACCATGAAAGATAATAAAACGGGTCCTCAGGCTTAATTTGCTTCACCACAGCAACAAATCAACTTATTTTGGCACATCAAAGTTGAAGATTGTGCAGATGAAAACCTTGTTACTACGATAATGTCATCAAAGGTACAGACGTAAATTGTGTAGTAGGGAGTTTTCTAGCTCCAGGGAATAACAAACTATATATAAATTAACCTTTTCATCTAAACCTTGCTGAAAAAACCCTAGAATGATTCAAAATCTTAACAAACATTTTTATCCAAATCTTGCTTGAAAAAAATTAAAATGAGTCAGACTTTTT
>NW_017804587.1:446914-448166 GCF_001625305.1 Branchiostoma belcheri | reverse complement strand
TTCCACTGATCGTCGCCAGAGTCGGTCTCCATCTCGCTCGGTACGTTTCGCATCATCTTCCACACAGGGAAACGACCCTCTGCTGGCACCACGGGCCGACCGCCAGTAGATCACTCCCAGGCCCGCCACGCCTCACCTACTGCTCACACTACAGCAGTCCTCGACGGACATGCCACCCGCATTCTTATAGACACGGGTTCAGCCATATCTCTAATCAGCGAAACCTTACGTGATACGATTCCTTCTCTCCGGCAATCCCAACTCAAACCTTCCTTCACCACAGCAAAATCAGTCACCGGTGAACCACTTGATGTCCTCGGCGTGTTGGACATCCACATCCGTATTGGTAACTACGACACCTGCCACCCCGTCCATATTGTGCGAGGGGCCGACCAGACTGCCCTGTTAGGATGGGACTTCTGCGTCTCCAACTGCGTAATTCTTAATGCCAGTAGAGGTACCCTCACGGTAGGGGACGAGATTGTGCCTCTCCTGACGGACACAGAACTGATTCCACAAGTCTGCAACGCATCCGTGTGCCGGATCACCACAGTCCCACCCCACGCGGTGATGGCCGTTCCCGTCACCCTCACTCCTCGGGATGCCCATGGGGTTTCTCTTCCCACGTATGTTGGCATGCTTGAACCTCGCCAGCACGACGACCGCGGCCTTGCGGTGGCTCGTACCATTGCTACTACAGACAGTTCTCAGGCCTATGCTCAAGTAACCAATACCACAGATAAACCCGTGGTTCTCCAGCCAGATACGCCCATGGGTTCCTTTTGGGCCCTCCAAGACGATGACATCGCAGATTGCCTCGGGCCATCTCCGCCCGCGGTAGCTTCAGCAGGCCCACCCATTGACCTCAACGAAACTGACCTCTCCTCGACGCAAGCTGAACAGTTGCGGAAGCTGCTGGACAACTACTCCGATGTCTTCAGCACCGGACCTAGGGACAGGGGTCGAACTAACCTCACCACTCACCGCATACATACGGGTGACTGTCCGCCTATCAAACAAAGACCACACCGCACACCTATCCACCGTCAAGCGGAAATCCACAGACAAGTTGACGCCATGCTGGCAGATGATGTCATAGAGAGGAGCCAAAGTCCCTGGGCCTCTCCGGTGGTGCTAGCTCGTAAGAAGGACGGCTCGTTCCGCTTCTGCGTCGATTACCGCAAGTTAAACCAGGCGACCATCAAGGATGCGCATCCCCTTCCCAGGACCGATGATGTCATAGACGCACTCT
>NW_017804587.1:430186-446894 GCF_001625305.1 Branchiostoma belcheri | reverse complement strand
CTGATCACCGTTCCCTGCTGTAGCAGGAGAACTGTGTTTCTGATAAAATCCTACCTGGGAAAGAACCACCACCTCCGCTGATCGCATCAAAAGACCATGAAAAGATAAATAAAACGGGTCCTCAGGCTTAATTGCTTCACCACAGCAACAAATCAACTTATTTTGGCACATCAAAGTTGAAGATTGTGCAGATGAAAACCTTGTTACTACGATAATGTCATCAAAGGTACAGACGTAAATTGTGTAGTAGGGAGTTTTCTAGCTCCAGGGAATAACAAACTATATATAAATTAACCTTTTCATCTAAACCTTGCTGAAAAAACCCTAGAATGATTCAAAATCTTAACAAACATTTTTATCCAAATCTTGCTTGAAAAAAATTAAAATGAGTCAGACTTTTTCAAACTTTTTTCCTGGTCCCATCCATCCTTCTTCCAGGTTTGATCTGATCCTAGATGGAGTAGGAGGAGAGGCAGAGAAGTATCTCTTCAGTACCGACTACCTCAAGCCCTGGGCCGGGGCCAAGTACGTCACCCTCAGAACCCCGCTGCTGAAAAATGCAGACTCCCTCGGCTTCACAGATGGCCTACTCAAATCAGGCATGTCACTGGCTGGCAATGCAGTCAAGGTAAGACTGTAGGAGACAGTGTCAATATCAAATATAGAAGAACAATCATTTTACAAATGGATCTTATGTATAGTCAGAGAGTAGACAATCTAGGGGTGGTGACTACATTGTTAGTACTGATCTTAAACCGGTGAAATATATACAACTGTACATTAACAACTTTTACTGGGTATTATCAGTGCAATGGCAGAGTGAGTAGTGTTCCCATCTTTACAAATGTTCATTATATACTGTATTAGTTAGGTAAAATACCAGTGGTACACCAAAAGCTTGTTACTGGTATGTACATGTAGCAGTTTGTACAGTTAGGCAAATGGCTAGTTGTTTTGTATCAGGAAGTAGGATTGACATGATACAAAGATCATGGTATCTTAAACTAAAAGTTACATATAAAATGTTGAAGGCATACTTTTCAAATATCATGTGTTTTCGATGTTGAAAGCAATTCTGTGTCCTGTAGGGTTTGGCCTCTGGTATACACTACCGGTGGGGATTTTTCACCCCAGATGGGATGGCACTGGACAAGATAGCAGCTTTAGTGGACCAAGGAAAGGTGAGAATATCTCACTAGCTACTCCAAGATGACTTGGCAAGAGTCGTCTTGGGGTAGGTTGTTGTCTGTTTTGATTTTATTTATTATAATGTCTTGTTCCATGTCAAGATGTGCTTAAGAGGTAAATCTGCACATAGGTTTTTACTAGGTGAACTGTTGCAACTATTTGTGTACTGTTATGTATGTAAAGCAAATAGTATACAGCAATGTTTCTGTCTTCAGTTTTCAAATGTTGTGCCAGAGAAGATGCCGTCAGCAATAGGCAAAATTTGTATGCAACGTTGCGAAACATTCAATCTGGGTTTCGCGCAGGCGTACTGCATTCTGTCGATATGCTTCATTTCCCACAATGGAGTGAGGTACATTTTCTCTTTATTCCTCACAGATCCGGCCGGTCATTGACAGAGTTTTCACCTTCGATCAACTGCCAGCTGCCTATGACAAGGTCGAGCAAGGTCATGCCCGAGGGAAGACGGTCATTTCTGTAGCCGAGAAGAGGACACAGCTGGACGACAGCTCCTCATTTGGCATCATACATGTTTAATCTAACATAGTACAAATTAGTGTAAACTTGTAAAGGAGTGGGACACTTGTGCCCCGTATGCTTTCATATCAAATTCACGCCTTACAGAATTATGGTACTTTCTCTGACATAGAAGATGGCAGAAATAGACAACAGCAACGTCATTTTTGAGATACTAGTTGCTGTATGTATTACGTGCAAAAGTATAAAACAGCTTATTGTAGATGGCTTTACTATCACTTGCAAATCTGTAAAATAATTCATACCTAAAAAGTAAACGCCACTGCCTCCAGAAGTCTGCAAAGGAGGAATCGTTTCTGCGTGATTTTATGACCATTTTTATGGTACATGACATGTTATATTGTTGTATAAAAAAGCTACTTTAGAAAGATGAGACTCAAGGCTTCATCGATAGTGCAAAAATTTATTCTACGAGTATCAAATTACAAGTTATTGGGCGGTACAATGGCTATTAACAATGATAGCTTTAGTCACATACAATATGGCAAACTACATTTAGAAAAAAAATGCAAAAAAAGTCATAGTAAGCACACAAACCAAAATCAAGATGATCATTAAAAATATGCAGCAACTTTCTACAGCCACGTTGGAAAACACATTTTACATCCTAGATCTGTACATTATCTACATTGGCTGTGCATGATTGTGGTCAACGTTAGACAACACAGCTAGAAACTAGTCTCCACCAGGCCTCTCTTTGAGCTGAAACACTTGAAAAAAATTGACCCAAAGAAGCAGGATCTAATATTTTGCATGTAGTTCTGTACCCACATGGCCTGCCAACTCCTCTGGCAAAATATTTTACTTATTTTGGTCAATTGTTACTGTTTTCAGCCCAGAGTGGTCCAGTGGAGAGTAGCTAGAAAGCTATGACACACGAGTCATGTGAAAACATCATCACCACATTGCCTTTCATTTCATACCACAACAACTGAGGAACTGAGTCCTCCATTTTATCAATCTGACCTTTGATCTGAAGGTCAAAAGGCTATCAAATTACAAGCTTTACACAGTTAAAGTAAGGCTAGGTACAACATAGAACTAAGAGTTTGGTGAATCAAATCTAGCAGGAAGAGGATGGTAGCCATTTTGGTCTGGCCTCACAACGGATCAATTCAAATGACAAATACATGGAACAAGCCTTGTTTTGGAAAAGTAGACTATACACATTTGAATAAATAACATCCTAAACTACATGACAATAGGTGATGTACAAGTTACATTTTCAAGATTTATCACGACGAAAAATAGAATTCAACACCTCTTTCACTGTCTAAAACTAAACTTTTAAGTAGAATTCACCCTAGCTTCTCACAATACATTGAAATATAAACTATTGTGTACATAACAACCCAGCATTATGTAAAAAAATTCAGACCAAACTGTTGAGATACACTGATCAAAAAGTGTTCAGACATCCCTGATAATGTCTACAAATAGCTGATTTAGTAAATATTTCTATCGTATTGTTGTCTACGGCTATTTAAAAACTCCCTAAGTGTGTTACACAGTTATATCTGGACAGGTCTCTCACTCAGATGGGAAATCAGTGACAAAACGTATGGAGTTATAAAACCCGTCATACTTCAGACATACTTTCAAAATTTGTTACATTATTCAAGGAAGAAAACACCCAGACTAAGACATGGTGTATGAAAATACATACCGATACAGATGGGTTCACAATTCTATTGAAAACATTTCTGGCAAAGTTATATCTATAGTTTTTACATGATTGAAAAAAATGTTCTTTGTTTACAACCAGGAGGTTGTTTACAAGTAAACGATGATGAATTTGTTTAGAACCATTCAGTCATTATTAGCAGGTAGATTTGTTCTTTATTTATTTCAATTTAGTTCATTGACAATATTTCATCCAATAAAATCTGAGACCCAAGTTTTTTTTATATACAAATATTGAGCACCTTCTAAAAGTCATGTTTTTGACAGAAATGCTTCCTTTCCAAAAAACTGTAGGAAGTGAATCCCCTGAAACACGGCAACTTCCCCCTTTTCACTATCAATGGTACCACCGCAAGTCATTGTCACAAGCTGCCTTTGGAAGACTACATTTAGAGAGAGGGGTGTGCACAAATTCATGGTTCACAGGAGTGCAAAGTCACATAAAAGTAGAATTCGAATGAGAATACATGTGGTACACATGCAGCCTTTTTGGCTTTAGAACACTCTCTGTTTTGCTTTCCTTCGAGGGTGTACAAAAACTAAAAAGGCTGGCATCCAGCCTATCAAAAATCGGCAAGGTGTAACTATTGAAATCTCACAGAGCTAGCAGACAATTTTCAGCTTTGTCAGAATCTTAACAGACTACAGAGTAGAATTCACTTTTAAAAAAGTACACATCTCCAAGACATTGTTGCTAACTACAAGAATCTTTGGCCAACTGAAAAGCTGAAGTTGAAAAGCTCTTAACAGTTAACCTTCATCCTGCTGTGCACAACTGAACCAACACGCCACTAAGAACATAGCAGGAAGATGGTTAAGTTTGCCATAGTGTGTGGTGATGCCCCCACAAAGGTAAGCATGTACATTGTAGATTGGAAAAATGTAAAAAGTGTTGAAGCAGAATTTACAGTTCCATTGTACTGGCAATGTGGAAATTGTGGACTTGGTTCACAGTGTCTAAACATGAAAACACAGACTGAGGCAATTCTCAACATGCCTGAGTCAGTGGCTGGAAAGGACACCATGGCTTTAGACATTAACGTTTAAAAACTCTGTTTCTACCTGAAGAGTACAAGAACATGGTGCTCACAGGGCTATTCTTGTATATCTGGCCATGTCAGACTTTGAAATTTGTGCTTTCTTAGAATTCATGAGAAATTATGTTGACATTCAAAACTCCTTTGTAATCCATGGAGGTGTCAAAAAGTTTTAAAAATGGCCCTTAAATCTTACAACAGGAAAAAATGTTGGCTGCTCAACTATTAACAGTTAAAATCAAAATGGCCAAATTTTATCTAGATAAGCAACAGAAACAGCCAAGAAATTGACCGTGCTTAGGATGCAAAGAGATCTGCACAAATCTATAAAATATATGTTGATTTCTACAAAGTTGACACCCATGTATTTCTGAGGAAGTGAGTTGGGTCCATACTGGAAAATTTAGCCTTGACCTCATTTTCCTCATTGCCACGAGGCCCACAAAGAATTCTTGTGAAAAGATTCTAAAACGGTGACTTTGCCAGTTGTAGGAAGAGAAACCAACTGAAGACTTTAGGCCACACCAATGTCATTTCTTGGTTCTCGGAAAAGCTTGAAAAAAAGAAAAACTGGAAAATCAGTAGAAAAATGAGGCCTGTGGGCTGAATACATGCCCTCAGTTTCAGGTAGTAAATATAGACCGATCCAACTTTTTCCCCACAGTCTCTTTTTCATCTTATACTCCAGCTGAATTTCTACTTTAAAATGACAGAGGACAATGGACATGAATTGGTGTGATGTTATTCTGTGGCATGTTAGTGGACAAACATACTGACAGATTATCATGAAAGTTCATCTGTGTTGGTAGTTACATGTTAGCAAATGAATTAAAAATTTTGATCCAACACAAAGAAGTTCCCTCACCGAGAGCTTTCGACCAGTCACTCTGGTCTTCCTCAGTAGACTGACCCAGTGAGGTTTGTCATGGGTTCCATCAGGGCTCATCACCCTTCACTCAACCGCGACGGGGTACCTTTGACCCATGTCACACTTCAGAAAAGTGTACTGAGGAAGACCAGAGTGACTGGTCGAAAGCTCTAGGTGAGAGAACTTCTCTGTGTTGGATGTAACAGACAGGGTTATGACAGACAGGAGTAGCGGGGTGTTGTTAGGTGGCAGCGGAGGCGGCTGTGGGGGCCTTTGGCTTCTTACTGCTCAGCTGGGAGATCTGTTTCTGCAGGTCTCGATTCTTGGTCTGAAGAAGAAAATCACAATTTTGTAGACAAAATACTAGTTAACATAAACTAGGAAAAATAGGAAATGTATAAACACTGGTCACATTGTATTTTATAATTCCAGGATATAATACATTCATGTCTTAAATCTTTTATTTATAGCTGTTGTTTAATGTTGTTACTGCTTCTAGTGTAAAAACAAAGTTTGCTGTTGTTTTGATTATATAATGTATACACATCTGATGTAAATTTGCATGATACTTCACACACTTTGAAAGTGCAAAACATATTTCTTGAAAATGAGTAGAAGATGTATTTGAAATAACCAATTCAGGTTCTTAACACATTCAACATTCACCACACACTGCATTCTTACTAGGAAGAACAAAAGACAAGTGGAGAGAAGTTAGCTGATTGAGCAAAAGTTCACATCTCAGACATATCTTAAAGAAACAGACCTGCAGGGCCTTCAGACTGTCCTGGTGCTGAGTCTGGAGTGAGAGACAGAGGGAAGGAGAGAGAGAAGAAAGGACGAGAAGTTTCACAACAGCTTCCACTGCAGAGTTTCTGGTAAAAATGTTCCCCTCACCCAGGCTTAAAGGAACTTTTACGGCCAAAATTTTTGCTTTTAGTTTAAGTTTAATCAAGAACCCCTTCACCTTTACAGCTCTGTAAATATTGTAAGAAGTAACTCTGCAATGGAAACAGCTGTGAACCTGTATGAGAAACATGAAACACAATAGAAAGCCACAGTAGAAAGTCACAATTTGCTTCCTGCAAATGAAGGACAATGTCCCGCCCCATCTTTACTGCTACATTCTCTATCTTAAACACAGACAAATAGGTGGCGTCTCGGACCCTAAGTCCCAGAAAAATGAAGCATGCAGAAAATGTCTTGTAAGATTTCCCCAAGACAAAGTAGAATGTTACGAAGTGACACCTGAAGAGACTCCACGGCCTCCTGGTGGCTTTTCTGCATGTTCTGGATCTTGTTCCTCATCTCCTTCTCCGTCTCCCACTGACCTGCCTTCAGCTCTGTGATCTGTTCAACACACAAATATCTCACAGTTAGAGTAGCCTGCATGGTCCAGTGGTTAACAACTCTGCCTCTGGACCAAGAGGTTTGGAGTTTGAATCTCGGATGTCATCACTGAACCGGCACTCATGCTAATGGAAAGGGTTGCAGTCCAAAGGACAGGGCGTTAAGCTGTGGTCCACTGTTAAGTGTGCTTATTGAAAAAAGCAAGGGGAACTTCTCCAGAACAATGAACTTGTAAATACTGTATGTAGTATCTGTCTTCCCTATTAGTGTTACCACAACTGTCTGAACTTGATTGACCTTCTTGTGGTTAATCGGCAGTTACACAATTCTCCCTTCCCTCACTTCCTGTTATTCCACAGCATTCAAATAACTACGGAGACACAAGCAAACAGACAAACACGTGGGAAACCAAACCTCCGCACACAGAGGTGACAAGACGGTACCTTTTTCTCCTTCTCCAGGAGAAGTTTGTCCTTCTGTTCGATCTGTTTCTTCAGACTGGCGACCTCCTCCCGAAGCTGTGTCATGGCGATCATCTGATCCGTACTCGTGATGTCCGCCAACTCGGAGGAGCTGAGGGGAGAAAACAGTCACAAAACATTAACCCTCAGCCTGCTATGGTAGATATGATGATGGTAGCTGTTGGGCACCAAATTTGTATTGGTTATGGAGATAGGCAGCAGGGAGAAGTCAAAAGAAAAATGTACACATGGAAGCAAAAACTTAAGTAAACAGCTCTTTAGAGAAACAAGGTTAAAAGGGCGTCCAGCAAAAAAGTGTGAGTGCAAGTAAACATAAAATATGAAAAGCAGTGAAAGTTCTGAGTGTGTATCATTTAAGTGCATGTGATTGGAGACATTCTAGCTTTATTGTTATCTTACATAGTGACACTGACAACTCTAAGTTTGAAAAGACACTGGCAATTTCTTTTGCTACTGAATAACCCTTAGTCATACATCTCCATAAGTGTACACTGGCTGAAAGAAGACATTTTTACACAGGTAGTATGTTCTGGCTTACAACTGACAGCAATGAGTCTGAATTCTGCAGAACTTAATATATATTGACTTCTCAAATTGCCAGTACCTTTGCAAATTTACTGTGATCAGTGTGGAGTCCATTTTTTTAGTCTTCAAAGAAGGGAAATGTTTTGCTAGCCCATACCTTGCGAAGCCATTAGCTCTCTGGTCCAACTTTGGTTTCTTTAGAGGGACCAAACTTGAACTAGAGGTAGGCAAAGCTTGCCTGTACCTTGCACTGCCATTGGCAGTGGATTTTTCCACCTTGGCCTTCTTGTTGCTGCTGTGGTGGTGGTGATGATGATGGTGGTGGTGGCCAGTGGAAGACCTGGAGAAAACAGTCGGGAGTCCACTGAAGTCAGTGAAGAGAGGAAGAGATGACTACAGAAGACCTGTACCAGGACAGTAGCTCTGTCGCTTAGTTCTGTGGAAAAAACTGCCAGCCAAACAATGTTGCAGCTCTACAGCTCTCAAAGCCTGAATGTAATCTTCTCCCTGCTAGTGCTAGGGTAGCTGTTACAAACAACCACATGCTATGGGAACAGGTTTTCAATTGACTTCTGACAGTTATAGCTTCTGATACACACTGGATACCTAACAATGTCACAGCTCTATTTTCTTCTTACATTTCCGTAACCTTCTCACTACTTTTTCAACAGAAAAACAGAAATATCCCAGTGCCCGAATGCTACCTTGGCAGAGCCTGTGGTGTACCTTGTGGTGTGAGTTGTGGTCATCATCATTTATCAGCCAGGACCAAGCTAGCTAGTACATACATGTATTTTACTCCATATACGCATATAAAGCAGTACTTTTTCTAAATTATGTTTAATTCCTGTATCTCTAACCAGTAAATATCAAACTTTTGCCACCCTCAGCCACTTGGTTTCCATAGTGAGAATGGATGAAACCATTTCTTGCTTGTACCTGTGGTGCTTGGACTTGTCCTTGTGGTGAGAGTTGTGGTGGGAGCTGGAGTGGGAGGACACGTGGCTGTGGTCTGCATGTTTCCTCTTCTTGGCCTTCTGCAGGGCCCGTTTGTAGGCCAGCGTGCACAGCCAGCACAGCAGCTTCCCGTCCACCTGAACAGCAGCACACATCATACGTACAATTTATAGTACTTCTGTCCTACTGCTGTATAATAAAGGGTGTCACACAGCTATACGATAATGTACTATGAACTTCTGAGAATAATTTCATTAGCTTGGTAACTTGGTAGAGCATAGGACACAGATTTTTCTTCTTACACAACCAGTGCTGTATATCTTACACAATCAGTGCTGTTAGCAGGCAAGATACAGTATGAGTTGTGTGAGAAGAAAAATCCCCACATCCTACTTTGAACTTCCTCACGTTATGAAGGCATAAATTAAGCAAGCAGATTGAAAACTTGAAAAATTAGTTGACCCTTTTTGTCTTGGTAAGGTCAGGAGGAGACTAGCATTACAGAGCTGTGACAAGAGTAAAACAAAAAGAAGGCAATGTATAAAAGACTATCCTTCCTTCCCCCTATACTACTGTAATAGGGGGAAGGAAGCATGGGGCTAGCCTGGGTACCATTCTGGCTAGTTTACGTCTGCTCCTACAGTCACTATCTTGGTGGGAGCAACTGTGGGAGCGGACGTAAACTAACCAGGCTGGTACCCAGGCTAGCCCTAAGCTGCATTATAGGGGTAAGGAAGGATAGAATTTTATACAATGCCTTCTTTTTGTTATACTCAGGCTAGCTTTGGACTGCACGGACTGACCTTTCTCTTGCTGTCGTCCTTCCTGTCGAAGGCACACCTGAGTTTGCACTGGTCGCAGGTGGAGGGCGGGCCGTACTTCCGCTCCAGGTTGGTGCACCTCTGGCACTTGGACCCGATAAATGCCGCAATCAGGTTACAGAACTCACAGATGGTCGGCTGGAGGAACGAGGAAGAAATAATGATTAACATATCATTCACAATTTTATTTGTCTTTTCAGGGATGTGACTCCTCAGAATTTGATACCTTTGGCACTTGAAATTGCCCAGGTATCAGAAAACTCAAAGACAGTTGGCTATCTTTATCAGTATTTCATAAAAATTGAAATATTAGTACTGATAAAGATGTTACTCATTTAGAGATGGCATTTCTCAGAGTTTGATACCGCTGGCCCTTGTGGTGCCTTGAAGGAACAAGAGATTGACTGGCGGTATTGACAAATAAAATGTCCTTGTTTTTGGGATACCATCCCCCAAGATTTTGGCATCACTGGCACTTGAGGCTTTCAGGAGATGTTACTTACCGGGTATGTACATTATATCATCTGTACAAGTGACTATGACACGGAAATACTCACTGTTCCGTAAGCCTTGACACTCTGTGCACATTTCTTGCAGATGGTGCTCTTACTGTGGTACGGGAAAAAGGAAATGTTTAAATATCCGTACCTGTTACTAGTGTTAGTGTATCTGTATAGCTGTGCCATAAGCAATGTCATTATCATTAAAAAGACACCTTTCTGTTAAGAACATATTTGCTCATCTTCTGGAAATTATGAATGATAGTAACATTAAGTAACTGCCTATAACTTACTTTTCCTGCTGAAACTCAGCCCTGCAGTACAAGCATTTCACGACAGGGTGTGCTTGACGACAATCCTGGACACAAAAGAAAAGTTGTCAAAATTAAATCAAAGATCAAGTTTACAAAAGTATTGTATACAAACTGCAGTTAAGCTTTGCATGTTACACAGATTATGTAACGTTACCTCAGTGTACTAAAATTCAAAGCTAAATGACTTGACAGAAAAAAATGCAAATCTGGACAAATATAAAATTATTTGGAAATTGTATATTTTCAATGTGTTGTCTTGTAGCTGTTCTTGCAGTAGCCGTGGCGACTCTTGACTCGGGCTTACATTGCATTACCCTCAGCAAGAGTCGTGGAAAGATCCATTGGCAGAACTGCACATTTCCCGTTGGCTGCTCGATGCTCCGTTTTTGACCCGGTTTTTTGCTGTCCCGAGCTTCCCTACAATATAACTCCACAATTGGCCGGGTTGCCGATGTTCAGATCGGCCTAAATATTCCACAGCGCGACGGGAAAGTACTAAAATAGCTAGTCGGTACATCCGCGCCTCCATCTTGGATATAGTCGGGAACGCTCGGTAGGCTTTCCGGTTATGATCGGAGAGTTTTCGGTCCCGCTTCGGTAATCGTGGCGCTACCGAGCGTTCCCGACGGCGGTAGCGGACATTCCCGACTATATCCAAAATGGCGGCGCGGATGTACCGACTAGCTATTTTAGTACTTTCCCGTCGCGCTGTGGAATATTTAGGCCGATCTGAACATCGGCAACCCGGCCAATTGTGGAGTTATATTGTAGGGAAGCTCGGGACAGCAAAAAACCGGGTCAAAAACGGAGCATCGAGCAGCCAACGGGAAATGTGCAGTTCTGCCAATGGATCTTTCCACGACTCTTGCTGAGGGTAATGCAATGTAAGCCCGAGTCAAGAGTCGCCACGGCTATTCTTGCAGTTGCTTCCTAGGTTAGTAGCATCACCAAATAGATAGTTTTCTTTCTTTGAAACAACTTGAAAAAAGAAAAGCATGCGTTCTGGGCTGCTAGTTTGAATCTGCCGCCTTGACCCCCAAAACAGACAGATGACCAAACTTCAGCATCAGCCAAAATCAAGGCCACGAAATTTGCACATAATTTTCAGTCAGCTCCACGGCATTCAAAACAGAACAACCACCATATGCTGGATTAGTGCAACTTAATCAACACCTTTGTGCACTTTTGCAGGGTGGAAGCGACACGACAGACCGCAAATTAGTGTGATGACGCCGGTGACCTGAAAACCAGAGAGATCGTCTAGATCTGCCCCCCTCCCCACTACTGACAAGACTTCACACCTAAAATCTGCGAGGTTTTAGGACAAACTAAACGATAAACTACAACCCCTGGTTTCATCCTAACACTTCAGAGGTATCTAATATGTTCTTGATACGAGCAAAACCAACTTTTCTGCGTTTAAAAACCCAGAATTTTTCGTGGCGTACGTTTTATTTTTCTCATGCCGCATCAGAAACCACTCACCTTACACAACTGTTGTCCCTGCGAGAGCTCCTCGAAAGGATGCCTGCTGTTGCACTTGGTGCAGGCGAAGAGCGGGGCGCTGCCTAAACCCGCCGACATGACTGTGTTTCCCGAAATAAGGGCTCTTTTTCCTAACAAAAACGGGCAAAAATACGGCAGGAAGTCGCAGGGTATTTGCAGCAGCGATTTGGGTGGGTCAGAGCGCATGCGTCAACTTTGACATTTCTTGGGGGTCGTTGCCCCCTTATTTGGCATCTGTTGGAATGCAAGGGTACCAATGGACTTCTTCTTCCATCTTCATACATTGCGAGTTGGATGCAAATTGACATGATTTGCAAATCTGTCACAAAAGCGTCGAGATCAATGAGGTTTGATAACCCCCTTTTCCTACAAGACCAAAGTTGTCAGATCAGATGAATTATTGGGCTGTTCCAAATGATAACAGATAATGGGGGTGAAAGCTGTTGGACAGAACAGGGGGATGGGCCGGGGGGAGGGGGGTTGAGTCGAATATTTGGCATGGTCATCGGGGGTTGAGTGGCCTGGCCTGGACGGAGGTGGGAGGCGTCAAATATTTGGACTGGTAGGGGGGGAGTTAGGTCAGAAGCTGATTGAGACCTCCCCCCCCCTCCAGAGCCTGCCCTCCACGTTTTTTAACAGCCCAATGAATTGTCTCATAATGCAGTTTTCTGTACCGTTGGAAATAGTGATATGATAAACACCTTTTATGGCTGCATATCCAAACAAAACACTTTTTTCCGGAGATCGTTTTGTCATCTATTGTAGGCAAAACTGTTCTTCTGACATTAAAAGGAAATTCACCTAAATCCAACCGATATAATAGCGATATTTTGGGCACCCCAAAACACCGAACCCTGTAGAGAAACTGCGGAACGAGACCCTATGACGTACTTTTCGGAGTCCCAAAATGGCGTCCGGACTTAGAAGGTTGGTAGTTGGTGAGTGAAGTTATTTTGCCAATTTTTGCAAATCGCACCTTGAGTACGTCAAAAATACCGCATCAGTGGTTAGAGAGCGAGTATGGGAACCCCTGTATGCAAATGGAATGGCAGACAGGCTACCAGTCGTTTTGCACAGGCCTTTTTATAGCAGCCGATCTGTCGGCGTTAATTTTTTTGGCTGGAAAATAATATAATTTTTCCAACCGGCGTTGCCCTCTTACCAAATAAGACCGTACTACACCGGCCTAATTGAAACCCCTGGTCTGCGTTAAGCGGGTTGGCAACGATCTCCGCACCGTAGACGTAACGGGGAGCTCGCGATGGCCAGTTCTCCAGGTTACCCCCGGCCCCCCAGCAACCCGCCCCTTTCACAGCCACAGTTCAGCCGGTGAACTCCACGCTCCCGCCAAATACTTTTTTTAACCTCCTTGTTCCAGCCAAACCTGACATAACGCCTTACCGTTTTCTACCCCTCCTTCCACGAACTACAACTGTTCGTTCCTAGATGTACGCAACGTCAATTAGTATAACGTGATATAACGTTACATCAACTTACATACATGTATAATCAAAGAGGTTCAATATGTATAACAAGTTATGTATTGAACCTCCTTGATATAACGATAACATGTTAACGTTAACGTTACTAACATGCATGTCAACCTTATTTTACAGGTCCTGGGATGTGGTCATTTCACTAGAACTATCTGCCATTGCAACCACACAAATCTGAATATAACCAAAGTTCCAACTAACATCACATAGTATAGGAATGTAGCCATAGCATAGCGTAACATAGGGACAGTGTGAAAAGAAAACATATTTTGTTCATTATTTTTTTAAGAATTAAGAAAAATAACAAAGCAATACTGCCAATAGGACAGTATCTCAAATCAATCATCTGTGATTAAAAAAAAAACAAAAACAAAAAACAAAAAAATTAATCTGTGAAAAGAAAGGCATTGCAATTCTAACTTGGCAACATGGTGCACCCTACATCAATTGCCTCCTTCAATTGGGGAAAGAATGACCAGATCCAGACTAGACTGAGAAGAGACCTGCAAACAGATCAAAGAGCTGCCCAGCCACATCATGTGGGTGGAATGTGTCAGTTTACTTTTCGGCTGCCACCTATCATGAATGTGAATCCCGCTATGAGAGTTGCAATGGCAGAATTCCTCACTGACCGCCCGATCCAGAGAACCCTTGAGGATGCTCGACTGCTAAACTGGTGTCTTCAAACTGTGAAGCTCACAGCCGTACAGACAACAGGTAACACCCAGATAAAAGTTTATGTTTTTAAAATGAATTTGGTAATGGTTTGGGTTTGGTCTTTTTCTGAGGAAGAAGATAGATTTTGAGATACTAATGACTGATATTGTTGGAAACAGAAATCTCGGTATACCTAATGAAGCAAATTATAATGTACATGTATAGAGAAAGTGATAACACTGAGATTTTAACAGTACACATACTTCGTTGCCATGCCAGGCATAGCAACAGCGCCCACATGTAGGATGCATCAAAAGTTAATTGGGCGCAAAGGGCTGCTTTAACTTCAAATTCAAATGTTAGTACATGTATTTGAATGTCATTTTGCAGCAGATTATGAACATATGTTTCAGGGGATGGCAACTGCCTCCTTCATGCAGTTGCGATGTACATGTGGGGGGTACAGGATACTGAGTGTGTCCTACGGCGACAGTTGTACAACGCCATCTGGGCAGATCCCCATGGAGTACTGAGGGAAAGATGGGAACGTCAGAGAAGAATGAGGAATGCATCATATCCTGGGGGTGGTCTTCAGTATACACCAGAGGTATTGTTTTCCTTTTGAGCAAAGTGCTTCCTACTACAAATGTACCAATATTTCATAGTTCTGCAAGGCAGTGTTTGGTTACAGTTTCCTTGTAGACTTTACTCATCCTTCTGCAGAATAGGTATAATTGCTTAGAATTAATACATGTATCTAAATTATGTCATTGGATGATAACAAATCTTTCATACACCGTGTCCTTTAATAGGAGTGGGCACGAGAATGGCAACTTATGGTCTCCATGGCAACACCAGAGCCAGCCAACCCAGTGAGTGGCCAACACTGCTACAGGTCTCTGGAGGAGTTCCATGTCTTCACACTGGCCAACATCCTCCGTCGCCCCATCATCATCATCGCCGATCTTGTGCACAGAAACGTGGAGGGCCATTCCCTCGCTCCCGTCCACTTTGGAGGGATCTACCTCCCTCTGCTGTGGCGGCCGCAGCTCTGCGTGCGGTATCCTGTCGTCCTCGCATTTCACAATCAGCACTTCACGCCGCTGATGGCAGAGGAAGCTGTGCCTGCTCCAAACGGCCCTGCTTCATCCCAGAGCATGCCCCCCGCCCAAGAGCAAGCCATCCCACTGACGGGACGGGACCTGCAGCTCTTACAGGTGCAGTACCTACAGCCCAGGGAGGAAAACAGGGTTATGGAATTACTCCGGCAATATCTCCACATTGTCGAGGTCCCTCTCGGTGATGATGGCCGTGTCCCTGCTGCCTTGATCGACGGCCCGTCTGTCCCTGCTGAGCTCAACTTCATCACTGACCTGCTGCAGCATGACTGGAGTGGCCAGGGTGCGGGGGGTGTCGGGGAAGCGGGGGCGCCACAGGCTGAGGCAACCGGCTCGCGGTGTTCCCAAGGGGCAGAGGGGCTGTCTGTGTCGGGACAGCATCAGGATCAAAGCCTGTTGGCGGATAAGCTGCAACAGATCGGTCTTGCTAATCCCCCTCCTAATCCTTCCCCTGCATCTTCCTCCAATCCTGCTGATCCCTCACAGGGGTCTCCCCAGGCAATGGTGCAACGGCGGTGCGCCACTCCCAAAATTTCTAGCGCCACTCCCAAAATTTTCAAATTAAGGGTATTCTCTTCGTATTTTCGCGGATAAATAGGCAAAAAAACATCGAAATCTTGACGCGAGTGGCGTCCATTTTCCCGTCGGCATTGTTTCTGAAAGTTGTGAATGGGCGATAAACGAGTAAACAATGACCATTTCGCACGACGCTACCGAGAGAATAGCTGTCATTGGTGGAACATCGGGCGCCCCGCTAGCGTTTTTAAGTCATGTAAACAACGCTAATTGTCTGATTGGTTTGTAAAACAAAGCCCT
The DNA here is from genome assembly GCF_001625305.1 of Branchiostoma belcheri. Taxonomy (NCBI): domain Eukaryota; kingdom Metazoa; phylum Chordata; class Leptocardii; order Amphioxiformes; family Branchiostomatidae; genus Branchiostoma; species Branchiostoma belcheri. The sequence goes on along the minus strand of NW_017804587.1, from coordinate 431,039 downwards.
CGACCCCGAAAATAAGTTTATAAAGCCGATGCGTTTACGAACTAGCCGTGGAAAATTCCCTACCGTACCGCACCATGAGCATGTGGCGGCCGCAAAATTCGGTTAACGCAACAGATAAATGTCTGGGCCAGTATACCGGCATTTCCCATGAAAATAATGTATATTGTTTATTTTTCGCCTGCTGTCGGTTTTTAAGTTCCAAAACGTCTGAAAAAGCAGAAATTTGCTCACAAACCCGGACGGGGGAAGGCGAGTCGCTATCGGCGTGAAGCACATGGCGAGGCCTTTTTAAAAATCGGTAACGCGGAAGAAAAATGCGTGGTCCATTTTAGCGATATTTACCATGAAAATAACGTATGTGGTTTATTTTCCCTCTGGTGTTAGTTTTTAGGTCCCGAAACCCCTAAAAAAGTAGAAATTTTCCCATAAAACGCATGGCCGAGGGGTGGGAGGGCGGCCGGCACAGAGCTGCATGACCCGTAAAAAGTCAAAGGTCATGGTGCACGCATATTACGCAATCACCCTAAAGCGCCGATTTAGCTAATTTTAGGGCGTTTAAAATTGATAAAATCACATTATTGATTTTTAGGAAAACAATGTGATGGAAACTAATCAAAACTTTGTGCTGAATTAATTTTTTTTTCTTCAGTAAGTTTTTTTCTTCAGAATTTTTTTTCAGTAAGTTTTTTTCTTCAGAAGTTTTTTCTTCAGAAGTTTTTTTTTCTTCAGAAGTTTTTTTTCTTCAGAAGTTTTTTCTCGGTTTTTTCTTCTAGAAGTTTTTTTTTCTTCTAGAAGTTTTTTATCTTCAGAAGTTGGTTTTCTTCAGTTTTTTTTCTCAGAAGTTTTTTTCTCA